>NC_135815.1:75165635-75493541 GCF_964213995.1 Mustelus asterias | reverse complement strand
TGGTAAAGGTGCGATCCACTAGGAATCGGGTGCGGATCGTGGCATAGGCCCGACGCCCAACTTTACCGCCATTTCGTGCCCGAAGTTTTGGTAAAATTGGGCCCATTATAAATGTAAATAAATTTAAAAATTATTTATTAGTCACAAGTAGGCTTACATTAACACTGCAATGAAGTTACTGTGAAAATCCCCAGTTGCCACACTGACGCAGTTTTGAATGACAGTTTTGATGTGGCCCATTTTTCCACAGTTGTGGCACTCTACTTCTTCTACGTGACACTCTTCTCTCTTATGTAGCTTATTCCTGTGCATCAACATTTTAAGGTGGTGTGATTTATATACAAGAAGTAGAAGAACCACAAGCAAAGAAAATAACCTTACTGGGAGAGATAAATGATACTGAAATATTAAACTCAAAGTGGATGGATACCGCACAGAATTTAAACTAGACACAGGAGCAGGGGTTTCTGTCTCATCAGACAAAGTAAAATGGCTCAAGCAGATAACATTACTCTCACTTGTTAGGGACCAGATCAGAACTCCAAAGTATATTATGAAGTTAACTTAGACCTGAACCTTTTTTTGATTTCGGCATTAGTGCGAGCATAAGTTGTTTCGATCCAGGTATGATTCTGTTAACCCACACGATGGCTTTTATTGAAACAAAATTTATTTACCAACACAGTTAAAATATTACAAAAAGAATTAGCATAACTTACTAATTGAAATATTTAAATGGGACAAGGTATCATTCTTAATGGATAGCTATCTCTATAATTCCAACTTGAGCAACATCCTCATAGACTAAATCCCACTACAGAATTAGTTAGCACCAAAAACATATAGACTTGCGAGGATGCAAAGTTTCCAACCCTTTAACTCCTATGAACAGAGAAACAGGCACCTGTCTTCTGACTCCCATACAGCAGCCTCCAAAGGAAGATCTATCTGCAGTCAGCAGAATTTTAGAGAAAGAGACTTACCTTTTGGTAGATCCCAGTTTCCAAATCCAAAGAGAGAAAGAAAGACACAGAGAGCTACTTCTCTAAAGATCCCAAGCAGCAACTGAGCTTCTTTCTCTCTGTGAAGTTAGCCCCACCCAGTCACACAATTTTTCCTGTCAATGTGCTCCATGGGACACCTCACTTTCTCTGTAAACAAACATCTGATTTTGTTTCTAAGCTCAGATTGCCTTGCTTTTTGTTAATAAATTGTCTCTAGTCTGTAAGAGATTTATTAATGCTCTGTCTCGGACCTCAATGATTATTTAATTATGGATCAGTTCCTGATTCCATAATCACAGTTTTCTGCCATCCTGTATAGATGGTTGACAAGCAACTCTATGCTTTCCTTTGGCGTTTGTCTTTTCTTAAAAAAGTTTGTCCTTTCTATTATTAAAATTATGCTAACACTGAAACATGAATAAATTCTTGCAGGACTTCTTTATCAAAGGTTGAAATCTCATCAACTCCCTGCCTTATCATCAGCAATACATCCAGCTACATAAAGTAATGTACTGACCTGATCCTTTTAATCTTTATGCAAATCAGAAGCAGTTCTATATCTTGTGAACCTTTTTCTTCAGTTGTCCCAGTTCTGGGCCTGTTGTAAGCCTTCAGCACTCTGAAATGGTTCTGGGACTGGTAGTGTGGATTCCAAGCTTTTATGATTCAATGATTTACTGAGCCTTGGAACTGTTCCTGTTTCTCTGCTTCCAGCTTGTTTCTTCAGTTCTATGCTCAGTGATGTCCAGAATCTGGGTCTGTGTATCAGCTTCTCTGCTGCACCTGGGAAGTTTTGACTTTTTGGTGAGTTTTGAACGTGTTCCTTTCATCCTACTTTCAAGGATCTCTTGATTTGCTTCTTGAATTTTTTTCTGGGTCTTTGATTTGGTGTCCACCTCCACCATGTTTTGTCATGTGTTTGGGATCTAGATGGGATTCTTTGGGGCTTCTCTATTTTTCGAAAGTAAAGTTGTGAAGTTGAGTTTATAAAGATGTAAAGAAAATGCTCGAAGGAGAAAACATTGCACGGTCCCCTTAAAAGCTGTGTTTGTTTCAGTACTTGGAGGTTTAAAATGCAGAATACATCCAAAGTCCCAGACTGAAACATTTGTATCCAAAGCAAGGCAGCAGGGTTGCCTTGGTAACAGGCTTCAGGCATTTGAATTTTGCCCAATCAATTTAAAGCAAGCACTCAGCTACCAAGAACCTCTAAGATTTGAATTTGATGATGTTGAAAAAAATCAGACCAATCCTGTTGTAGGAAAATTGATAGGTAATCACAGGTATAAAAGAGAGTGCAAGGGGAAAATGAGAGTTTAAATTGTGTGGGAGGGAACAGCTATCCACCCTGCCAGCTGTATATATCTCTTAAGAGACCGCACCATCTAACCACCGTAAGGTACTAAACCAAAAAGAACTTACACAGGGAATCCACAGAACTCCAAAGTTTCCGAAAGCCACAAAACCTGGGTGTATTTTTTGAGAGTGATGGAATTCTATTATTATATTTTTGGTTAATGAATGGGTATTGTATTTATTTGAACAACATTCCGTTAGAATCTTATCTTATTCGGTATGTTACTTGTTTGGTTAAAGTTCCCTATTAGTTAAATAAATAAATAGTCAAATGTTCATTTTAAAGTGAGTATCAGGTATTTCTGTTAGTTAACCACTAAACGTTACTGAAGGACAGTTCACACCTTCCCACACACTTAACAGATTATGAGGCGAGGTATTCCTCTTTGAGGGATTCGGCGTTATGACTTAAAGGGGAAATACCTCTGCGTCATAACAGTAAGCTGCTCCTTTGTTAAAACAATTAGTCTTCATTTATAGCCACTATTTACATATTATGACCTTGGCACAAGGTTGAAACTTCTGGGGTGGGATTTTCCCAAACAAAATTCTGAGGGCCCGATTTTACCATTGCGTTGCGCCCGAAAACTTGGTAAAGTCGGGCGTGAGGCCATTAATGCGATCCACCCGCATCTGCACAGATGTCCACTTTACCAAGGCCCGAAAACGGCTGCAATCTGAATTGCGCCCGAATTTAAATTGAATTAATGGGCTGCCTGCCCAACGTTACCAGCATTTCCCCCTTTACCTTCGTGTTCACGCGTCCAGATTTGGCGTGAAACAGACATGCTCGGCAAAGGTCTGTTTCGGGCACTCCAGCTTCTGAAGAGGTAAGCTCAGAGCTTCCGGCAGCTCTCTAACTCAGATCAGTGGTGGCAGGGCGGGGAGAGGCGGGCTACATCATTCTTTGGCTGGGGTGGGGCGGGGGGGGGGGGGGGGGGGGGGGAGAGGATGAGGTGGGTCAGATGGATCTCTGGTGGCGGGGGGTGGGTGAGAGGGAGGCCAGATCGTTATCTGGTGGGGGGGGGGAAGAGAGGCGGCCCGATCATTCTCTGGTGGGGGCGGAGTTAATTCTATCCCATCACATTTCTAATCCTGATCCTTCCTGTTATAAATGCTACTTAGGTTATATTTCACTTGCCATGAATGTTGTTTTCTCCCCCCTACACCAGCAAGTTCAGAAGAAGTAGAAATTATCTTATTACCATTTCCCAAATTATCTCCTAAACTTGGAAATGCAGCTCTTAGAATTTACTACAAGTTGGCTGTTGCTAAACACAATTCCAAAGGTTGTTGAATCAAGCAACAGTTATTTGTACACGCACCTATATGTTTCATTACACAACTTCAATAAAGGCCTGGATATTTACCTCGGTGGATTTTGCAAGTACAGGCAGCAGAGAGAAGGGATTCCACAGCTATAATAGTGCACGTGCACTTAATTAGTGAAACTGTCAAAGTACTCGGCTGTGAGTATGTGAAATATACTGAGAGGGAGGCCAGACGGATCTCTTGGGGGGGGGGGGCAGGGGGGACCGCCGCCACTCTGCGGGCGATCGGTGGGGGGGAAAAGGGGGCAGGGGGTCGCGATCGGTCTGGGTAGCGGGGGGGTGGGTGGATAAGGGGGACAGTTATGTTGTGGGCGTGGGGGCGATGTTGTGGGGGCCATCGCTCCCGCTTTTTGCTCCCAGGCCGCTTTATCTGCTTTTTGATGCCCGGGAGCGATGTGACAGGGACATGTTTTAAAAAAAATTTTCTCACTGCACATGCTCAGTTCAAAGCTCTGATCCTTGCTGCAGCGTTTTGGGCGCGATAAGCCCCGCCCACAGTGCGATTCAGACTCACAATTTTTTTTCAGGCTGACTGCGTATGGGGGCACCTGAGAGCAGATTTCCAAGTCGGATATGAATTGCGCCCAGATTCAGCACTTAGAATGAAAATGGTAAATTCGGGCCTTAAATGTTGAATTTGTATAAAAACTGGAATAAATCCTGCTGCTTTTTTCAGTGGGATTTTCAAAATGAATCTCCCATCCTCTGCATCACAGAGTGCCCTGGTGTGAATCACAATAGAAATCAGGGGACGGGGCCTATTCCCACCAGAGAGGCC
The DNA here is from genome assembly GCF_964213995.1 of Mustelus asterias. Lineage (NCBI taxonomy): Eukaryota > Metazoa > Chordata > Chondrichthyes > Carcharhiniformes > Triakidae > Mustelus > Mustelus asterias. The sequence continues at coordinate 75,489,072 of NC_135815.1, read as the reverse complement.
GGCAGCATAGCGCTGAGTAGATCAGTGCACATGCACCGATCCGTCAGAGCTGAGATCGGCGCAAGCGCAGTAGCCCCATGTTACCAGCCTCCCGATCGCTGGCGCTGGCTATGCAACTCCCCCCACCACCCCTCATGGCCCGATCATTGGCCTCATTGGGCCAGCCTCGACCCTCCTCCCCCAGCCTGCCTTGATCTCTCCCCCTCTCCCAATGGTCAGCCCCAATCACTGGCCCCTCTCCCTCTGTTACTAAGCTCAACTGCAGAATGGCAGCAGGACCCCCCACCCCCACCGATTGCCCCCATAGACCCCCACTCCATCTAGTCCTGCTCCTTTGCACTGCCTGATGGGCAGTGCCAGGGACTAGGCTGGCACTGCCAAGCTGGCAATGCCCAGGGGCATCCACCCTCACCTCTGACCCTCTGGGAGGCCTTGATGGTCCCCCTTCACTCCAGCGGGGTCAGACCGTCAGCTCCCTGCAAGTGGGGAACTGTTGTAAACCCCTCTGGAGTAGAACATTCCTAGTGGGGACGGAGACATTAGCAGACCCAGAGACTTCAGTCCTGGGCTGGCTAATTAGATTTAAATCTGCATCTGCTTAATTTATACAGCTCTGCGCCAATTTCTGGTGTGGAGATGACAGCGCAGGAAATCCAGTGGCCAGAGACTCGTTGAGGCCTTAGCACATAGCGGGAAGCTTGCTACACGCCCTCCGCTCAAATTTTCTGGCATCGCCTCCCTGATCTCTGTTACTCAATAAGATAATGACATCATCATTACATCAGCATCATGTGCTTCTTAACCCTCTACAAGGTATGGTTGTGTGTATATACTCACAAAGAACAAAGAACAATACAGCACAGGGACAGGCCCTTCGGCCCTCCAAGCCTGCGCCGCTCCCTGGGCCAAACTAGACCATTCTTTTGTATCCCTCCATTCCCACTCCGTTCACGTGGCTATCTAGGTAAGTTTTAAACGTTCCCAGTGTGCCCGCCTCAACCACCTTGCCTGGCAGCGCATTCCAGGCCCCCACCACCCTGTGTAAAATATGTCCTTCTGATATCCGTGTTAAACCTCCCCCCCTTCACCTTGAACCTATGACCCCTCGTGAACGTCACCACCGACCTGGGAAAAAGCTTCCCACCGTTCACCCTATCTATGTCTTTCATAATTTTATACACCTCTATTAGGTCTCCCCTCATCCTCCGTCTTTCCAGTGAGAACAACCCCAGTTTACCCAATCTCTCCTCATAACTAAGCCCTTCCATACCAGGCAACATCCTGGTAAACCTCCTCTGTATTCTCTCTAAAGCCTCCACGTCCTTCTGGTAGTGTGGCGACCAGAACTGGGCGCAGTATTCCAAATGCGGCCGAACCAACGTTCTATACAACTGCAACATCAGACCCCAACTTTTATACTCTATGCCCCGTCCTATAAAGGCAAGCATGCCATATGCCTTCTTCACCATCTTCTCCACCTGTGACGTCACCTTCAAGGATCTGTGGACTTGCACACCCAGGTCCCTCTGCGTATCTACACCCTTTATGGTCCTCCCATTTATCGTATAGCTCCCCCCTACATTAGCTCTACCAAAATGCATCACTTCACATTTATCTGGATTGAACTCCATCTGCCATTTCTTTGCCCAAATTTCCAGCCTATCTATATCCATCTGTAGCCTCTGACAATGTCCCTCACTATCTGCAAGTCCAGCCATTTTCGTGTCGTCCGCAAACTTCCTGATCACCCCAGTTACACCTTCTTCCAGATCGTTTATATAAATCACAAACAGCAGAGGTCCCAATACAGAGCCCTGCGGAACACCACTAGTCACAGGCCTCCAACCGGAAAAAGACCCTTCCAGTACCACCCTCTGTCTTCTGTGACCATTTATCTTTCCTATAAAACTTATGGGAAAACCTGTCATTTGTCAGCTTCTGTCAGTTACAGCACTCAGGTTAAAACACTCTTTTCTAAAAAACGTTGCCTTCGATTAGTTAAGAGATGGGAATAAGGGGAGCCATCCCTATCATCTCTATCCTGTCCATAACAATGGGTATGGTTAACAGATGTTCGGTGCTATCTGAATCTCACCCAAGTAGCCATTCTTCTTGCACTTTCCTCTGTAGGTCCTTGGACATGTTGTCAGTTCTATGTTCTGTGTCCATGTTTCACCTAATCCTTTGATCAAATTTACAGTCCAATTTAAACCAAGTTGAAAGCATCAAAACAGCTCCAGCCAAAGTTACAGATGACATTATTTGTGATTACAACTATGACGCATTATTTCCATATGTCCTCTTTGACCTCTCTCAAGTATTTGATACAATTGAGCATGACCATTGACTAACTGACCATTGACCTCTTTCACCACCTCTCTTCAGTATCCCTCTGTAGGTCATCCCAGGTGTGGCTTTATTCCTACTAATTTGGATGAAGTTAGTATATTTCAAGCAACGGTTTCTCCTCCCTCTCCTAAACTGTTACCCCTAGAAAATTGATCTGATCATCCTTGGTCCCCCCTGATCATTATCTAAGTGCTGCAACTTGGGTACACCATCCACATGCACAGGATCAGCTTCTTTATGTTTGCTGATGACACCCAGCCCTACCTCTTCATCAGTTCTCTCAGCCCTGTAAGCACCACATACACCATCAAGTCCTGGCAGAATCACTAATTTCTGCTGATTTTGAGGGAGTTTCTTAGTCAGCCAGAACCTGCCGAAGGCAATGACAAACCACTGCAGTACCTTGTCAAGCATAACCACGGACTAACACATGGAAGTCCATGGTTGCCAATGCCTCTTAGGGCATGGTATCTGAAGAGACAGAGAGAATATGGAGAAGACTGAATTCATTGTTTTTTCCCATTCACCATAAACTTGCTACCTTGTCACCTATGTCCTGGGCCATTTAATCAATCTGAACAAAACCATGCAAAACTTCAGAGTTATGTCTGGTTATAGTTGAACTTCAAACCCAAGTCCTCTCCATCACCAAATATACCTGCTTCTGCAACATTAATCATCTCTATCTTTACCTCACCACTCCCTTCCCTCTCTTTTCACCACCTGACATAATTTCTCCAACCATCTCTCTTTGCTAGCTTACATTGCTTACCTTCTGTCATCTCCAACTTGTCTAAAATGCATGTACACATAACTGGTGCAGTGGGTCCCACATATCCAGCGCTCCTATCCTTATTTAACTATACTGACTCTGCATCCCCCAATGTATCCAATTTTAAATCCCTCTAATTTTTAAATTTTCTGTTGATCTCCAAGCTCGCGATCTCTGAAAGCACGTATCACCACATCCTCCTTTAAATTTCCTTTCCAAGTCTATCCTTTTGACCGAACCTTCAAGTTGCTTCTCAAGCTTTCTTCCTGGCTTTGCACCCATTCCCCTCTATTTACTACAAAGCACTTTAGAACAACTTCTACTGAAAAGACAATATATAAATGATAGTTGTTTTTGTATCATAGAGTCATAGAAGTTTACAGCATGGAAACAGGCCCTTTGGCCCAACTTGTTCATGCCGTCCTTTTTTTTAAAAAAACTACCATGCTAGTCCCAATTGCCAGCATTTGGCCCATATCCCTCTATACCCATCTGACCCATTAAAAAAAGTTTATTTATTAGTCATAAGTAAGGCTTACATTAACACTGCAATGAAGTTACTGTGACATTCCCCTAGTCGTCACAGTCTGGCACCTGTTTGGGTCAATGCACCTAGCCAGCAAGTCTTTCAGAATGTGGGAGGAAACCGGAGCATGCAGAGGAAATCCATGCAGACACGGGGAGAAAGTGCAAACTCCACACAGACAGTGACCCAAGCTGGGAATCAAATCTGGCGCTATGAAGCAGCAGTGCTAACCACTGTGCTACTGTGCCGCCCTATGGCACGTTACCCATGTAACTGTCTAATGCTTTTTAAAAGACAAAATTGTACCTGCCTCTACTACTACCTCTGGCAGCTTGTTCCAGACACTCACGACCCTCTATGAAAAAATTGCCCCTCTGCACCCTTTTGTGTAACTCCCCTCTCACCTTAAAGTTTTAGTTTCTCCTACCTTTGGGAAAAGATGTTGAATATCTAGATGATCTGTGCTCCTCATTATTTTATAGACCTCTATAAGATCATTGTCAAGCTTCCTACATTCCAGGGAAAAAAGTCCCAGTCTATCCAGCCTCTCCTTATAATTCAAACCATCAAGTCCCGGTAGCATCCTCGTAAATCTTTTCTGCACTCTTTCTAGTTTAATAATATCCTTTCTATAATAGGGTGACCAGAACTGTACACCGTATTCCAAGTATGGAATAATAAATCATTGAAATCATAGAAACCCTACAGTACAGAAAGAGGCCATTTGGCCCATCGAGTCTGCACCGACCACAATCCCACCCAGGCCCAACCCCCATATCCACCCACTAATCCCTCTAACCTACGCATCTCAGGACACTAAGGGCAAATTTTTTTTTAGCATGGCCCATCTACCTAACCCGCACATCTTTGGACTGTGGGAGGAAACCAGAGCACCTGGAGGAAACCCACGCAGGCACGAGGAGAATGTGCAAACTCCACACAGACAGTGACCCAGGCTGGGAATTGAACCCAGGTCGGGAATTGAACCCAGGTCCCTGGAGCTGTGAAGCAGCAGTGCTAACCACTGTGCTATCGTGCCGCCGGAATAATGTCTTGTACAACTTCAACAAGACGTCCCAACTCCTGTATTCAATGTTTTGACCAATGAAACCAAGCATGCCGAATGCCTTCTTCACCACTCTGTCCACCTGTGACTCCACTTTCAAGGAGCTATGAATCTGTACCCCAGAATTCTTTGTTCTATAACTCTCCCCAATGCCCTACCATTAACTGTGTAAGTCCTGCCCTGGTTTGATCTACCAAAATACATCACCTCATATTTATCTAAATTAAACTCCATCTGCTATTCAGCAGCCCACTGGCCCAATTGATCAAGATCCGTTGCAATCCTAGACACCTTCTTCACTGTCCACTATGCCATCAATCTTGGTGTCATCTGCAAACTTACTAACCATGCCTTCAAAATTCTTGTCCAAATCATTATTAAATGACAAATAACAGTGGACCCAGCACTGATCCCTGAGGCATACTGCTGGTCACAGACCTCCAGTTTGAAAAAACAACCCTCCACAACGACTCTCTGTTTTCTGTCATCAAGCTAATTTTGTATCCATTTGGTTACCTCACCCTGGATGCCATGAGATTTAACCTTATGCAACAACCTACCATGTGGTACCTTGTCAAAGGCCTTGCTAAAGTCCATGTAGACAACATCAACTGCACTGCCCTCATCTACCTTCTTGGTTATCCCTTCAAAAAACTCACTCAAATTTGTGAGACATGATTTTCCACTCTCAAAGCCATGCTGACTATCCCTAATCAGTCCTTGCCTTTCTAAATGCCTGCAGATCTTGTTTCTCAGAATACCTTCCAATAACTTACCCACTACAGACATTAGGCTCACCGCCTGTAGTTCCCAGGCTTTTCCCTGCAGCCTTTCTTAAATGAAGGCACAAAATTTGCCACCCTCCAATCTTCAGGCACCTCACCTGTGGCTGTTGATGATTCAAGTATTGCTGCCAGGGCACCCACAATTTCCTCCCTCGCCTCCCACAACATCCTGGGATACACTTCATCAGGTCTCGGGGATTTATCTACCTTGATGCACTCTAAGACTTCCAGCATCTCCTTCTCTGTAATATGTACACTCCTCAAGACATCACTATTTATTTCCCCAAGTTCCCCAACATCCATGCTTTTCCCAACAGTAAATACTGATGGGAAATATTCACTTTGGATATTACCCTATGAAAGAGAAATGACACCAATGTTAGTTTTAACCTACATTAAATTCCACATAGGCACATTTTTCAATAGGGATTACCATCAGAAGCTCTGTCTAATTTTTCTTTCAGCTCAGGGTCAGTTGAGGCCAACTGCATTTTCCTAATTCTGATCACCTAAGATCAGCTCACTCAGAATAGAGTCCCCAAGCTCAACACGGGGTCATGCAGTTACAAGTTGAGCCACTGGACCAGTTCTAATTTTCCCTATTTACTATTTAAGTTGACTGAACTTCTCATTATTTTCTATTACATTTCTTTCTTTTTAAATTTGATTTACATGTTTGTCTTTGCGCTGGTTGCAAAAATACACTCACTCTCTATACTGTGCCATCAAGTTCCCTTGCTGTGTGTTTGTACTGTTTGGGGAGCACCGTGGCACAGTGGTTAGCATTGCTGCCTCACAGCACCAGGGACCTGGGTTCGATTTCCGGCTTGGGTCACTGTCTCTGTGGAGTTTGCACATTCTCCCTGTGTCTGCGTGGGTTTCCTCCGGGTGCTCCGGTTTCCTCCCACAGTCCAAAGATGTGTGGGTTAGGAGGATTGACCATGCTCAATTGCCCCTTAGTGTCAGGGGGACTAGCTAGGGTAAATGAATGGGGTTATGGGGATAGTGGCTGGGTGGGATTGTGTTTGGTGCAGACTCAATGGGCCCAATGGCCTCCTTCTGCACTGTATGATTCTATGATACTTCTGAATTATCCTCTGCATGCACCTTTTTTTCCCTCACCACCCTACCTCTGATTACATTTTTCACCCCAATTTCTACTTGCATCTTTCTTCTTCCTTTTTCCTCAACTATCTCCAATGGTACCCCTCCCTGTAACAAGCTCCAACTCACTTAAGTCAATCTTGATAGATGGCCTTGCCTTCTGTTGCCTTCAGACATCTGCTAACTTAGAGTAGCATACTGTCCATGACCTTAGATTAGTTATTTTGTTTGATATTATGAAAAATGGCACTTACTCAGACTCTCTCATATCAATGAAATTCATACTACCGAGCACCAATGCAACTATTGCATACTAAAGTGCTCCTTTCTATATTCTGGTATATATAGAATATGTTTTAGGATGTAGAGGAATCCTATTTACATTCTATTTCCTTCAGCATCAAAAAAATTCTGCCTTATGCAGAAGAAAATGGAAAATAGATAAGTATAGACTAGATGGGTAGCCTCTTTACTTAAAGAAGAGTGGTAGAAAGTTGTGTTTAGCATCGATGTCCTTAAGTGGAAACTAGGTAAGTACATGAGGAGGAAAGGAATAGACAGATAAAATAAGATGATGTACGGTGGGAGGAGGTTTGTAAGCAGCAGAAACCTGTTGCGCTGAGCAGCCTGTTTCCGTTCTTTAAATTGGAGGTAATTCTATGTAATAATTCTAGCTTCAAAGTGGGAGCAGAGGGATGAGAATAAAAGAATATGATAAAAGGCTCAGAAATTGACTTGAGCTCCACAAAATAGGACAGCTAGTTTGGATATGGTCTGCTTTCATATACATTATTATAGATTACCAGATGAATATGGGGAAGACATGCGACAATTATTTAGGTTTGCCGTAACGGCTGAGCACCCCAGTGTCATTTGGGGCGGGTATCCCAAGATGCACCAGGGAATCCCCTTTGGAGGTTGGCAACTGAAGTTTGCATGACAATTTCTCAGAAGTGCAAACATCCACTGAGCAATTGCACTGCACTGGGAACCATCCAAAAATGCAAACTTCGATGATTCTGACTGGATGGCACCAATAATTACCCAGAAAAAGTTAAGATTAAACCCACATCTAACTTCAGGATAACTATTGTACAGAGCCAGACAGACACCCCATGGGGCTACCTCACCATCCGTGGGGTCTCCCTCAACACATAATTACTTCCCCTATGGGACAACTCCATTCCCCAGAGGTCTTCCCCCACTCACAGAATTCCCCCCCCATACCCACGGGAACTCACCAACCCCCTCCCAGGCTCGACTCTCATTCCCAACCTCCAAGGCCCAATCCAAACCAACCTGAGGCTAGACCACCCCACCAAGGCCCGACCCTTTAGTCTGAGGCCCGACTGCAGCACCCCCCCAACTGAGGCCCAACCCCACCCCCTCCCCCAAGGCCCAACACCCTCCTCTGACCTGAGCCAAGGCCTGACCCCTGAGGGGCCAAGAATCTCCCCCCCCCCCCGCCCCCCCCAATCATTCCCCGCTCTAACCCGAGGCCCAAACTCCCCACCCCTAGGCCTGACACTTCCCCTGCCATCCTCCCATCCCCCCTCCCTTCCCTTGAGATCTGACCCTTATAAACTAATCTACAGGGAAAAAGGTGACATCAGTTAGGTGTTAGTGTTTCTTCAACACTCTTGATGGAGTGGACAATGTTAAGTTAATGTTAGTACTTTCACAGTCAGGGTAGAAATTGGACCTCATTGTCCTCCTTACACAATAAGGGCCAATTTCAGGGAACAATGCCCTGCACCTTAAGAATCACCTGAAAGATGTCAACCCACTATTGGATTGGATCATTTTTCAGGTAACTGCTTTAATCAGGCACTAGGGCTGCAAATTAATGTCCGCGCTAACTGCACGCGCAAACCCAATGATGGCGCAAAAACATAGCACCCTGGACCACCATCCTGAAAGGCATCGCGGCAACCCCTGTCTGACAGGCATTGACCTCTGCCCCATCTCTCATGCATCAGAGCACCCTCCCCACCTCACAGTCATTGGGGCACCCTGTCCCTCCCTCGCAGGCATCAGGTCACCCCCCCTCCCTAACAGACATCCACCAACCCCCCACCTCTCGTGCATCGCTCCCTACCCTACAGGCATCATGCCCCCCCCCAAGGGCATCAGACCCTCCAGGGGACAGTGCCAGGGCATCTGCCTGGGTTGACATCTTTCAGGTGATTCTTAAGGTGCAGGGCATTGTTCCACTCACAAGAGGCCAAAAACAGGGTTTCCGTTGGCAAGATTTTAGTTCAGAATCTCCCTGTCCCCCTCTGCTGACGTGATCAGGTTCACATCTAGGAAGGGCATGAGACTGATTAGCATATATTATAATATAATGAGCAGACTTGATGCTGCTATTTCCGCCCTCAACCTTATCTTCCCATCCAGTTGATGTGATGTCATGCTGGCGCAAATCAATACTGGCTTTCAAAAAAATGAAAACCAGTCATGATAACCATGCTGGAGGATGCGCAGGCAAGCATAGCCCCCCGGGTGGTAAGGGACATGCCCAGGCAGATGCTCTGGCACTGTCCCCTGGAGGGTCTGATGCCCTTGGGGGGGGGGGGCAATGATGCCTGTAGGGTAGGGAGTGATGCACGAGAGGTGGGGGGTTGGTGGATGTCTGTTAGGGAGGGGGGGTGACCTGATGCCTGCGAGGGGGGGACAGGGTGCCCCAATGCCTGTGAGGAGGGGAGGGTGCTCTGATGCGTGAGAGATGGGGCAGAGGCCAATGCCTGTCAGGCAGGGGTTGCCGTGATGCCTATCAGGATGGTGGTCCAGGGTGCTATGTTTTTGCACCATTTAAACACCTCGATCTCTGTGGAGCTGGTCTTCCGGGCTCTATCAGGCCCGACCCCACCAGAATGATGGCACAAGCCACAACCCTAGATTCTTTGTGCACATAGTGCCAGAGAATCTGGAAAGAGAAAACAGTCGTGCAGCTGGAGAGCTACACACTGATTTTCAATGTGAAACTGACACTCTGACAAATTTTGGGACGATTCCACCCTTGGCCCCTTGTCTATACAAGGAACCTAACATCAGGCCTGCTCTAGTCCAGTTTTGCCAGCTTGAATATGGTTCAACAAGCATTCTTGTTTGAGATGGTGCCACCTCTCACCCTGCCTTTCCTTTCATTAACAGCTTTGCTGGGCAGGATCTCTCCTTCCACAAGGCCACTCTGAAAACTTTGCCTCATGGCCTCAGATCGGACATATTCAGATCCAGGTGAAATTCCAAAGGACTTTTTCCATAATTTAGTTCTTTCTGCCTCCATTTTTCTCTAGTTTTCTTTAACCAGGACAAAATTCTTGTCTGTTAAATCATAGATTAATGTTAATAATAAAGAGTTGTAAATCTCCCCCCAATCCTACATATGAGCATAACTTTAAATTGTCATTTTGCTAAATGTCCTCATAAATAATATGGTCACTCTTAAATTCAATCAGAGACAAACAGAAAGGTCACAGAGAACTAATATATTGTAGGAAAGAATTGACGTGAAGTGACCTTGGGCTTGATTATTTTATTTGTTGAAAATTGGGAAGAAATATCTGTTTATCAAAATTTACAATCCACAAACAATATTCCTGCACTATGATGTTTTCAGATGTGATTACTGAGAATATAATTTTATTAATGGCAACAAAAGTAGCAGGCAATTGTGATGCACATAAGCTACAAACATGCTACTTAACCATCAGTTCAGCTCTCGATTGCACAATTTTATAAAATAAATAATTCAATGACAATTGAGAAATAGCTATTTTATTGAATAGGAAGGATAAGTTATCTAGAAAAACATGAGGAGCCCCGTATATCTAAAAGGAGATGAAAACTCGTGTGGCTGAGTGGGTAGCATGCTTGCCTCTAAGTCATAAGGTTCTCGATTCAAGTCCTACTCCAGGCTTGAGTGCAAACATCAAGGCTTATGCTCTGGTTCATGTAGCACTGAAGGAGTGCACTGTTGGAGGTGCTGTCTTTTATTTAAGATATTAAACTGTCTGCTTGGCTGGATGTAAAAAATCCCATGGCACTATTTTAAACAACAGTGGAGGTATTACCCTGGTGTCCTGGCCAATATTTATTCCTCAATCAACATCACACTAAGAATGGATTATCTGGTCAGTGTCACATTGTTAATGTGGGAGTTTGCTGTGCACAAGTTGGTTGTTGCATTTCTTACATTGCAGCAGAGCTACACTTTAAAAGTGCTTCATTTGCTGTAAATAGTTCTGAGATGTCAGCCAAATAAACACAAGTCTTTTTCACCTGACAGATTGCTCTTCAAATTGAGATAGTTCAGTTGCTGGCAGAATGCACATCACAGAATAGTGGTGTATCCTCGAATGCTGAGCAAAGACTTGCAGACAGAAAATTTTAGTTCTCCTTTCAGTGTCTTCTGGTTTGCCCTTAACTGGATTTCTCTCAATCCTAACCTCCTGAATATCATCTTTATTAACAGGACTTCATTAACAGGATGCATGCTGGACATCAAACACAAGTAAATTTATAGATGTCATTCATGATATTCAATATGCCAAATAAAGATTAATGGCGGATTTGTACATTAATCCAAATTATTACAGAGGATCAGAGCATGGACAATAATGTATTCATGTCCACGAATGCCAGTATCAAAATTGCTATATTTTAGATCAGCACTTGCATTTGTATTAGAACTAAAACACAACGGAATTTAACCCCTCCAAAAATGTGAGGTTTGATGAGCAGTGAACAAACTGCTTTAAAACTTTGCATCCAAAGGAAAATCAATTGGGTACAGCAAACATTTTGAGAGATGTTAAATTAATGTCCTTTGGTTATCAACCCTCCCATCAGTTGAAACAATTTGTTCCTACCGAGTTGCTCCACATAACTGAAGTCCTCCATCCCTGGTATCATGCTGCTAAAACTCCTTTGTACCATCTCCAAGGCTGCACATTATTCTTAAAGCATGACATCAAATTTTGAGTCAATACTCCAGCTGAGACCTAACCTGTGGTTTATGAAGATTTATAATATATCCCCTGCTTCTATACTCCACTTATAAAACCAAAGATTTTTTTTAAAAAGCCTTATTGACTTCTCTTGCTTCAAAGAGTTAATGAGGGCAGCACGTTGGCACAGTGGTTAGCACTGCTGCCTCACAGCTCCAGTGACCTAGGTGATTGTGCAAACTCCACACAGACATTCTCCCAGTGTCTGCGTGGGTTTCCGCTGGGTGCTTCAGTTTCCTCCCACAGTCTAAAGATGTACAGGTTAGGTGGATTGGCCATGCTAACTTGCCCCGTAGTGTCCCAAGATCTGTAGATTAGATGGATTAGCCATGGGAAATGTGTGGGGTTATGGGGATAGGGCAAAGGAGAAGGCCTGCGTGTGGTGGACCTCAGTTGTGCCTTTGTCCTATATGGACCACCATTGTGTGTGTTTGTCATACCTGGACACATCCCCTTCCAGTTTGGTTCCTCCCCTCAGCACCTAGTATAAAGGTGGCTGTCTCCTCCCCCTTGTTCAGTCCAGGTCGGTTAATTGTTGGGATCTGCTCCTGATTCTGTTGTGAATAAAAGCCTACACTTATATTGGCATATCGGTAGTCTTTCGCCTTATTGATAGTGCATCACTGCGTAAGATGCTCTGTTGGAGAGTCGGTGCAGACTTGATAGGCTGAATGGCCTCTTCTGCATTGTAGGGATTCTATTCTATTCTTTGAGAAACAAATATGTTCATTAGGTCTTTGGCAACACGAATCTGCCCTGGAATTTCTGAGACTACGCCAAAGTGATGTAGCTGGGTCAGCACTTACTGCAGGCGTGGGTTCAGCAATAGGATTTCAAAAAGGCAGGAAAGGACCTTTCTAGCTGATTTTTTTCAAGACTTGCCTGAGGGATATGCAAATGGACAGATGTTCCAAAGCACCCGATATTGGGGCATACATTAGCACACTCTAAAAGAACTAAAAGCGCCCCAAAGAAACAAAGGGGGCATCAGGTATACTTTTGGCACTCAATTAACATAACCATTGTGACTTGGAGCCCTCTGGCTGCTGTTTTACTTCAGCATCCAGGAAGTCCAATTGCCAAGGATCAGAAGCAAAGCTATTGTCTTCTCAAGCCTTAAAAGCACAGTGCAAAAGAGCTGGGCTCTGTTCCACTGCACTGTGCCTGTCTGATACCTATTGGAAGCTTGAAGAGAAATATCAGCAACTTGACGTCCAATCTATTTGTTACAGTGAAGTTTACAGTGAAAAGAGCAAAGTACTTCTTCTAGACTTTCTTCCCTCTTCAACTGCATATTATCTGAACTAGTCTGTTGCGGTCTCGGTTAAAGAGAAGTCTGAACTTCTGGTTAAAAGCTGAAATAATGACATGTCAAGATTTCACATTTTAAATCTGTTACTGTACTAAATGACCGAACACTATATTCGTTTGGAAGTAACTTATGCTTTAAACTATACAAATGAACTGCTCCCCTTTACTTATCACACTCTCCATGCATTTACAGTTCTTATCATTAATAGTTTACAGCTGCTTCCAACTTTCAGTGGGTTGCTTCCTTTTTACTTTCCCAACCAGGTAACCCGAGATCTCTCTCTCACTTTGTGGGTTATATTGTTGATTTCTTCCTCTAATTCCAAGCTGGCCAAGTCTTTCAGCCTTTTTTAACTCATCACAAATTAGTCTTCAACCTGAGCACAAGTTGCCACTCGCATTCTGCATGGTGAAGTTAGCATTTGGCTGCATAAGGTTCAGGTGTGGCAGATTCTAATTCTTGCTCTCTACCTCAAGATGTCTGCTGACCAAACAAGAAAAACTGCAATTGCTGTCTCTCTGAGATATTCCTGAGAATAAGTAAGCCTGTAACCTGATTTCAAAATAGCTTTCTCTACCCTCTTCCCCATGGCCATGGAAAACACATTGGGCTCCTGCCATTCAAAGAGTCACTGAATCAAGATGTCTAGCAGCCAATTTATACTCAAATGAGTATTGATTGGCAGTAGGAGGGAATTCCACCTCTCACTCGGGAGAAGTCTCACTTTGGAGAGATGCCAGCCAATCTGATCACGTAGCAACTCTTTCATCCTTGCAGCAACAGTGCTGCAGTGGCTGGAAGAGTTACTGCACAGAGCTGACTGATGCCAAGTCCTGGAAACCGTAGACACAGATAAGTGTCAGGGGTCCCAAAGCAGGAGGGTAGGGAAGGCCCCGGGGTTCCTAGAGGACAATTAGGATCTCATAGGATACATTGGGTGGGGAGCAAAGTCTGGAGGTCATAGGACCTTAAGGGGAGGGCACCCCCAGTCAGAAGGGGAATTCTGATGTAGGTGTCACCCGCCTGAGATCTAACTTTCTTCTTTCCCTCCCAAGCAACCTCAATCCACCTGCCAGCCTAGAAATTGAGGCTAAGCAGGAAACGGCCCTTAAGTGGTCATTAATAAAATTTTGCCCATTAGCTTTGTATCGAAGTAGAAATGCTAATTATTTATCATTGATCCCAACTCTCTTTCATCTTAGAACTAAATGGATAGTTTTCTGCACCATTGTTTATAACTTGATGCCTACAACACCTTTTGGGGACTTTGGGCAATTTAGGGGAAAATTTTCCTGTATCACCTGCCATGGGAATCGTAGCGGGTGGGGGGGTGGACCATGCAAAGGTTCATTGACCTCGGGCAGAATCTTCCAGTTTTGGGGCACGCACGGCTGGAAAATCCCACCCTTGGGGTTTATTCCTGGTATATCTAGAGATCATTGTCTCCAAGTGCCATGCACCTTCCTCTCAATAAATGAGTCCCTTTGATTTTCAACAACAGAACCATCCAGATTCACTGTCAAACAGAATCCAGCAGAAGCCACATGATCCTTTTCATATGGCTCTAAACATAATAATCTTATAAACCAAAAGGTACAGTCTTAAGACATAATTTTATAAACCTCATAATTCTGACAATCTATAATATAGATATGGCTGTTTCCACATATTCCAAATGGGTCAACGATTGCTCAAATATCACAAGCTGACCTGTTAAGCCAGAGAGCCGGGATAAAGAAAGAACGTTTTCAAGTATTCTGACTGAAAGGCAAATGTTAGTTAGGACACCAGGGAGAACTTCCCAGCTCTTTTTCAATTAATGCCCAGAGTCAAAGTGGAATCTTAACCCATAACATTATGACTGAAGAAGCAAATGTACTACCGACTGAGCCACAGCTGACAGTTTAGATGTGAGAAGGTGAGAAGGTATAATTTCTTTATCCAAAACATGGGTATAATGTGGAACTTGCTACTGGTTTAGATGAATAACATAGATGCATTCAAGGGAGCGTGATGGTAAATACATGAGCAAGAAAGGAATAGAAAGTTACATAAATACACCAGAGTTTGTTTTTGTGTTCCCCACATGGCGAGCCCCCTGCCTGATGCTGTGTTCACACTAGAGGTAGGAGGATGACTCCCTGAAGTGGGCATTAATTGCCCACTGAAGGGTCTCAATTGGCAGCAAGGCAGAGGGGCCGTCCATGGATCTTCCCATTATGGAAATAATCAGAGTAGAGGCAGCATCCCCAGCCACCACCCTCCTGCCTGATTAAATAACTCCTGTCACCAAACTTGCCACTGGAGAGTTCCATGGGCAGCACTGTGGTTAGCACTGCTGCCTCACAGCGTCAGGGACTTGGGTTCAATTCCAACCTTGGGTGGCTGTCTGTGTCTGCGTGGGTTTCCTCTGAGTGCTTCAGTTTCCTCCCACACTCCAAAGATGTGCTGGTTAGGTTGATTGGCTATGCCAAAATTGCCCCTTAGTGTCCTGAGATGTGTAGGTTAGAGGGATTAGCGGGTAAATATGTAGGGATATGGGGGTAGGGCCTGGGTGGGATTGTGGTCGGTGCAGACTCGATGGGCCGAATGGCCTACTTCTGCACTGTAGGGTTTCTATGATTTCTAAATATGTGGGGTTACGGGGATAGGGTCTGGGTGGGATCATTGTCGGTGCAGGCTCAAAGGGCCAAATGGCCTCTTTCAGCACTGTAGGGATTCTCTGATTCCATATACATGTTTTACTTAGAAATTAATCATTGGTAATCAATGAAATTTGAAATTCAGCTTCCTAGCATTAGTCTACCAGTCAACATCCACCTGTAGCAGCCAGGGAGGTCTCAGGCTTGCCCCTCAGTGAAATTGTCTTATATTACAGTGGTTAAATCAATTAATTGTCCAGAATCCTACCCTTCCTTTCGCAAAACACATATGGACCTTAAACATCTGTTCAGTGCTAGCTGATATCATGTTGGGCAACAGTAAGTGTACTGCAATTGGCTTCAGTACTATGGGTTAGAAAAAGGAAAATTGTTTGATGATCCAATTCTTGATTAAACTTGTTGGCACCTTTCAAATTTGTGCCTCTCTGCAACAGCATCTAAAAGCAAAATGTCAGTTTCCACTTGTACACTGCCAAGTTCTATCTCTCTTCTTCTCTCCAACCCTCCACTTTATCTAAACTGACAGACTGTTTATTGACACCCAGCACTAGATGATGAGCAGAAATTTCCTCCAATTAAATATTGGAAAAACCAAAGCAATTTTCTTTGATCCCTGCCAGAAACTCTGTTCCCTTGCCACTAATTTCATCCCTCTCCCTGGCAACTGTATTAGGTCACACCAGAATGTTCACATCCTCAGTGTCATATTTGGCCACTGCTTTCAACCACATATCTACACCATCATTATCCACCTCCATAATATTGCAAGTGTCTATCTCTGTCTCAGCTATTCTGCTGCGAATACCCTCCTCACACCTTTGTTACCACCAGATTTGACTATACTAATACACTCCTGGCTGATCTACCCTTTGTAAACTTGAGGTAGTCCAAAACTCTGCTGTCCTAACTCACATCAAATGATGAAGGGTTATCCAGACTTGAAAGGTTAACTCTGTTCTCTCTCCACAGATGCAGTCAGACTTGCTGAAATTTTTCAGCATTTTCTGTTTTTGTCATATCAAATGCTGTTCACACATCATTACTGTGAACTATATTAGCTCCTGGTTAAACAATGGCTCAATTCTCATCCTTGTTTTCCAATCCTCCCATGGCCTGGCCATTCCCTATTTCTGTAATCTCCTCCAGCTCTATCACCCTCTAAGGTATGTTCACTCCTCTAATTCCAGCCTCATGAGCATCCCCAATTTTAATCACTCCACCATTGGTGGCCATGTCTTGAGCTGCCTTGGCCATAAGATCTGTGATTAATTCCCTAAATTTCTCCACCTCTCTGCCTCACTTTCATTCTTAAGTTACTCCTTTGTGGCTCAGCGTCATACATTATAATGCCACTGTGAAGTGATTTGGGATATTTTATTATGTTAAAGATGTTACATAAATTCAAACACACCATCTACGACAGAGGTTCCCAACTGGTGAGCCAAAATAAGATTCAAAATGATTAAAAACCTACATTTAACTTTCGGTTTGAGCTCCATGTTTGGCATCTCCAAGTTCGGATAAACCTCATGCCTCCCATATCATGGACCGGCCAGGAAAGGGCATGTGTGGTTCAAATCGTTTTATATTGGTAATCTGAACTGTGCACACGCCGGCTGGGAAATGCACACTGCCCATACATACATGGCTCGTATTTTTTTTTATATTGTTCAGAGACCATGCGCCTGACCAATGTAAAAAATCCAAATACTGCATGTGCAGCCCATTCCCGGCTGGCACATGGGACAAGACCCCTGTTTCTTCGGGACTTGGAGATGCTGGCCATGGAGTAGATGACAAAGGCCCTGTACAAAGAACAATACAGCACAGGAACAGACCTTTCGGCCCACCAAGCCTGCACCGATATGTGGCTTTCATCCCTCTGTTTGCCTCCCGTTCATGGTGTCTAGCAAGATACACCCTGAATGTTGCTAATGTGCCTGCTTCCACCACTTCCATTGGCAGTGCGTCCCAGGCACCCACCACCCTCTGTGTGAAGAACTTTCCCTGCACCTCCCCCCTAAACTTACCACCTCTCACCTTAAACCTGGGTCCTCTTGTAGTTGACCCTTCCACCCTGAGAAAAAGCCTCTGACTCTCCACCCTATCTATGCCTCTCATAATTTTGTAAATTCTATCCGGTTGCCCCTCAGCCTCCATCTTTCCAGTGAAAACAATCCGGGGTTTATCCAACTTCTCATAACCCAAAACTCTTCAGACCAGGCAACATCCTGGTAAACCTTCTGTGCACCCTCTCCAAAGCATCCACTTCCTTCTGGTAGTGTGGTGACCAGAACTGCATGCAATATTCCAAATACGGTCTAACTAAAGTTTTATACAGCTGTAACATAACTTGCCAACTTTTATACTCTATGCCCCAGCCGATGAAGGCAACAATGCTGTACACGTTCATGACCACCTTATCCACCTGTATTGCCACTTTCAGGGATCCATGGAGCTGTATGCCTAGATCCTTCTCTATGTCAATGCACCAAGGTTTCTGCCATTTACTGTATAATTCACACCTGAACTTGATCTTCCAAAATGTATCACCTTGCATTTGTCTGGATTAAACTCCATCTGCCATTTCTTTGCTTAAATCTGCAATCTATCTATATCCTGCCGTATCCTTTGATAATCCTCGTCACTATCTGCAACTCCGCCAATTTTTGTGTCACATCCGCATTTTAGTAATCAGACCATCTACATTTTCCTCCAGATCATTTTATACTTGGGCAAAAAGCAAAAACACAAAAAGGGCACGAAAATCCTAGAAGAAGTGAGGAAGACAGGGAGAGGTTGAAAAAGAAACAGCAGATAAGACAGGGAAAGTAAAAAGAGAGTTTCCGTTAAGGAAGAAGACACAGGTAAGAAACAGGAACCAATAAAGCTAAGAAAAGGAGAAACAGGCTCCAATTAGAGAAAAGGCTACAAGGAACAGACCTTTAGTCTGGGACATACAGGATTGGATAAGGAAAAATAGGGAGGCTTATGGCACATTCAGAGGGCTCAAAATAATGGATGCCCCAGAGAAGTATAGAAAGTGCAGGGGGTATTTAAAAAATATATTGAGAGCAATGAGGGAGCATGAAAAGAAACATGAGCAGGTAAAATAAAGAAAAATTCCAAAGTGTTTTGTAAGTATATTAAGGGTAAGAGGGTAACTAGGGAAAGAGTAGGGCTCATTAGGGAGCAAAGTGGCAATTAGTGAGTGGAACCAAACGGTGAGGTATTAAACGTGTATTCTAATTCTGTGTTCACTATGGAGAAGGATAACGTGGGTATAGTTTATTTATTAGTGTCACAAGTAGGCTTATATTAGCACTGCAATGAAGTTACTGTGAAAATCCCCGAATCGCCACATTCCAGCGCCTGTTTGGGTACATTGAGGGAGAATTTAACATGGCCAATGCACCTAACCAGCACGTCTTTCGGACTGCGGGAGGAAACCGGAGCACCCAAAGGAAACCCACACAGATATGGGGAGAACGTGCAAACTCCACGCAGACAGTGACCCAAGTCAGGAATCGAACCCGGGTCCCTGCGCTGAGGCAGCAGTGCTAACCACTGTATTACCGTGTCAGCAGGGGACTGCGATTTAATTGAACAGATTAGTATTGAGGGGAGGTTTTAGTGGGCTTAAAAGTGGATAAATCCCCTGGCTCAGATAAGATGTAGCCCAGGCTGCTCTGTGAGGCAAGGGAAGAGATTGCAGGGACCCTGATGCTAATTTTCAAATCATCTCTGGCCACAGGAAAGGTGTTAGAGGGCAGCTAATGTGGTACCATTATTCAAGAAGAAAGGTAGGGCAAAGCCAGCTAATTACAGGCCAGTGAGTCTAACATCAATGGTAGGGAAATTATTGGAAACAATTCTGAGGGACAGAATTAATCTCCACTTGGAGAGGCAAGGACTAATCAAAGATAGTCAGCATGGCTTTGTCAGGGAGGGATTATGCCCAACAAATTTGATTGCATTTTCAAAGAGGTAACAACATGTGTAGATGAGGGCAATGCAGTTGAAGTAGTCTACATGGATTTCAATGAGGATTCTGACAAGGTCCCACGTGGCAGACTGAGCAAGAATGTAAGAACCCCATGGGATCAATTGGCTTAGTGGCAGAAGCCGATAGTCGAAGGTTGTTCTTGTGACAGGAAGTCTGTGTCTAGTGGTTTACCAGAGGGATCAGCGATAGATCCCTTGCCATTTGTAGTGTGCATTAATGATCTTGACATGGACATGGAGGTATGATCAGTATGTTCACATATGACACAAAAATTGGTGGTGTGATAAATAGCGAGGAGGAAAGTCTTAGATTACAGGATAATATAGATGGGTTGGTCAGATGGGCAGAACAGTGACAGATGGAATTTAACCCTGAAAAGTGTGAGGTGATGCATTTTGGGGGTACTAATAAGGCAACAGAATACATACTGAACATTAGGATGCTAGGAAGCACAGAGGACCAGAGGGACCTTGTGGTGCGTGTCCACAGATCCCTGAAGGCAGCGGGTTAGGTAGATAAGGTGGTTAAGAAGGCATATGGGATACATGCCTTTATTAGCTGAGGCATAGAATATAAAAGAGCAGGATGGGTATAATGGAGCTGTATAAAATGCTCATTAGCCTACAGCTAGAGTATTGTGTGCAGTTCTCGTCAATACTCTAAAAGGGTGCAGAGGAAATTCACCAGGATGTTTCCTGGGCTGGAGTGTTTCAGTTATAAAGAGAGGCTAGTTAGGCTGGGGTGTTTTCCTTAAGAGCAGAGAAAATTGAAGGGTGACCTGATTGATATGTACAAAATTATGAGGGACATAGATCGGTTAGATAGAAAGAAACTTTTCCCCTTAGTATAGGGGTCAATAACCAGGGAGCATAGATTTAAGGTAAGGAACAAGTGAATTAGAGGGGATTTGAAGGAAAGCTTTTTCACCTAGAGGGTGGTAGGAATCTGGAACTCACTGCCTCAAAGGATGGTAGAGGCAGGAACCCTCACAACACTAAGAAGCATTTAGATGAGCACCCGAAACACCTTAGCATACAAAGCTACGGACCAAGTGCTGGAAAATGGGACTAGAATAGATTGGTGCTTGATGGCCGGCAAAGTCATGATGGGCCAAAGGGCCTCTTTCAGTGTTGTAAGAAGGCAACTGAAGGTTGGTAACTGTGCTACGTGGCGTTGGGGCAAGGATACAACTTTAGAGTAGTAGCTATTTGTTTGGCATAGCTGAAGAGCTGTAAACATGCTTGTAAGTTGATGCTTGAGGGCATTTATCTTGTAGTATGATGTGTCTGACCACAGCTTGCCATGGATTCTTGAAGAATCCTGGTCTGATTCAGGTGTGGCTCAAAGAATAGAATCTCAGGAGAAAAAAAGCAAGGTTTGTACATAGACAGTACAGTGACAGCTACTTAGCCTTGGGATTTTTGAGGACTGGTGATGCCTCTTGCCCTGTCCCAGAATGCCTAATTTACAGGGAGAAGCTCTCAAATGCTGCAATGGCACAAAGTAAGTTGAAGCGGCATTTCAATACAAAATACCATTCACTCCCCAACAAGAATATACAATACTTCAAACACATGAGAGAACAAAGGATAAAGCAAAATCAATGTATGATGGCATATGTGCATGTTTCAGATAA
Source organism: Mustelus asterias (assembly GCF_964213995.1). NCBI lineage: Eukaryota > Metazoa > Chordata > Chondrichthyes > Carcharhiniformes > Triakidae > Mustelus > Mustelus asterias. The sequence goes on along the minus strand of NC_135815.1, from coordinate 75,467,844 downwards.
TGCGCAGGAGCCGAGTTACATGGTAGCTGAACTCAGAAATCGAAATTTCTGCACACCATTGCAATAACCATAATCCTGCCAGCATTGTGAGAGATGCTGCCAAATAAATTGATAATGTTCCTCTTGCTGATAGTACAAACAAATGGCACATTGACAAAGTGTCAGTTGATATTGAACAGGCGCTTCAATAGGAATTAGAAATGAGTGGAAAATGTGCCCTGCAGATTGATGACTCTACAGATATTAGCGAGCACTGACAGCTCTTAATCAATGTCAGGTATGTCAATGGGGATTTTGTCAAAGATAATTTCTTCTTTGGCAAAGGATTGCCTGATCATGCGACCGGGGAGGATATCTTGTGTTGCAACTATTTGTCTGGAGAAAAACAATCTTAATTAGACCAAGTGCAACCGCATCTGCACTGATGAAGCAGCTTCCATGATGGGCAAAGTCAAAGAATTTGTGAGTAAGGTGAAAGAACAGAATCCTTACATCCAGATCAGCCATTGTATCCTGCACCATGAAGCCCATGTTGCCAAAACAATGCCATCTGAGTTAACTGCAATGTTAGACCAAACAGTGAAAATCATGAATTCTGTGAAGTCGCATCCTTTGAAATCACACTTGTTTACTGTTGTGTGAAGAAATGAGAGTGGAGTACCTGGGTTCACTCATGCACACAGAGGTGCGATAGCTATCTCATGAAAAGCTCCTCTTTTGTGTTTATGAGCTCCATAATGCAGTTATCAGCTTTGCAGGAATTTCCACACAAGATTTAATATGCGATGATTCTTGGTGTGTTAAATTTGCATATCTTTCAGATACATTCAGCCATCTGAATGTTAAAGTGCAGGGGGAAAACAAGAACATTCTGACTACCAGAGAAGAACTTCAAGGCTTCAGATCAAAACTGGACCTTTCAGGAATAAACACAAGTGAGCCGATTAAGAGGTTCAAGCTGGCACCAGCAAATGCTGCTGGCAAAACTATATGCAAACTCATCTCCACACATCTTAAAACACCAGAAGAGAAAAAACAAATGCTACTTCCCCTCCATGCGTATGGAAGACTTTGACTGGGTACGTGATCAATTTAGTTCACTTTCTCTTGAACCAAAGAAATTTGAACGTGAGGATTTCACAGAGCTCAGGATGGATCATAAACTGAAACTGAAGTTTACAGAAATGCCTGTGGACACATCTGGTTGCTTGCAGGACAGGAATACCCATCTATTTTATATTGCACTACAGCACTACTCTTATCATTTCCCACAGCCCACCTGGAGTGTAAGTGTTCTCAACACTAGCTTGTGTTTAAAAAAAAAAGGAGTCTGTCAGTGGAACAAGTCCTGTGAATTGCCCTGTCATCAGTTCCTCCCTGGAGCAAGAGACTCTCTGCTCATGATGGCAGGCCCAAGTGTCACATCAACTTGGAGGTAAGATGCTGTTCACAGAATTTCCTTCATTTATGAACTTTCACATTGAGATATTAAGACTTTAAAAAACTGAAAACTTTGAAATCTTTAATGGGAAACATGTAAATTGTGTACATTTTCAATAAAAAATATTGCATTTGACATGCAAATGATGATCAGGCTTTCATATAAACTAAAAAAGTCTTAAATGGTGCCTGTTTTTTGAAGGTTTCAGAGATAATCAGACTTTTGCTCGAGGGCAGCTCAGGTGGAGAAAATAGGTGTACCTCAAATTTTTTTGCAGTGTAAACGTGTGCCATGAGGTAGAAGGTTAGGAACCACTGCTGTACACTCTCCATGCTGCAATTTGTTTCATGTTTGTCCAAATATCTTTCTCTGCTTCTCATATTGCTACTTAAAAGGCAAAACCAATTTCACTTTTACATTTTGTACGAGATATTTAAATATGACATGTTTTATGAATTTGTTACCTTTCATCTTACATATTCATGGCCTTTTGTAAAGTCCAAACTAATTTGACATTCCATAAACTGTATAAACAAAATTAGCTTTATAGCACAGTAAACTTGCAAGTTATTGGTGCCTAATTGAAATTAAAAATTATGGACAACCCATGTAAATGTAATTAGTGACAGCACATTTATTTTGGTCATACTGAAGTAAAATAATTACCTTTCTGTTTTCATACAAAGTCAAAATTTAAATTTAAATCAGACTGATTAAATTCTGTTTTTAAACCTTTAAATGAAAATTCACAGCTGGCACCTCATGAGCTTCCATCCTGTCATTCGAACACTTCTAAAATAGAATATTTAAAAAAATCTGCTCCACCCAGGCAATAATTAGCTTCAGTGATTGGAAAATGACAGGAGTGGAGTTTCCTGATAAGCACTTACAAAATGCAAAAGGAGCACCAAAGCAGAGAATTCTAGACATTGTTGAATGTATCAGCCTTTAATCAGTTGTAGCAAACTGGTCTTTGTTCAAGCCATGGAGCACATCATCTGGGCTGGCATCTTAGCGTGATGGTAAGGGCATGCTGGATTGTCAGTGGTCCTGTTTTCCAGTTAAGATGTTAAAGCAAGGTCTTGTCTGCCCTTCCAGGTAGTATTAAAAGATCCCTATCCGAAGAACAGCAGAGGAGTTCTCCTGGCATCCTGGTTAATACTTAGCTCTCAACAACACCACAATAAAATGATGAGCTAGTTATTATTCCATTGCTTCTTTTGGAACTTTGCCACGCACAAACTGTCCTGTTTGCCTACACAAGTGACTACACTCCAGAAATAATTAATTGGCTGACCGTTCGACCCCCACATTCATCCCATCACCAAGACCACGTACTTCCACCTCTATAACATTGCCTGTCTTCAACCCTGCCTCAGCTCAGCCATGCCTGTGTTATGACTCTATTTCCTACTGCAGATTTTGACATAATTTGCATCCAACAGCACTCATTTAATATTGATTGTACTCAAAAGCAATAATATAGCTATCACTTAACATTGAAAGTAACGCAATTATCAATGTCATCAATTGCACTCAAACATTTACAATTTGTAACATCACTTCAGTGTAGGAACACAAAAAGAGAGAGTTTATTTTCCAGATTTTTGAATTTCCAATAGCTTCAAACATCCTCGGAGCTAACTTTAGAAAAAGCAGACTTGGTTTTAACTTGTGTTTTAATAAACTTTTCTTTCTAATTTATAGTGCTGCACAATCTTCCCAGCAACCCCTCTTGCACAGCCCTCCCCAAATATTGCTGCAGTTTTCTCCATCAACCCGCATCCACAGAGCAATCCTCTCCCTCACCATTTACGTCCCAATCAATTTTCTGCCTCCAGCATCCCTCGTGATCAAATTTCTCCCCATCATCTCCTCAAGCAATTTCCTTCTGCCTCTGAACCCCCAAACCTCCCCCAAAATTGCAGTTCTCTTCCCCTCTCTATCTCCCCCTCCACTCTCTCCCTCCCAGCATTGATCAATCCCCTACCTTTTCTCTCCTCCCTCTCCCCTCCCACACTTTCGCTCCCTCCACAATTTGCAGGGCCAATTAAAACCAGGGGTTTTGGTGAGGATGGCCTGATACAGTTTTGAGCTGGCATGGGAGCAGTGATTGTATAAGCATTTCGGCGGCTGGAGGGTGAGGTGAAAAGAGTCAGGGTGGTCTTGCTCGAGTTCGGTGAGAATAGCCTGGTAGCAAGTTTTACAGGGTCCGAAGCCTGGATTTCAGCAAGTCACTGAGCTCGGCATTTAGTAACAATGGCAGGGCCCAAGGCCTAAAGGCTGGAAGAAGAGAGGGCTCAGAGTTTGGAGGGAGAGGAGGATAGGAGTTTTGAGACCGGAGACAATAAGGGTTTGGAGACAAGAGGGAGTGTGGGAGAGGATTTAGACCCTGTCGCTGGAGTGGTGATTGGGAGGGGGCAGGGGAAGAGGGTTTGGACTCTGAGACTGGAGAATCCCGCCAGAATTTAGACCCTCAAAACTGGCGGAGGGGGACAGAATTTAGCCCCCGAGATTGGGAGGTGATTGGCTGGCAAATGTACACTCTAAAACTAAAATGAATTAAGAACTGATAGGGATCTGGTGGGTGCTCTTATGCACATAATAAAAAAAACATTTATTCAGATAATATTAAATAATTAATTTCCTTATATTTTTTACTGTAGGCTGTTAAGCATATTGGATAGATTTGAATGCACTGGATAGCTTTGAGCCTCTTTTGGCAATTGATGTCAGAAATGGTAAAAGGCTGCTGATCTGTGCTCATTCCAAATTAGAACATTTGATGTCCAATGATTGCTGGTAATTTTTGAAAGCAAGAATGTCAACATTTTCAGGTAGGTAACTCTTGGCCAGTGGATGGTTTATCTTGTGGGGGAGGCTAAATCAATGGCTCATATTTAAAAATCAGAGGTTTCCTCCGAAGATAGAGATGAGGAGAAACTTTTTCTCCCGAAAGGTTATTGGTCTGTGGAAATCCCTTCCTCAAAAAGGAACAGAGGCATTGTCCTTGAATTTATTTAAGGCAGTGTTAGACAGATTTTTGTTTGGCAAAGGAGTCAAGGGTTATGGGAGGCAGACAGGAAAGTGGAGCTGAGGCTACAATCAGATCAGTCATGATCTTATTGAATGGTGGAGCAGTTTTGAAGGGCCAAATGGCCTACTCCTACTCCAATGTGCTTGTGTTCCTAAGGTCATCCAAACCTCTGCTGTCCATATCTTAACTTGTAACAAAACCCATTTTCCCAACATCACTGCGCTCATTGACTGACATTTGCTCCCAGTCTGCAACACTGCAATTTTAAACTGATCATCCTTGTTTTCAAACCCCCCTATGACCTCTACCCTCCCCATCTCTGTAACATCTCCCAGGCAACAACCTCCTTGATCATTGTGTTCCTCGAATTCTGGCGTCCTGATTTTCATTGCTTTAGTAGCTTCAGCTAGACCTAAAACAACCTAGGTCCTAAGCTTTAAAATTTCCTCTATAAACCTCTTCACCTCATCTCTTCTCCATTAAGCCGCTCCTTAAGCCCTATCTCTTTGGCCAAAATTTTGGGAAGAGATATCTGCTTATATAGCTCAGTGTAAAATTGGGACTACCCTCATTTTTTACCACTCTTACCTCTCTGAGCATAGCTAGAGCATCTCCAGCAATGGCTTTTTTCCCTATCCTGTTATTTCTGGAGTTTCCCAAGCTCTCCTCTTGATCCTGTCTTCTTTTCAACCTGCGTGTTACTTTATTGATACCACCATCACCATCCCTAGGTTGTCATGTCTCAGCAGCAGGACAGACTCAGCAGAAAAGGCAGCACAGTGGTATACAGTTAGGAGACAGTTAACTGGGGATACCTCAACATTGACTCTGAACCTCAGGAAATCCTGTCAAGGCACATCTTCCAGTGTGTTGGTGAACTAGTAGTTCAAAATTGGGCATCCATAAGGCAGAATTGTATACAACCACAATCTGTAACCTCACAGCTCAGCAAATCCCTTACTCTACCATTAATATCAATTCATGGGATCAACCTTGGTTCAATTGTGAGTGCAGGACTGCATGCCAGGAGCAGCGTAAGAAGTCTCACAACACCAGGTTAAAGTCCAACAGGTTTATTTAGCAGCACAAGCTTTCGGAGTCTCAGTCCTTCATCCGGGAGTGAGGAGTTGTGTTCACAAACAGGGCATGTACAGACACAAACAGGGCATGTACAGACACAAACTCAATTTACAAGATAATGGTTGGAATTGCGAGTCTTTACAGGTAATCAAGTCTTAAAGGTACAGACAATGTGAGTGGAGAGAGGGTTAAGCACAGGTTAAAGAAGTGTGTATTGTCTCCAGCCAGGACAGTTAGTGAGATTTTGCAAGCTCAGGCAAGTTGTGGGGGTTACAAATAGTGTGCCATGAACCCAAGATCTCGGTTGAGGCCGTCCTCCTGTGTGTGGAACTTGGCTATCAGTTTCTGCTCAGCGATTCTGCATTGTCGTGAAGGCCACCTTGGAGAACGCTTACCCGAAGATCAGAGGCTGAATGCCCATGACTGCTTTATCTGTCAAGACTCGCATTCCAACCATTATCTTGTAAATTGAGTTTGTGTCTGTACATGCCCTGTTTGTGAACACAACTTCTCAGTCACCTGATGAAGGAGCTAGACTCCGAAAGCTTGCGCTGCCAAATAAATCTGTTGGACTTTAACCTGGTGTTGTGAGACTTCTTACTGTGTTTACCCCAGTCCAATGCCGGCATCTCCACATCATGGCCAGGAGCAGCATCAGGCATAGCTAAAAATAAGGTGTTAATCTAGTGAAGCTACAACACAGGACTACTTATACGTCGAACAGCGGAAGCAGTGTGCAATAGGCCAGTGGTGGACAACTTGCAGCCTGGGGCCACAAAGCCCATGAGACATTTTTGTTGACCACTGACCATATGTAGGGTTGCCACATTCGGCTGATTTCCAGCCGCACAGTTTTTTTTTCTACCGGTATGACTGAAGTGATACGCATGTAAAGTCAGGGCAAGTGAAGTGAGGTGCATGCGGATTGCACACAACATTAACTGTGAGAGCCCGTGTGCTCCCTCTGCATCCAAAGTGGAAATATTTCTTTTGTTTTTACCATTTGAAGTTGATGATAGATTAAACATTTTCGATAACATGCTATGAAATATTTGGTGTATATTTAATCTTATTTATGGGCATTGGTTAGTGAACGAACCTAATTTCAATCTTGCAGCCCATTGAGATGAAGGAAGACCACTCATGCGGCCCACTCACTAGCCTAGGTTGCCCATCCATCACTGCAACAGACAGAGCTAAGGGATTCACAACCAATGGATCAGATCACAGCTCTGCACTCCTACCAGTCACAAAAGGTGGTGGACAATTAAACAACTAACTGGAGGTGGGGGTTCCGCAAATATCCCTAGCCTCAATGAAGATGTCGCCCAGCACTTCAGTGGGAAAGACAAGGCTGAAGCATTGGCAACCACCTTCAGCCAAAAGTGCTGAGTAGATGATCCATCTTGGCCTCATCCTGAACTCCCCAACAACTCAGAAGCCAATCTACAACCAATTCAATTCACTCCATGTGATGAAGAAGCTAATTATTGTAATTGTTACATGCCTTGACAGAATTCCCGCAAAAATACTGACCACACCTTAATCAAGTTGTTCCAATAGTTACAACACTGGCTTTTATCTGAAAATGTGGAAATTGCCCAGGTATGTCATGTCCACAAGAAGTGGAACAAATCCAACCCAATAATTACTCCTCCATCAGTCCCTCTCAATCATCAGCAAAGATGATAGAAAGTGTTGCCGACAGTGTTATCAAGCGACATTACTCAGTGATAACCTGTTCACAAATGCTCAGTTTAGGTTCCGCCAGGGCCACTCATTCCCTGACCTCATTACAGCTTTGGTTCAAATATGGGCAAAGGACTGAATTCAAGGGGGGAGCTAGACTAAATGTCCTTGACTTCAATATATCATTTGACTGAACATGGCATCAGGTGGCCCTGCCAAAATTGAAGTCAATGGGAATCAGGGGAAAAACTCTCTACTTAGCAAAAAGGGAGATGGTTGTGCTTGTTGGATGCCAATCATCTCAGTCCCAGGACATTGCTAAAGAATGTTTACATAGTATCCTCGGTCCAACCATCCACACCAGCTTTATCATTGACTTCCTTCCATCATGAGGTCATAAGTGGTCATGGTCACTGATGATTGCAATGCCTCCCACTTAACTGGACCAGCCATATAAATACTGTGAGCATGTCAGAAGCTGGAAATTCTGAGGCAAATAACTTAATTCTCGACTCCCCAAAGCCTGTCCACTATCTACAAGGGATAAATCAGTAGGCGATTGAACATGCCACATAGTTCCAACAATATTCAAGAAACTCAATACCACCCAGGACAAAGCAGCCTGTTTGATCGGCACCCCATCCACCATCTTCAACTTTCACTGCTTACACCACTATTACAAAATGCCAGCAGTGTGTACCATCTACAAGATGCACTACAGCAAAGGTCAAGGGCAGCATAAATGTGGGAACACCGCTACGTCCAAGTTCAAGCCACACAGCTTCCTGACTTAGAACTACATTGCTGTTCTTCACTGTTGTGGGATCAAAATCCTGAAACTGCTTTCCTAGCAGCACTCTGGGTATACCTGTACCAGCTGGACTGCAGAGGTTTGAGAAGGTGAATAATCAGTGATAGACAACAAATGCTGGCCTTGCAGGCAATGCTTACATTCGCCAACGTCAACTTCCATGTGTATGATGATAATACCCAGTTGCACCTCATTACCTCTCTTTACACCACCTGTGTTGTCAGACTGCTTGTCCAACATCAGCTTTGGATGATCTACAGTTTCCTTCATAAACATTGGGATGACCAAAATCATCCTGATGGCCTTGCCCCTCGATTCCATGTCCCTATCCCTTGATTGTTTCAAGTTGAATCAAACTACTCACAACCTTGACACCCTATTTAACCCACGCTGAACTTCTGATCCTAAATCCTCTCCAACACCAAAGCTGCTTACTTTCACTTCAGTAACATCACCTGCCACAGCCTCATGCTGCTGAAACCCACATCTATACATTTATCATTTCCGGTCTTGACTGTTTCAATTCTCTCCAATCCTCCACCCTTAATAAACTTCAGCTCACTCAAAATGTTATTTCTTCTAATCTGTCCCATGAAATGTTTTCCTCATCCATCAATGCTGTCCTTGGTGACCTATGATGGTTTCCAGTTTCCAAATCCCTCCAGTTTTAGAATTCCCATCTTTGCGTTTAAGTTTCACTGCAGTCTTGCTGCTCCTAACTCTATAAATACCCATTAAACTACAACACCCTAGAGTTTCATATTTCTCCATTCCTGGCCTGTTCTGTATCCCCTCTTTCTTTTCTCCAACCCATAGTGGCCATATTTTCAAGTGCCTTGCCCCTCCATTCTGAAATAACCTTGCAAACACTTCCCATCTCGGCACTTTCCTCTCCTCCATTAAGACCTTCCTTAATGTCCAACTCTTTAACCAAGTCTCAGAATAGCTCATTCTTTGGCTCAGCATTCATTTTTGTTCAACATACACAGCTCCAACACTGACATCTACCCAGTAATGTGAAAAATTGCCCAAGTGTGTTAATTGCCCTGTACACAAAAAGCAGGACAAATCTAAGCCTGGCCAGTTATCCCCCATCAATCTACTCTCAATAAGTAAAATGATGGAAGGGGTAATCGATAGTGTTATCAAGTGGCACTTGCTTAGCAGTAGCTTGTGCACTGATGTTCGGTTTGGGTTTTGCCAGGATCAATCAGCTCCTGACCTCATTATAGCTTGGTTCAAACATGGACAAAAGAGATGAACTCCAGAGATGAGGTGAGAGTGAATGCCCTTGACATCAAAGAGCTCCTGCAAAACTGGAGTCAATGGGAATCCGGGGACAACTCTCCACTGATTGGAGTCATATCTGGTACAAAGGAAGATGGTTGTGGTTGTAGGAGGTCAATCATCTCCGATCCAAGACATCACTGCAGGAGTTCCTCAGCAAACCAGCCCCCCATATATTGACTCTGTCTACACTTCCCAGTGCCTCGGCAAAGCAGCCGGCATAATTAAGGGCCCCACACAACCCAGACATTCTCTCTTCCATCAGGAAAAAGACACAAAAGTCTGAGGTCACGTACCAACCGACACAAGAACAGCTTCTTCCCTGCGGCAATCAGACTTTTGAATGGACCTATCACACACTAAGCTGATCTTTCTCTACATCCTAGCTATGACTGTCACACTACATTCTGTTCTTGAGTCAGTTGGTATGTGACCTCAGACTTTTGTACCTTTTTCTCGACGGAAGAAGGTGGTAGAAGAGAGTACGTCCAGGTGTGTGGGATCCTTTCAACAAAACAGAATTTAACCATCGCGCCATGACATTCAATGGCATTACCATTGCTGAATCCCCCATTATCAACATCCTGGGAGTTACCATTGACCAGAAACTGAACTGGAATAGCTACATAAATACTGTAGCTGCAAGAGCAGGTCAGATGTTAGGATCTTGTAGTGTGTAAGTTGTCTCCTGACTCCTCAAATTCTGTCCACCATCTATAAGGCACAAGTGAGATCGTGATGGAGTATCTTCCATTTGTTTGGATGAGTGTAGCTCCAACAACAAACATTCCTGGACAAAGCAGCCTCCTTGATTAGCACCCCATCCACAAACACTCAGTCCCTCCACCATCGCAAAGTGGCAGCAGTGGGTACCATCTACAAGTTGCACTGCAGCAATCACCAAAGCTCCTCAAACAACACCTTCCAAACCCACAACCACTATCATCTAGAAGGACAAAGGCAACAGCTGCATGCAAACACCACCATCTGGAAGTTTCCCTCCACACTCCATCCTGACTTGGAAATATATCACCATTTCTTCACTGTTGCTGGGTCAAAATCCTGGAACTTCCTCCCTAACAGCATTGTGGATGTACCTACACCAATTGGACTGCAGCAGAGGTAACTCACCAATACCTTCTCCAGAGCAATTGGGGGTAGATAATAAATGCTGGCCTTGCAATGATGCCCACATCCCATGAATGAAAAAACCCACAGGACCCTTACAAATAGGCTGAAGTTGGCAGAAGTACATTTAAACAGTTATGTTGCAATAGGAAATTTAAACATTGTTGTATTGAGCACATTATCATAATTAATGCCAATAAATTTGTGATAGTTATAAAGCAGCTAAAATTGCAGCCAATTTTAGCATTGCTTCAGCACGATGTATGCCTGATATTGGGGGGGTAAAAAAGTAGGAAACATGGCAGAGTTCTGTCCCAAGTTTTTATGGATCTCTCTCTAACCGAAATGCTGCAGCTTTCAACCTGAAGAAAGGTCTCTTTGGTTGAAGACTACCTGATGCCTAATGAAGCCATGTCTTTACAGATGTACATGCTTCAGAAGGGAGGAAAAAATGATAAAATAGCTAAGAAAATTAATAATACCGAGAAAGTCATTGTGTTAAATTTGTCATAATCTCAGATTACATATCAGGAAAAAGTATCTTGTCCTTTTATTAAACAACTAAAATTTAAAAAAAGACAAAATGAGTAATTGAATGAAAAAGTGGTAGCTTGGAAAGATTTTAAGAATGGGAAGAATTGCTTAGATATCTAAAACTTAGATTTGTTGCATCTCCTCGCTCTGGTGTGGCACACGAAATCACAGTTTTGGCCACTGACGTTTTTCGGCCCCATCACCCCCAAATTGAATCTAACTCGCATAATAGAAGTGATTGGCGGCAGGACGGGGGAAGTGTATGTAATGACCATCCAATTCGTGCCTACTCTATTTCACTGCAATATGTAGATTTGTCAACAGCTTCTGTTAGTGCTTCAAATGGTTGTAGATATGTTAATATAATAGATTTTAACTATATAGTAAAAGTGCTTCTACACACTTTCCCTTCAAGCTAAAACAAAAAGGAGTGAGGAGAATGAGGTGTCTATCTGCCTAATAACTTACCATTCACATTCTTGAAGATATTCAAGACGGGGAGGATTTGACGGTAATAAGGCACAAGGGCCTCGCCCACCATATCAGCTGACACAACCAGGTGCTGGAGCACTTTCAGCGTGGTGCAAATGATTTGCTTGTTCCGAGTGTTGAGCGCATCTGCGGGGACAGAAGGGGAGACAGAGGAGAATGATGGCTCTCTGTGAAAAGAAAACTTTAATGGATAAATTTAATTAAATGATTCTCTGCTGGGTATTGCAAGTGGGCCTTTATTAGCAGAGCTTTGAAAAATTCCAAAGATGGATTGCACCACTGATGTTATAAAACACTGCCTTGTCCTGACTGTTATTTGTTCCCACAATTTGCGCTGACTCCTCACTAACCCCCAAGAATACAGTTCATTTATTCATTTTGCAGACTGCTCACTGCTTCGTCCAAAACACAGCATGTACCATAGGGCCAATGGAACTGTGCTAATGCGCAGTGTTCCACAACAACAGATACTCTCTCATCAAACAATTGGGCATCTATGTTTTGAGCTTATTACTAAGAAATCATTGAAGGCAGCTCAATGAATAAATTCTGGAAATCATAGTTTTTTGGACAAAGAGGCAAATGTTTGCAAATAATTCTGTAGGCCCCCATTAATGACGAACAAAAGCATTAACATGCAAACTAGTTTTCGTATCGCCTCCTAAGATATCTGTGTGGCAACACATGATTATTCCCTTTTGTACCGATGGCCTTTATGAAACATCTTCTGTTGCTTTTGTTTGACAATAATCTCACTTTTGTGAATAATAGACTAAATGACCTTTTGTTTTGGGAACAAGTTGGCTGTGTTTAAAGGTAAGTATAATGTCTTTCTACAAGTAACACCTCCGATCCAGCCCTCCCACTGAATTCCTTAGCTTGAGAACAGCTTACATAGAAACATTCTGATTAAACTTTGAACAAATACTTGATACATTGAACAATGCTGTCATTTAAGACGTCAAAACATACAAACACCAGTATTACAAAGATACATTACATTTTGAAACAATGGATTTTGTTGCAAATTGCAGCATTTCTGTATGCATTTGAAAACACTCCGTTGATTATTGCTGGTACAATAGGTTACTGACCTTTTCAATAATCTCAATGATGAAACAATGAATAAAACAGTAACTTACTTGTAACAAACTGTACTGGATGGTGTTAGGATGAAATATTTATAACTTTAAGATCTCCTACGTTAGTTTGCAAAAATCATAAAATCTGTCTATAAAATCTCTCAAACAGTATATTAAAAATGAAAATAATTTTATTCACAGTAAAAATTATAGCTAAGAAAACCTTGTTAAATTTTGTATGTAAGCTGCAAAACTGTAGTGTTCATTTTAACATTCTCTGCCCAAACGAAACTGAGCGACTGGGGAATTTAAAATGAACACATTATTTTCCTGCTTCTAGTTTGACTCTTTGAACGTTGCATATTTTTACTTGCGGAGTGCTGCAGGCAGAAAAGGCACCCACCCAAAATAGGCAGAAGCTTAATGAATTTATGCAAATTGGGGTCTTATGGTGTCAATTGTAAGTGGGGCCTGAGTGAGTGTTTCCAATCAGGCTAAAGTGGATCCACACATACACGAGGCCCTCCAAGGTATGTGTGAAATTTTCTTTTGCGGGGCCAAGAACTGGTATTTCGCCCAACTGGTTATTCTTTATGTTGCATCCTAAACAGTGAGGATCGACAGTCGTGGAACTGTACTGCAGCATGGGTCAGCATTATTTAAAATGCAACGGAGAAAATTACCAAGCGTAAAAGTACAATATTGTGGCAAAATAAAGGGGGCTCCTTCGCACCTGGCTCATGTACAGGATCTGAGAATGGTTGATTCAATACTGTTGCTAAAAATGAAAAAAAGAAACGATCTATTCCCTCGCAATGGTACTCAATAACATCACCATCATCCCTCAACATATGCAGAAAAATACTTTCACGAACCTAAAATATTATTTATAATATTTTGATCGAACAAAATGTTTAAAACAAATGTCCAGACAAAATATTTGCCACTTTCAGCATAATATTTTCCAAATATGTTTAATTTTAGATTAAAGTCTGAATTGTGCAGTAAAATGTGAAAATCAATTATTGTATATGTAAGATTAAATTAGTTATGTGAAAAAAGTGCATGAACACAAAAGGGAGGGGGGGGTAAATACTTGTGACAAGTAGTAATTACTTTACAATGTGAATTTCAAGTTTAGATTTCAAATAACTTAATGGAAAAGAGCAGCTTGCAGCTACATAAATATATTGTTTCAGCACTGACTTTTAGGAACATAGGAAAAAAGGAGGTAATTGAACCTGCTCTGTCATTCAGTTGGATCAGGATTCATTAATGTAGCAACTCCATTTACCTGCCTTTTTCTATTTGTTTTCATAAATCTAGTGACTTCAGTCTTGAAAATTTGACACACCATTTACAACCTTTTTGGAGAGTTCAGAATGTTTTGGATGGTGGGCTTTCCTGCTTGCCATCTGGAGAATCAGTGAGGAACAAATCCCTGCAGATCACAGGAGCCACAGCTGTTTAACACTCTGCGGAGCATGAATTGGCTGGTGAAAGTACTTCTATGCCTAACTCATTGGAAGTTCAACCTCAGAGAGCTACCAGTCCATCTGTAATCCCAGTGGCAGCCGTGGCCAGGACTGGGACCACAAGCAATCCAAAGCTTCTCAGTCCAAGGCCTGATAAGTGAGGGGAGGGGCGGAGGAGGGGGTTCATGATAGGAAGGTTGTGAGACCCTGCAGGGGAAGAGGGCGGAGGGATGTGAGTTTTGACAGAGGTCAGGAGAAGGGAGCACCCACAGAAGGAAGGCCTGGGTAGGGGAATGGTATGCCCAATATAGAAAGGGTGCCTTTGAGGGAAGGCAACATCCTCCCTTCCCACTCAAGATCTAAGCAGGGTGACTTGCTGGGCTTCCCCCTGAACTCCTCCCACTAGTCTCAAAATTTACCTGGCCTTTAATTGACCACAAAGGTTGCAATGGGGTAAGGATGGGCAGGCCTCCCTAGGCCTCACCTGCCCCCTGTAAAATTGTGGACAGGTCGGAAGAGGACGGCAGGGAGACCACCAAGGGAACTTTACAGGCTCTCCTCACCTGCAAATCCACTCTTTTCTGTCCTTTCTGTGAAAAATATTTCTTGAATTTGTTTTTAAAAAAGCCTAATTGTAATTTTAAGATTATATACCTTCTTGTTCTGGATTTCCCCACTAAAGGAAATGGTTCTCCCTATCTACTCTATCAAATCCCTTTATCAAACTTCTAAACTTGTTTACATAAGCTATCCTCAAAGTTTAACCATTCAAATGTTGGTATCAAGTGGTAATATAATTTTTCCGAATCCAGCTGTAGTCCCTACAAAATAAAAATCCTTGCTTGATACGTCAATAAACATATTCAACACCAGTATTCAGATTACAGGTATCTAGTAATTTTTCAAATGGTGCATGTAATTGACTGCATGATCAGGACTCTCTCTCATTGCCAGGATTGCAAATGCGTTGTCCTCATAATACATCAATGAGAAATGATAGTGATTCTGCCACAATTTCACCTTTCAATCCTCATAAACATGCAAGGTAGTTTGGAGGATAGAAAGTTATCCTTCATTAGTTTACTTTTGCTGTGAAGGGGTAATATACAGTTCAGGTGTAGCATTTAAAACATTGCAGTCTGTTAAAGGGCAACATCGTTTGTACAGAAGCAGCAGTTGCCTTAGTTTAACATCTCAAAAGAAAGACAGAATATCCAGCAATTCAACAATCCCTCAGACAATGCATTGGAGTCTGAAATAACTCCCATGAGGGTGATGTCCCTTCACCAAATCCAGCTTTATTTACAATAGTTAATAATACTCAGAACATACTTCCCAGAACATAGTATACATCCTGAGTGCTGATAACACGGACACTCCATATTATATACCTCTGCAGGGCTCCCGGGTTGGACAGCATTAACTGCTTCAACCAGGGAGCTCATATTCTAACAGGTTCAGCTTATGGATCTCGTTAAAGTCATTACATCCCTTCTCCTCTAGGTCCGAGGAACCTCGGCAGGTCGTTCGCCTTGAGAGCCTCTTGTGTTGTTTCAACGCCAAGTATAGTTCCTGCAGCTCTGTGCCGGAAATATGTATAATGTAGCGGACCAGAGCCTGTCTCTTTCGTCTTGAGCCTCAAGGCACAGGTTCACTCTCTTCATTGAGTGGCAAGGGGGTGGCTGAGTCCGTCGTGTCCATTTCGGACTCTGAGGTTCCAATGACCAGAGACAGAGAGCGGGAGTCAGTGGATCCTGGAATTTCTTCCAAGGCTCCCGATGTGCTGGGTATAAATTGTTCTGGCATGGCATTGGGTTTAACGCCTTTTAAATGGTCTAAGTATTTTCATAGGACTGTATCTCCCACGCGGACTTTGTAGGAAACCGATGCTCCCCCAGGTTTGAGAAGATCAGGCTCAACCTGGTGTGGAGTCATCTACCCATGAGCAACTCGGCTGGGATTATTCTGGTAGTTGCATGGGAAGCTGACCTGTAATCGAAGATTAATCTGGACATTTGGTAACCAAGGAGGCTGCAGGCTGTTAGACCTGTTTTCAATGTTTGGACTGCTCTTTCCTCCAGGCCTTTGGACGATGGGTGATATGGTGCTGTCTTAATGTGTCGAATTTTGTTAGACTTCATAAAATCATCAAATTCCTGGTCTGTTCATGGGTTCAATGTGTAGCTGAATCCACAGTCTTCCCAGCCATTCCCAAGGGTACAGTGGAGCTGCTGGTGACAGCTTCTGCCTTTGTTGGCATTGCCAATACTGACCCACGAGCACAGCCATGTTCGTACCCTGGCCACCAGACAAAGCTCCTTGCGAGCATTTTCATCACTCCTGGGTGAACATGGTAAAGTTTGGCCAGGATGGGACAGCGGCCCTGACTTAGCATGACAACTCTGGAGCCCCATATGAGAATGCCATCTTCCACGGTCTGCTGCTCTCTCTGGCTCCAGTATGGGTGCAACGCGGGCTGGAATGGCCTTTTTAGTTTCCCCCGTCATTACAAGCTGTTTCAATTTCATGAGGACTGGGTCTTTTTGCATCCACAGCTGAGTATTATTTGCTGTCACTGGGAGAGTTTCCAAAATGTTCATTGTCATCACCATGTCTTCCAGTGGGGATACCATCGACGGGGTGTCTGCTAATGGTAGCCTACTCTTCCCATCTGCGTTGGCTACTTGGCCTCCGGGACAGTGTTCCAATCGATAATTGTAGGCAGGCAGTAATAAAGCCCATCGCTGGATTTGGGCCGATGCTATGGCAGCACTGCCTTGTCCTCCCTTAGCAATCATGGTAGTGGCTTGTGATAATGACGACTTTTCACCCATACAGGCACTGGTGGAATTTCTTAACCCCGAATATCAACCTTTCTTTTTCAATGTGGGCATATTTGCATTCTCCAATAGCCAAGATCCTGGAAGCGAATGCAATTGGGCGTTCCTCTCTGTTTAGCCATCTATGTGCCAATACCACTTCAATTCCATAAGGGGATTCATCGCAGGTCAGTAGTAGTTCTTTCTGGGATAGTAATATGCCAGAACATTCTACAAGGAAAGCTGTTGCTTTACTTGCTTTACTTTATGGAAAGCCAATGATTGGCTGGAAGCCCACTTCGAAGGCCGATCCTTTTTTGGTAATTGGTGTAGTGTAGTGTTAGTAGTTGGTGGGTGGCACAGTGGTTAGCACTGCTGCCTCACAATGTCAGAGACCTGGGTTCAATTCCTGGCTTGGGTCACTGTCTGTGTGGAGTCTGCATGTTCTCCCCATATCTGCATGGGTTTCCTCTGAGTGCTCTGGTTTCGTCCCACAGTCCAAAAGTGCTGGTTAGGTGTATTGGCCATGCTAAATTCTCCTCAGTGTACCCGAACAGGCACCGGAATGTAATAACTAGGGGATTTTCATAGTAATTTCATTGCAGTGTTAATGTAAACCTACTTGTGACACTAATAAATAAACTTTATAATGGGGCCAGGATGGAGGCAAGTTTGGACATAACTTTCCCGTAATAGGTTACCAACCCCAGAAATGATCTTAGCTCCTGGATGGATGTGGGAGCTGCGGTGCCTTTGATCACTTGCACCTTGTCTTTCAAAGAGTGTAGACCAGACTTGTCCACTCTGTAAATAGAGCTGGATCAATTTTTCTTGTCATGATTTTTCAGGTTCTAAATGCAGGCAAGTTACACTCAAATAAGGATTCCCTGGCTACTGGTGATAACCACACACAACTTCCGGCAAGGCAAGAAGAGTGAGAGTTAGGCCAGCCTTCCTTCTTGGCTTACTCTGATTTCAAAAACAACAGGTCCAAAACTTAAAGCTTGTCTCAATTTCCAGTACATCTCTAGCCTTTGCCAGTTTTTTCCCCATCAATTAAAGTGATTGCAATTAAGAACAAGTGAACAGTTCTTCCCCCTCATGCACAATTCTGGTCAGGTGAGTTACTTGAAAATACATTGTCGCACCAGTCGAAAGGTGTAATTATGACCGTTTTGTAAATAAAATGCAAGAGTCCAAATAATAAATCACCCTTCCAAATATTAAAAGAAAAATCCAGTTTGTGCAGATATTGGCGGGGGGGGGGGGGGGGGGGGGGGGGGGGGAGAATTCTCCGAAAAAAATTCCAAGTGCCAAATTCACATGAAAACTGGAGTTTAAACGTGATTTTCAGAATGAATCTACCACACTCTGAGCACTGCAGAGTGCCCTCGCGTGACTCACTGAAAATCAGCGAGTGGGGCCTATTCCACTAAAGATGCCGCCAGCATAGCGCTTTAGCATGCTGTGATCTGTCAGCACTGAGATCGGAGTGGCCCTGCACTGCCGGCCTCCTGATCGCTGGCCAGCTCAATTGCTGGCCAGCTCCACGACCCTGCATCGCTGCCCTTCTGACACCAGACCTCTCTGGGCAAGCCTCAATGTTCCCCCCACCCAGATGGCCGGTCTGATCACCCCCTTCCCTCCCTCCCTCAGCCACTGATCTAGAATGCAGAGTGGCAGCAGGTCCCCAGGGGCCCAATGCCCCTTGGGCAGTGCCAATGTGTCTGGGCATTGGCAGTTTTCCCCAAGACATTGCCAGTTTGTCCCTTTGGCAGTGCCAGGTGGTCAGACTGGCATTGCCAGGCTGGCACTGCCCAGGGGGCACCCTACCTTACCTCCTGTGGGGGGCTTCCATGGCCTCTGTTCGCTCCAGGGGGGTTGGCTGCCTGTTTCCCGTTAGTGGGGAGCTGTTGTAAACCCTGCTGGAGGGAACCACTCCACTGGGAGAGGCTAGCAGACCCAGAGACTTCAGTCCCGGACCCACTAATGACATTGCAATTCATATTTAAATCAGCTCCGCGCTGAAAATTGGTGCAGAGCTGATTACTCCAAAAATCTTGGAGCCGGAGATGCATAGAGGCCATGGCACCTAGCGGGGAGCTCACTAAACAGCCTCCGCTAATGTCTCCTGGCGCATTGCACTGCTAGAGCAGCGCAGCAGGCTGGGAGATTGCCCCCATGGTTTTCACAATACAAGATACAGTAAAGGGTACAAGATAGGTACTGTCTCCATCTTTGTTGAAACACATAGCTCTGTCCAACAGTCAACTCACCCTGGGCATGGGTCATATGCCTCTTACATCACTTGTGCGGGTGGTAGTGTACTCAGTCACACATTAACCCTACATGTGCTAGATCTTTATACTACACCTCCTCCAAATCCTTTGTCCAATTTATTTTCAGTGATTATAGTTTACCGTATGTTCTTCCATTATTATTATCACACATTTACATTGTTATTACTACAATGTTACCACCCCATCTCTCTACTTCAACTCGTTGAATTCAAAGATTTTGGCTGTCTGGAGGTCTAATAACCCTTCTATACCCCTCTTGTATTGTTGTTGGAAGGATGGTAGGCTCTGTCACTGCTAGTTCTTCCTATAGGTTTGGAGGTTGTCCTGGCATCTGGATATGTTTTAATCCTTTTCTTCCATTGTTCTGTGTTGAGCCGTATACTTGGATGTTTTGGCTGTTGCACTGGCTGGTCATTGCTACCATAACTTGTTTACTCGTGGGGTGGACAAACATTGTATTCGTCTCTTTGTCATTTCTTTCATTTTTTCCATTGTCATGTGGGTTGTGGTGATGTCCTCTATGGAATTAGATGAGCATTCTTGTGATGAATGAGGTTTAGTGGTACACTCACCACAGTGTTTCACTGTCCGCAATGAATGACTGCTACCATCTTTTCTGGTTTCGGCATGCTGGCTGATGTTTGGTGGTTGTAGTTGACCTGCTGTATCCTTGTCAGAGCCAAAGGTTGAGGCTCATCAGATTGCTGGTCGTTCTGTTTTACAACCTCAGATGGAGGCATCATAGTTAACTTCTGAGTGGTTGGCTGGTCTGAAAATTGAAGGTTTCTTGCAACTATAGCAAGAATGGACAAACTGCTCCACAAGGAGAGAAGACAGTTCAGAACTGAAGTCCCAGTCAAGGTATTTTTTTTCGTTTGAATACTCAAGAACTTGCATTTCTACATGATTAACAACATTGGTTGTCTTGATATTTTCTGCTGATTTGATGGTCCAAGGCTACACAGGCATCTCTGCTCAAGAGAGAAAAAGGTTAGTTATGGATAACTTGTACCAATTCAAAGATTTGTTTGCTGTCATAATATAGTGGTTTCTAAATCATGCCTCGAGGTAGGGATTCATGACTCCTCAGATATTGAAGCAGTCCTTGTTCGAACGCAGTAAGATCTGGACAATATCCATGCTTGGGCTGACAAGTGGCAAGTAACATTTGCATCACACAAGTGCCAGGCAATTATCATCTCTAACAAGACCGAATCTAACCATCACTCCTTGACATTCAATGGCATTACTATTGCTGATTTCCCCACAGTTGACATCCTGGGAGTTACCATTGACTAGAAACTGAACTAAAATAGTCATAAAAATACTGTGGCTACGAGAACAGATCAGAGGCTAGAAATCTTGCAGCGAGTAACTCAACTCCTGACCCTTTATTCATTCATGGGACATGGGTGTCGCAGGCTGGCCAGCATTTATTACCCATCCATAGTTGCCCAAGGGCAGTTGAGAGTTAACCACATTTCTGTGGCTCTGGAGTAGACCAGACCAGGTAAGGATGACAGATTTCCTTCCCCGAAGGACATTAGTGAATCAGATGGTTTTTTCCAACAATCGACGATGGTTTCATGGTCATCAGTAGATTCTTAATTCTAGATATTTTTATTAAATTCAAATTCCACCATCTGCTGTGGCGGGATTCAAACCCAGGTCCCCAGAATATTAGCTGATTAATAGTCTTGCGATAATACCACTGGGCCATCGCCTCCCCCTCAAAGTCTGTACCACTTACAAGGCACAAATGAGTGTGATGGAATATTCTCCACTTGCCTGGATGATTGCAGCTCCAGCAATACTGAAGAAGCTGGACACCATTCGGGACAAGCACTCCATCCACAAACATACAGTGGCAGCAGTGGGTGCCATTTACAAGATGTATTGCAGCAACCACCAAGGCTCCTCCGACAGCACCATCCAAACCCATAAACACTACCATCTAGAAGGAAAAGGGCAGCAACTACATGGGAACACCACCACATGGAAGTTCCCCTCCAAGCTACCCATCATCCTGACTTGGAAATATATCACCGTTTCTTCACTGTCACTAGGTCAAATATCTGAAACTCCCCCCTCAACTGCATTGTGGGTGTGGCTAAACCAGACTGCACCAATTCAAAAAGGTAACTCACTACCACTTCAAGTGCAAAGTTGGATGGGCAATAAACGATGGCTAGTCAGCAAAGCCCACATCCATTGAATGAATTTTTTAAAAAGCCAATGACCGGAAGTCAGATTCCTCTGTTCTCATAGAGTGGTGTATCTGTTCAAAGCTGGACATCTTTCAGCCACGTTTTCTTTTTGTCCAACAGGACTATTGCACAGGCTCCTGTATCTAATTTAAAATTTGTTCAATGCCATAGAATGAAATGTCCACATTCCAAAATTAGAAACCAAGATCTTTGATCTCACAGTTTGCAATCTTGACTTTGTGAATGATCTTGGGCCTTTTTTGTGTTTTAGAGTTTTTATCTTGCACAGTTTGCCATAGACTCCAAACTTGTTGCACTGAAAATATTGGGCTGAAATTGCAGGACAATGATCTCGCCTGTCGGAGCGCTTTGCTCCACAGCATTGGCATGGCCACTTTGCTGGAAAGTTCCGATTTTGCTTTCCCTGGCCTGGAATGTCCCTATGTCTTTGTTGCTTAACTAGGTGAACCGTGATTTGGCCTCTGCTCCACACTTTACTTCCTCCCCTTAAAACGGTTCTGTGTTGCTCACAGAGTTCTGATTGACAAACTATCTGGATTGCCTTTTTCAGGGTTAGATCTTCCTTTACTACCATGATGTCAGTAGTGCATTGTCCACTATTCTGATGAGTTTAGATTTTAGGTCTCCATACTCACAACCTTCTGCCATCCTGTACAGATCATTGATGAATGAATCAACAGGCTCTCCTGGCTGCTGGACACGCTTGTTAAAGTTAGCTCTGAAAATTTTATTGCTTCTTAGATTAAAATAAAAGTTGAAAGATTTTAGCAGTTCTTCAAATTTAGCAGATGATTCATTGATTCTCTATCTTCCAATAATATTGTGGCAAAAGGAGTTGTAGAGCTGACTAGGGACTAAAAAGGGAATTTATGCATGGAGGCAGAAGGCATAGCTGAGGTATTAAATGTGTACTTTGCATTTGTCTTTATTAAGGAAGAAGATGCTACCTAGGTCTTGGTGCAAGAGGAGGTAATTCAGGCACTGGAAGTATTTAAAATGAATAAAGAGGAGGTATTGGCTAAGCTGTATGTACTTAAAAGTTGATAAGACAGCAGGACTGGATGAGATGCAGTGAGAGTGGAAATCGCACAGACGTTGGCCATCATTTTTCTGTCCTTCTAGACTTGCGGGGGTAGTGCCAGAGGACTGGTGAGTTGTAAAAAATGATGTAAAGATAAGCCCAGCAACTACAGGCCAGTCAGTTTAACTTTGGTGGTGGGAAAACCTCTAGAAACAATAATCTGGAACAAAATTAATAGTCACATGAACAAATGAGTGTCAGTTAAGGAAAGCCAGCATGGATTTGTTTTCAGGGAAAATCATGTTTAACTAACTTGCTGGAATTTTTTGAAGCTTTAACAGAGAGGGCTGTTGTGGGCAATGCTGTTGATGTAGTGTACACGGACTTAAAAAGTGCCACACACCAGATTTGTGAACAAAGTTATTGCTCATGGAATAAAAGGGGTCGCAACAACATGGACATGAAATTGACTGAGTGACAGGAAACAGAATAGTGGTTAATGGATGTCTTTCGGGACGGAGGAAGGTTTGTAGTGGAGCTCTCAGGGATAGTGTTAGGACATTACTTCTCCTGATATATATTTATGACCTAGACCTTGGTGTACAGGACACAATTTCAAAGTTTTTAGATGATGCAAAACTTGGAAGCATTGTAACTATGAACAAGACTAGAATTTCAAAAGAACATGGACATGTTGGTAGAATGGGTGGACAGGTGGCAGATAAAGTTCAATGCAGAGAAATGTGGAGAGATTAATTTTGTTAGGAAGAGTGCAGAAGCAGAGGGACCTAGATAAGCTATTGAAGGTGGCAGGACAGGTTAAGAGAACAGTAAACAAAGCACACTGTATCCTCGGTTTTCTAATTAGGGGCAGAGAATACAAGAGCAAGGAGATTATGTTGAACTTGTGTGAACTTGTCGGCCTCAGCTGGAGTATTGCATCCAGTTCTGTGCACGACGTTTTAGGATGGATTATTAAGGCATTGGAGAGGGTGCAGAAAAGGTTCACAGGAATGATTCCAGGGTTGAAGAATTTCAGTTATGAAGATAGATTGAGAAGTTGGGACATTTTCCTTGGATAAATGAAGGCTGAGAGGAGATTTGATAGAGGTATTCAAAATCATGTGGAGTCTGGACAGAGTAGATAGGAAGAAACTGTTCCCACTTGTGAAAAGATAGAGAATGAGGGCACAGATTTAAGTCACTGGCAAAAGAAGCAAAAAAGTGATGCGAATTATTAAGGTCTGGAATCCACTGCCTGGAGGAGGCAGATCCAATTAAAGCATTCAAAAGGAAATTAGACTTAGCTGAAAAGGAAGAATGTGCAGGATTACGGGGAGAAGGCTTGATAATGGTTGTAAGGGAAGCACTCCTTCAGAGAGCCGGTGCAGACACAATGGGCTGAATGGCCGCCTCCTGCACTATTATAGTTCTGTGATTCCTTCCAGCACAGCCTGCTCTTGAAATGAGCAAAAACTTGGGGCATCCCCTGCGTGTGCTTGAGGTAGTGGAACTGAAGCTACCCTGATGTCACACAGCTCAACCAGCTGGTGTGACATCCATTGTTCTAATTTGAATCAAACATGTCCATTCAAAGAATTTGTACAATATTCACTAAAGATTGTGTTCTGCTGCAAGAGGGGCCCACCAATCACATTATTTAGAGGGACAGACATCAAACTTGGAGGTAAAGTGAATTTGAAGGATTTCTGCTATTGCACACTGCATGGAAGTACTGTGGAGTGTTTTGCGATTTGGCAGATTGTTGCTATATCCTTGCCATGAGACCAGAGGAATTGATGGCCCGTCCACACAAAGGCTCCAAAAAGGGGGCCTGCAGTTTTAATGCCTTTCTTGAGAATGGTCCTTCATGGCCTCCTGGTCCTCTGTGGAACCTGTGGCATCTCTCCACCTGTTCAACTCCACCACTAAAGCCTCCAGTTCCCATGCATAATCCTGGAGTTCTCTCTTTACCCTGGTGGTCTATTATCCTTGTTTAGAACTGCAGCCATGGTATTCAACAGCCTCCTTTAATTTGGTACTGCCTTCCTTTCAGAAGATGCTGGCTGCATCACACGTTCTCAGACAATGCTGCTCAGCTACCTGCTGACACAGAGGCAGTCACCAGTTTGGGAGTGCCCAATCCAATTATATAATCAGGTAAGTGAGATGACAGCAAGAAATCTACATGCTTCCTATCTCCTATGGGGCAGGCTATAAATTCTAACTCCTGCAGCCAAAAAAACAGGACAAATTAATTTTTTTTCCCCATCTTTATTCACATTATCAAACATATACAGTTTTAAAATGTTTAATTTAAAACATTTTTAGCCTTCGCTGTCCCAGGGGAAATAGTGTCATTATGTTGCCTTTCTTATTAACTGACAGAGATAGATATCATAGAAGAATCATAGAAACCCTACAGTACAGAAAGAGGCCATTCGGCCCATCGAGTCTGCACCGACCACAATCCCACCCAGGCCCTACCCCCATATCCCTACATATTTTACCCACTAATCCCTCTAATCTACACATCCCAGGACACTAAGGGGCAATTTTAGCATGGCCAATCAACCTAACCCACACATGTTCAGACATAAGAGACACGGGATGGAAAAGGGATCGTCAGTGTCAACTTTATTTGGACTAATTTAACTCTTTGGCTTCTTTTCACATCTCAGCTGAAAAAATAATAAAAGAGGTAACTGACAGACTATCAGCAGTGAAAGGTCAGTTGAATCCAGTGCAGGCAGATGTCTAGCAGCAAGCTCAATGGCAGGAGATGGTTTTGGTGTGGTCTCAAGGGATAAGAACCTGGAGCAGCAGAGATCGAGATTTTACTTGTGAAGCCTGGAGGAGCACTCCTGTTTCTTCTGATCGGATGAAGAAAAAGGCAACACTTAACGTACCGTTGCTTTTTCAGCCTTTGGAGCAGCTTTAACTGAGCAGAGGGACCATGGTGGGTACAGTCAACAGATCAAAGAAAGGCTCAGACACACAAGAAAAGCAGCTAACAATGAGGGATAGATACATGGGAACTTCAGCCACAATAATAGAATCAGAACCACAGAAATAGCAAAGAACCAAGCAAGAGAAACATGAGATAGAAAAAGATACAGAGGATTAGAGAGGAGAATCAGAAATATATACATGGATCTATGTGTAGAGAGAGAACAAAGAGATCCATGGGCACCTACAAGGATAGTGAAAAGTTATTTAGGTATTTGGGGTCAGACATGAATGTGACATACAAATGGAGCACACCTGTGAGGACATACTCACAAAAGAGAGGAAAATAAAGTAATTTTGCTTCAGAAACTCAAGAGTCTGCTCCAAATATAATTTAGGTTGCCCATTGCCTGGCAATATTACAAGGGATGATGCAAGACTTTAATCTTTCTTGAGTGAAACTACGAGGGCTTATGCTTGTGACTCACAGGCTGGGAGCTATTGATCTGGGCAGGACAATTTGGGGGAATTGACAAATGGAAGTCTTAGACTTCCCAACATGCAGAGGCACAATTAATGTGCCAGTTAACCCAGGCTGCTCTTGCATACCACCTAGTGGACACTAACATGTCAGAATTGGAAGTGTCTGGGGTCACACCTTTTCAGTCTGGAAATGGTGTTATTGGGAATAAACAGAAGAAAATAAAACAAAAACATCGGAAGCAATATTTTTAAGTGCAATTATTAAAGCTGTATGCCCAATGACCGTTCAATATAATTTATCTGAGGGATCCTTACATTAAAAGTTTTGTTTATTGGAAGAAAATTTGTACTGACATGTCTGACTGTATTTATCAGACCCCCAAGTGCCACACAAAGCAGCCTTTTCCCTAATTTTGCTGAGTACACATAGAAAAATACTATGCCTTTAACATGAGGGAAATGTAAAATTCTAACATTCAGAATCTTACTTTTTATTGGGATGATTAGCTGAGGGATAACGGGAAGAATCTTCATGCCACCATGTTCCAGCATGTCATGTATCCCCTGCCGTGCAAAGAAGTCATATGGGTGCGTAGTATCACAGAGACCATCAAAGAACAGAGGCAGATAATGGTGGTAGTCTAATTTCTCAATCTCCACCTGCAAGAAAACAATGACCCCTTAAAGATGTGTTTTCTCATAACAATGAGTAAAACCAATAAAATCTCAAATATAGGATCTGTTCTTGAGTTACATTTCCTACATGCTTGCTTTCTTATGTTTTTTAAAGTAAATTAAATGGTGAGTGGAATATAATGCTCCTGCACCAGGTGAGTTTGGGGGGGCGGGTGTGATTAGGAGAGAGGATAAGTGGTGGAGATCCTGCTACCCTTATACCGCCTCCTGCCTCTCTCTAATCAGGTCCAGGTGGTAAGGCATGTATTCAGCCATACTGCCTGGAGACCAATTGAGTGGCCATTTATGGGCTTCATCCCACCTCTAAAAGTATTCAACCAAGGGGCTCATCACCTGGAGAGGTTGTCCAGCAAACACTGTCAGGTTCTCCAGCACCCTCATTCATGGCCACTCTGGGCACAATCAACAGTTTTGGAATCAGGAAAGGGGATCTGCAGGCCATGCTCCTGCTTTTACTTCCAGCCACCACCACACTCCTCACCATTGTCCTCCCCTCCCTGCAACCCCCACCCTGCCAACACTCACCTCTCTCCAGGGATCCATTTTAATATTGGCAGTGGTCACTACTCCCTATGATGCTTCTTGTCTTTGAGAACTGCTGGCTTCTGATTAGGGAGCAGCTCTTGGGAGTGGAGCTTTCTGCGGACTTTATTGGACGTGAACCCTAATGCTGTTCAGGTAAGTGCCTCATTGAAATGGAATAGCTTCGGGCTCCCAGAGAAAAGTGATGCAGAACTTAGAGGTGCTCCGGCTTCCTCCCAAAGGTGTGTAAATTATGTGGATTGGCTATACTAAATTGCCCCTTAGGGTCCCAAGATGAATTAGCCATGGTAAATGTGTGAGGTTACAGGGAGAGGGTTTGGGTAAGATACTCTATCAGAGAGTCGGTGCAGACACCATGAGTCGAATGGCCTCTTCTGCACTCTGATTTCACCTGTTCTCCAACTGGTGGGCAAGACATTCATTGCCCACATTAAATCCTGACTGATATAGTAATGCCCTTTCAATAGATGTTTGTGCCTGCTCACCTTGAGCAAAGCTACTTAATGGACCTATTTAATGTTGAAAAGATGCCACATGGTGACTAATCTATTAACAAAGTGTTGACGCTGAATATTTTGGACCAGTATTTAAAGCACAAAATATTATGAAATGGAACATTAGAACAGGAGCAGGCCATTCAGCCCATCAGTCAGATCATGGTTCATCGACACCTCAACTCCATTTACTCACATTTGATCCATATCCCTTAAACTACCAAATAATCTGTCACACTCTGTCGAAAATTCTCGTATCTGCTCTTCATGTGAAAAATTGCTCCCTGATTCCTGAATGGCTTAATTCTAAGATTTACTCCTTTGTTCCAAAATAATTTATTTTCCTACTCTAGTGAATCCCTTAATAATCTTAAACACCTCAATTAGATCATCCTTCGATTTTCTATCCTAAAGAGGATACAGATCAAGTTTATGCATCCTGTCCTCATAATTTAACCTCTAAACCATAGTATAATTTTCATGAATCTCACTCCAAAGCTAATGTATTTTTGCTGAGGTTCTGTACCCAACCTCAGCACAGGATTGTGACTCCTGTTTCTTCTGCTCAAACCTGCTATCAAATTTAATCTTATTATAATTAGTCAGATAATTAATTTTGGTTCATTGCTCATCACTAAATTGTCTAATTGGTTCTAGGACATTATGGCTGCAAATTTGATGTGCACAGTTCTACCATTTTTCAAATGTGGTCCACAATGCCAGCATCTTTGTGTGACCCATGTGCTATCTTTTGAGATTAAAAGTTCATGCAGATGCATCCCATACACGTATCAGATGATGTTAATTCAGCGCAAACCTGACATCACACAGCTGAACCAGCTGATATGACATTAAGGTTCCAAATTTGAACAATAAATGTACAGCAAATAGGTTTGTTGTTTACTCAGGAGAACAAGACAAACGTGAACCTGCATGATGGGATTTCACAAATGTTATTTAAAGAGCCAACAAGCACCATAATTGCATGTAAACTTATAATTTTGAACTTTTTCCATCATAAAATGTCTGGAGGATTTGTGCTGAGTTCTAAATTTTCCAGTGAATAGTGCAACATCCTCATTGGGTGGCAGAAGAGTCAATGAACTGTCCATACAAAGGCTGCAACAAGTAGGAGAAGTAGTGACAGTGCATCTGTGTCTGCAAGATGACAGGGAAATGAAGCAGAGGCTGGGAAGAGGGCAACTTCCATGTCATGCCCTCTGCTAAGTTGGGGCCAGGCTCTTACATGCTCTTCAACATTGACAAGAGGCTGTCTGATGGACCATCCAATGCACCTAACATCTGTGTCCATGTTCATCAGTGCTGTCACGATGCTGCACCACCAAAGTCCTCATCTGAGTCCTCTGTAGCCCTCCAGTGAGCTGACACATGAACTATCTTTTACCCTTGGCCTGACTGCAGGCTACTCATGCCCAGATACCTCATCACATACTGATCCCAACTCAAACTAGCCTCCAAGATCCATAGGTTCTAGTATCTGAGTTGATGGTTTAGAGTGTCAGATAAAGTGATTGGGCCTTTTCTTTAGTGCTGAGTTGTTGCTCTTTTTCTTCCTCCTGGAATTAATGTAGCAGGACAGGCTGCAATTGGTATGTGAAAGCAGGAACTCAAAGGGAGAAGATTGGCATAAGAGAAATAAGGCTAGGAGTGGAAAGCAAGAGGTCCACAGTCATGCCATCAGTAGCAGCTCATCACATAGCAAGATGAAGGTTTTGCTGTGAGTTGAAAAGGGGCATAAGATAATTTTGTTGAGGGGGGGGGGGTCAGCTCGGGTCACTCTTGTACCTGAGTGTTGTGGGGAGGGGGGTGGTTACTGGTTATATATGGGTGGGGGGGGCGAAGGATGTCCCTCTTTGGTGAGGGGTTGGTGGTGCTCCCCTGGTCAGCAGGGGAGCACCATTTCCATTTTTAGGGGGAGGGGGTCTGTCTCCAAGCACGGAGATTGGGTCGCCCACAGAGGGGTTGGCCGGCAGGTTCCCAGAGATTAGTTCATTTGCATCTTTCAGGTGGGTGGATCCCATTTGACAGACGCTGCCAGCGCCAGTGGGAAACACTTTTGTTTTCCCAGTGGCATGGGCACTTAGTTCCAATTTGGGTGAATTGTGCCTGAGGTCTGTAGAGAACTTCTATCAATCATTGTCTTGTATCCTTTTGCTGTTCCTTTATTCTACCTATACCATTTCCACTGCATGTTCACACTGACTGAAGTACTTTCTTTTCACTGTTGTGGTTATGTTTTTAATCAACATTGGGAAAGGAGAGAGGCAATTTCCCAGTCCTTTCTTGCAATCCTATAGCCTGGAATATTTATCTCCCATTCATGCTCAGCCTATGCTGCTACATCATACCCTTTAGGCTGAGTTTGTGCTTCTAACACATTTGTTTTATTTCTTCTGCTACATGCATTCATGTATAGAACTCTTTATTTTTATAATACATGAGTTATTATCTTTCTAGTTCCAGAGATAATTGATTCATCTTTAATACTAAATGGTGATTATCAGATGACTTTCATTTTATTAATTTTGGAAAATGTTATGGTATTCGGTTTAATTTTCCTACTTCTTTCTAAATTTTATTTACTTTTTAATATATGCACTTTTAATCACATACTGAAAATTGCTATTTATTAATGTATTTATTTTAAAATTCAATAACCCCTGAAGAATAAATCATTGAACATTTAGCTTTCTAGCCTCAGTTAATTTACTTAACACTTCCTTAACTTTCCACACTTGATCTGTGTTTTAAAAGTATTAACTCTATTCCCAGTTTACTTTGTTAGCAGCTCAATCTGTTGTACAAAGGAGACAATGGCATTGTTGTAACATCATTGAACTAGTAATCCAGAGGCTCAGGTTAATCCTCTGGGGACATTGCCCTCTGTAAATGGTATGGTAAGCCATTCAGTTCAAGGGCAATTGGAAATGGGCAACAAATGCTGGCCTTGCCAGTGACACCCACATCCTATCCCCTGATTGATAGCCAATGGTATTACTTCCTCTTTTGCAAACCATAATCATTTTGAAGAAACTACAGGCTGTCAATCAGTGTCAACTTTGCAGTCAGGATCACTGGGGTACTTCAGATTCATTCAAGCATAAAGGAAAATGAACATAAACACAGGTGGCTGGAGGATGATAGAAATCCATCAAGCTGTCAAAGGAATCTTTCTCAAAACACTGCACATGAACATAAACACAGGTGGTTGGAAGATTATGGAAATCCATTGAGCTGTCAGTGGAATCTTTCTCAAAACACTGCACATTGAATTTGTTGGAGTTCAAAGGGATCAATTGGAATGGAGAGGATGTCAAAAGAATTCAACTGTCTAGGAAGCCTCAGAGACATCAAATCAAAGCTGTGTGCATACATTGAGTGCACAGTTGTACAGAATGGAGCTGCTACTGCCCCCCCCCCCCACCCCTCCTCCCGGTGAAATTGACATATTCTCTCTGCCAGAGGACGTCAACAGAGTCTTCTCACACTAGTAGCTTCTGAAAGGGAAAGTGCGAAACCTCTGCGGCAAAATTGAGTGCTGCAATGATATAAAAGCCTGTCAGGTGACCAGGGAGCATGGAGGTTAAAATGACCAGGCCCACTTCCAAATTTTCACAGCTGACAGGCAGGAATGCAGATGTTTATTACAGGGCTGCCTGAAACCACCATGGGGTTAACACTACTGCCTTAGTGTCAGGATTCAATTCCAGCCCTGAGAGACTGGCAGGGGGTTGTAGCTGCTGGAACCCACACCACCGAGTGGGAGAACCTTGCGATGATGAGAGCCTCCCTCGCCGTCTGTCCTCCATCCTCCGGGTCCTCCTGGGCCTTGTCCTTCGCAGGGTGTCTGTACTGTCCTCTTCCTTCTCCAGGATGTCTCCCCACTGCTGCGCCAGGTTGTGGAGCACACAACAGACCAACACTATGCTGGAGACCCTCAGGGAGCTGTACAGTAGTGCACCGCCAAAGCGGTCCAGGGAGCGGAATCACATCTTCAAGAGCCCGGTGGACCGCTGGATGACGGATCATATGGCAACATGTGGCCTCCTCGGTCTCAGGCCTCCACACTGGCATCATCAACCAATGACCTCAGCCTTTGTCCATGAGCCCTCCCTGCAGTCTGGGGTGGTCCTCAAAGACGCTGGGAATGCACAAGCTCCTAAGGATGTA
Organism: Mustelus asterias; assembly: GCF_964213995.1. Taxonomy (NCBI): domain Eukaryota; kingdom Metazoa; phylum Chordata; class Chondrichthyes; order Carcharhiniformes; family Triakidae; genus Mustelus; species Mustelus asterias. Next base: position 75,436,064 of record NC_135815.1, on the reverse strand, counting down.
GCCGTCGTGCTTGCTCCCTGGGTTGTGTGCACATATCTGCATGATGTTCAGCAGGTGGTCACACAAAATCTGGACGGTAAGGGAGTGGAACCCCTTCCAATTAATAAAGGGATTCCATGGGGCCCACAGGGCAAGGTGCATTCTGTCGATAGCCCCCTGCACATGGGGCATCCTGTTGATGGTGGCAAAGCCTGCAGCCCGGGCATCCTGTTGGGCCTGGGTCAGGTTAAAGTGCATGTAGTGGCCTGCCCAGGCGCACAGGGCATCTGTCACCTTACGGATGCACTTGTGTGCAGAGGACTGGAGGATGCTGCAGAGGTCTCTGCTCGAGGCCTGGAGTCGCAAAGGGACATGACTGAGGGCAGAAATCCCACCTAATGCCAATCAAGGCTCATTAGAGTGTAATATGGCATCGAGGCTGTTGGAAGAGGCAGGGATGTGTTCCCCACTGTTCCCCTGCCATCCTAAAAATTCGAGCACAAAAATCAGGGAGCTCTATTGAACCTTTTATAATGTTCTGGTCCTGACTCCATTGCAGATCCCCATAATGTCCTTTATCAACCTACAACAGTCCTTCGATTGCAAGCCAACCCCTGACTGTCTTCAGGTTTCATTCAGAGGTCTAGCCTTTACTTCTCCAGATCCGTTTGATCTTACCTAATTACTTATCTGTACCCTGGAGCACAAATCCGTGCCAGCTCCTACTGCTGCACTATCTACAATTGTGAAATCCAAGGCCCAAAATTCCACTCTTTTTGCACATCCCAGTTTGAGTATAGAGCAAAGGAATTATGGTAGCTTCCAGGTTGTCATGCAGAACATGCATGAAAACCTTCCTGATCACATGTTAGTTGTATTTTTTCTGATTGATAAATAGTCAAGGAAGATGTGAAGGCACCTTGATTGCCTCTTTTGTGCAGTCAGTTCCTCCCTGCCCCTGGCGAATCCAGCCACTGCAGCAAATGCGAGAGCTCTGTATGAATGACCTCATCAAGTATCAAAATGGATAGAATGATGGCAGCCTTGGCAAGTGATCAGCTGGGAAATTGTCTGTACAGTAAGAAGTCTCACAACACCAGGTTAAAGTCCAACAGGTTTATTTGGTAGCACAAGCCACAAGCTTTCAGAGTGCTGCTCCTTCATCAGGTGAGTGGGAGTTGTGTTCACAAACAGGGCATATAAAGACAAACTCAATTTACAAAATAATGGTTGGAATGCGAGTCTTTACAGGTAATTAAGTCTTGAAGGTACAGACAATGTGAGTGGAGAGAGGGTTAAGCACACGTTAAAGAGATGTGTATTGTCTCCAGCCAGGACAGTTAGTGAGTCTCTGCCCACGGATAACCTCATGATGCTCCACTTCTCCAGCTTCCACCCTAAACACGTTAAAGAAGCCATTTCCTACGGACAAGCCCTCCGAATACACAGGATCTGCTCGGATGAGGAGGATCACAACAGACACCTCCAGACGCTGAAAGATGCCCTCATAAGAACAGGATATGGCGCTCGACTCATCGATCAACAGTTCCGACGCGCCACAGCGAAAAACCGCACCAACCTCCTCAGAAGACAAACACGGGACAGTCCAGTACAGTACTTCCTGGAGCGGAGAAGCTATGGCATCTCTTCCAGAGCCTTCAACGTGTCATTGATGAAGACGAACATCTCGCCAAGGCCATCCCCACTTCTTGCCTTCAAACAACCGCGCAACCTCAAACAGACCATTGTCCGCAGCAAACGACCCAGCCTTCAGGAGAACAGTGACCACGACACCACACAACCCTGCCACAGCAACCTCTGCAAGATGTGCCGGATCATCGACACGGATGCCATCATCTCACGTGAGAACACCATATACCAGGTACACGGTACCTACTCTTGCAACTCGGCCAACGTTGTCTACCTGATACGCTGCAGGAAAGGATGCCCCGAGGCATGGTACATTGGGGAAACCATGCAGACGCTACGACAACGGATGAATGAACACCGCTCGACAATCACCAGGCAAGACTGTTCTCTTCCTGTGGAGGAGCACTTCAGCAGTCACGGGCATTCAGCCTCGGATCTTCAGGTAAGCGCTCTCCTTCACGACACACGACTGCGCAGAGTCGCTGAGCAGAAACTGATAGCCAAGTTCCACACACATGAGGACGGCCTAAACCAGGATGTTGGATTTATGTCACATTATCAGTAACCCCCACAGCTTGCCTCCTGGACTTGCAGGCTGTCCTGTCTGGAGACAATACACATCTCTTTAACCTGTGCTTAATGCTCCCTCCACCCACATTGTCTGTATCTTTAAGACCTGGCTGGTTGTAGGGATTCACATTCTAATCAGTATTCTGTAACTTGATTTTGTGTCTCTGTGCACTGTTTGAGAGCACATTTCCACTCCATCTGACGAAGGAGCAGCGCTCCAAAAGCTTATGGTATTTGCTGCCAAATAAACCTGTTGGACTTTAACCTGGTGTTGTTAAAACTCTTACTGAGTTAAAATTCTATGCAATGTCTCTGATTTCAGTAAGGAAGGGACTCAATCTCACCATTCCAGAGCTTCATGAGAGATTTCATATGTTGTGCCAGTCGGTAAATGGAACTAATTTAATCTCTAAATAGTACAAATTGTGCAGTGAACTTGACCAAAGTACTTGAAGTATTTAGTTAATGTAAACCATAACGTTAATTATAAAATAATTTGGCTAACTATACCAGCAAAACTGCCAACTCAAATTGATACAGAAAGTGCTGCTAAATAGATACAGAAAAACCTACTAACTCAGTGAAGGGTACTGATTATTTTGAATCTAAATAAGACTGTTGATAGTATTTGAAGTTTGTCTGGTTTCCTGAACTACATCAAGTACAGTAACTTAAGTAAACATGCATATTTTAAGATTGCCAACCAATAAGATCATTAAATCTAAATGAATATTTAATTCCTATTTGTTGCAAACCAAAATAGCTCAGTCAGGCTAGTATTTATTTAATTATAGCTACAATTCCCTGGATTCTGCCTTTGAGATGGTCCCTCCATTTATGACTTTACAACATATACAATACTGATAGACTTAGAGTCTATGTTGCACTTGTAAGGATAAAAGAATATGGAGTTGCAACACATGGGTTGAGAAGTTGTTGGAGGCTGTATGAAGGCTTGGAGTCGACTGACTAACAGCTCACGAAGCAGCCGATGATGTCGCAAACTAAACACGTGACTAGACTCTTAAAAAAGGGGCAGCACAACATCTACCCAAATATATAATCAGTACTGAAGGGATGATTGATAAAATGGATTTACTAAACCACAAAATATCGAGAAATAATAACCTTTGACCCAATTCAATCTCAGTTTGATGTTTTATAGTCAGAGTTTTGAAATCAAAAGGATACACAGATTCCCCAAGTATTACGTCCTAGTTTTCTAAACTCAATGATCTAGAAAGCCAACTCCAAATTAAGCTTATGTGCTTGTAACCTCACAAAAGCCAAGTAACTTTGCTCTACTATGAAATAGTGTAATACATTTTTGATTTTAATGTTCTTTAACTGCACTTAGTAGGGAAAAAAAACTGAAAACAACTTGTGCTTGGAATTATAGATAGTAATGAATGTCACTATAGTCTGCTCCTTCCAATGCTGGGTTTTTCCAATGAATTTGCTTTGCCAACTTTGACATCTTGTACACCACCCAACACATCTGCAAACCCTGTGTACCAACTTGTATAGATCTTCACTAAAAATTATTGGTCAATAATATCACGATAGAAATTGACGAACTAAGTGGACATGAACCAGGTTTTGTGAAAATATCAAAACACTAATCACAAAATCATAAACTAAATCAAATAGGTTCTTCTGGGTTTAATCTGTGTGATGGATAATGAAACCCTCTCATCTTTGGAAACCTCAACAATTACATCACTGTATAGATGTATATGACACCAAACACAGGTCAGATTACATGAGATCACTGTCCATCTTGATCCTTTTTATTTGATTTATCTTTCAGAACACAAGGTACATATTTCATAATATTGTACAGCAAATTTCTGATCAATTTTATTTTGTACTTCACATTAAAATCTCATGGAAGACAAGTACTTGATCTATGCTGATTAGGGAGGGCCCAGGTTCAATTCCTGTTTCTGTGCTGACTTAGCTAGGGCAGTGATGGGGCACTATAATTGACCTTAATAACTGTGGGTCAGGAAGGAGCTTTGCAGCCAGCAGATAGAGGAAATGTTTATTCCATTAATCTGAGCTGCATTCAAAGATAGGTCTCAGAAGTTAATGGGCAACCTGTTGAATCATTCTCTTCTCCCATAGGTCAGAGTGTAACTGTTATCTAGTTTGCTGAGAGATTTTAAGAAGCACTGCAGCAAGAGCAATGTTAAATTAGTTCAAAATATTTTGTAGTGTTGTCTATTTATGTTGCATTATACAACCTAACCTAAGGTTCTGGCAGGAAAATAATATTCACATGCTGCTCTACTTAAATGTTTTGGGAATCTGTAAATGCATTTTAATATATGAAACATTTCACCATTCCATGGTAATTTTTCTGATTTTTTTAGGAATGCGTTCAGTAAATTTTCCTTTTATATATGTCATGGGTCGAATTATAAGGATGGCGTGCAATCGGCACAGAAACCCACTGCTTTAAAACTCACTTGAGCATTGATTGATAGTGGGCAGGACTTCTACCCATTCTTGCAAAGAGGTCCTGCCCGGGAGAGCTGTCAATCAGATCAGCCAAGAGCTCACCAACCCAGCCAGGCACAGTGCTGCAGTGACCAGAAGTGATACTTCAGTGGTCTGTCTGGGAGTAAGCCCCAGGATCATTGGAGATATGTCCCCAGGGGAGGAGGGTTAAGGAATGCTTTGGTTGCGGGGAAGCATCAGAGATAGCCATTGGAGAGGGGGGGGGGGGGGGGGGGGGAGAAAGCTCACAGCCCCAAGGTCCCAGAAGGGTGTCCCAACTCTTCAGATTGAGCCCCACCCAACAATTCCCACCGAAGATGGAGAAAAGATCTGTTTCCCATCCTATCCGTACCTGCTCCCACTTCTGTCAGCCTAATAATTGAGGCTGGGCAGGAGAAAGGATCTTAAGTGCCTTAATAGGTGAAGCCCACCCAAGCCTGAAATTGCACCTGGGTTTGGGTGGGGCAGGGGGGGTTCATGGTGAAAATCTCATCTATTTGATTTTACACCCCCCCCCCCCCCTTGAAGGAAGCATAAAATCTTGCTCCATGTTCACAGGTCTTAGTCAAGAATAAAGTACACAGGTCTTAGTCAAAGAATAAAGTACAGATCATACTCCAATGTGACATAATACAGTGTGTTTGTTTGAATGGGAGGTCACAGAAATAAAAAAATAGGAATCTATTTGAAAATCTCATGCTTATGAACATCCTGTACTGTTTATTATTTCCTTGTAGTATTAACTAGAAATTACACCTGAAGGAAAAACAAGTTTCTACATTCATCTTTTTAAATATATCTGAAATGGCCACATGATTGAGGAAAGAAAAGCCCAGTTCAAGATATCATACAATCAAAAACTGTTGGGGCACTGGAGGTGCATTCAGATACATACTGCTGTCCAAATTAGGGAGGAAGAATAATTTTAAAAATTAGACTGAAAATCAAAGCAAAAATGTTGGAAATGCTCAACGAGTCAGGTAGTATCTACAGAGAGAATGGATCAATGTTTCGTATTTGATGCTTTTGTCAAAAACAATATTTTGAGCATTTTTCTGGTATTGTTTCTGGTGTAGAGAAGCCCAGTTGCAACATCGATTGAGCTCAGGTAACTTCCTACTTGGTGGGTTTAAAGATTCTCTGGAATGTTAGAATTCCACTGGTTCTAACTGTTTATAAGTATGGTATATTTTTACAGCTTGTAGGTACAGATCAAAGCAGCTCACTTGAGGGTTCTTTAGTACTTGAATAGGAAACTGTCTTTTTTGACTTGAGTGAAACTTGATTCCACCTTGGAGCCTAGAAAGCTCTCTGATCAATCTTTATTTCTGAGTGGATCTCTTTTTGATGATCCACTGAATCTGAACAAGTAACAAACTCAAATGATTGGTTTGCTTCAATTTAGACACGAGCTGAGAGAGCAAAATTTGACCAAACTTCTTTATCACAGGTAAAACACTCACTTCTGCACTCTGCAATATAAACTCGAATCAGAGTACTGCTGCTTTTTCACAATATGAAAGAACAAAGCTACAAATGGAGGTCTTTCTTCCTCCAACTCAAATGGGTTTTGCAAATGCCACACCTAACTCATTTATATCCTGACTTGAAAAAGTTCACATTGGATATACTGAAGAAAAAACAATGATATAATCAAATGTTTTCTATTGTGGGAAGAGAACACAAACTGTGCAATGAATATCCATTCTACAAAAATGCAGTTTTTACACCTTGTCACATTAAATTTTTTGTTCAGCAAAGTAATCATTATACATTATATGTTCTCAACAAAGCTAACATTGAGTATTTTCTAATCTTACATTGCATTTTTCAGCTCCAATATCTTTAATCACTTCTAACTCACTGACTTCACATGATTTAGTATATAGGTATACTATTCAGTAATGTGATCAAAAAAGTGAACAAAAACTTATTTAGTTATATATGCCAAGGCACCAGAGGATTCTGTTGATCCACCAGAAGGAACTCTTAAGTTGTAGGCAATAAAATAAAAGATTTATTCCAACTTATAAATCAAAGATAAAGGTTTAATAAAGAAATTTCATTACAACACTTGGCACCTCACCCTAGACCATTCCAAGCTCCCACAACCCCCAGCAGCTTCTTATTAATACTGTATGGTCAGCTGACCATCACATCATTTTGTCATTGGTTACATAGTTTGCTGGGTCAGCTGACCCTTACAGCATGTTACCATTGGTCACACTACAACAGATCCAATGTTATCATTTGTTACATTCTAACAGATTCCTCTCTGGTCTTTGAAAAATTGTAGAACACCACAACATGAGAATTTGGATTTTTAACTACCAAGCTATTTTGTTTAACAAATAAACAAAAGGATAAATAATGGCAATGTGGCACATATATAGAGTCATAGACGTTTACAGCATGGAAACAGGCCCTTCAGCCCAACTTGTCCAAGCCGCCCTTTTTTTTTTAAACCCCTAAGCTAGTCCCAATTGCCCGCATTTGGCCCATAGCCCTCTATACCCATCATACCCATGTAACTGTCCAAACGCTTTTTAAAAAGACAAAATTGTACCCTCCTCTAGCAGCTTGTTCCTGACACTCAACACCCTCTGTGAAAAAATTGCCCCTGTGGACACTTTTGTATCTCTCCCCTCTTACCTTAACCTATGCCCGCTAGTTTTAGACTCTCCTACTTTTGGGAAAAGATATTGACTTTCTAGCTGATCTATCCCCCTCATTATTTTATAGACCTCTAAGATCACCCCTCAGCCTTCTACGCTCCAGAGAAAAGAGTCCCAGTCTATCCAGCCTCTCCTTATAACTCAAACCATCAAGTCCCGGTAGCATCCTAGTAAATCTTTTCTGCGCTCTTTCTAGTTTAGTAATATCCTTTCTATAATAGGGTGACCAGAGCTGTACACAGTATTCCAAGTGTGGCCTTACCAATGTCTTGTACAACTTCAACAAGACATCCCAACTTCTGTATTCAATGTTCTGACCAATGAAACCAAGCATGCTGAATGCCTTCTTCACCACTCTGTCCACCTGTGACTCCACTTTCAAGGAGCTATGAACCTGTACCCCTAGGTCTCTTTGTTCTGTAACTCTCCCCAGCACCCTACCATTAACTGAATAAGTCCTGCCCTGGTTCAATCTACCAAAATGCATCACCTCACATTTATCTAAATTAAACTCCATCTGCCACTCGTCATCCCACTGGCCCAATTGATCAAGATCCCATTGCAATCCAAGATAGCCTTCTTCACTGTCCACTATGCCACAAATCTTGGTGTCATCTGTAAACTTACTAACCATGCTTCCTATGTTTCTGGTGAACACTGGTGGAAATTTTGCAGCTGTGTCTTTTAATAGACTAGAGAAGACGATGATCCCTCAGAGATAATTAGATTCCAAGTTTTCCTCCTGCACTGTCTGGAAATCTATTTTGTCCATTGATTATTCTTTGTGTAAAGAATTTCCTGACATTCCTTTAAGAGTTCAAATCTATGTTTTCTCATCCTGCTCTATTCCATTGGTAGTAATGCACCAAGTTTACATTTTACATTCTCTTAACTATTTTATTTTACTCAGAGATTTCTCTTTTCCAGCTGGACAAAGTTCATTTCTCCAAGACATATTCATCGCTCAAACGCTGGTCACCACGGGCCAGATTCTCCTTCTGTTGGCAGATTAGGGAGAGTATGTGATGAACACCAGCGGATAACAATCTGTCACTAAATTGCTCACCTTTGCTTCTAGGCACCTTCATTTGCAGTTTGTTTGGAGCAATAATACAACACTTCATTAAGTTGCCAGTGGTGGGAGTTGGTTGCTGGTGCAGCTTTTAAAAGGCAAGTGGCAGCCATCCATTTTTCAACGGTAGTGAGGCTCAGATGTCTTGAGTAGCCTGCGGATGGGGGCAGTCAGAAGGAAGAAGGGCTAACTCCCTGATTTCCAGCTGTACCATCTTTAAACAAAACAACTGTTTACAATTTACATAATGGTTTCTGCTCATCTTCAAGGACATTTCATTTATAGGGAATATCTTTCTCGTAATCATGGAATTCATCTGCTCATATGATGTGTCCATACTACTCACATGCTTCTAAAGTTATGCCTTCTCACTTGAGAAAACTTCAGCTTATTAGCAACATCGGAGAAATGCAACTGGGGAAGTAGCACCAGCACTGAAAGCCATGTTCACATGGGCTGGGGCCATGTAAATCATATGCAGGCAGATTCGAGACTATGGGAAATACCAAAGCTGGAGGCAAGGTGGCAACAAAATGGTGGTAAGGCTTGGAAATATTCATCATAGATAATAGCAACGTTATCTGAAATGCCAGCAATCGATCATTATTTCTTCAAGATGGAATGCAAAATGGTGAAAGCGCAAACAGTTCTTCTGCATTATACAAAGGGCCGTCGTGCAAGTAGAGGCTGGTCACTCAAATAATCACCCCACCACTTTCGGAGTGGAATCTTCTGTATATTCAGATTCTCAACTGACACTACTTCATCCCCAACCCTGATATGTCATCTCTTTTATTTCAAAATCAGATCAGAGACACCGACTTTGGGGAGAGTTATTGGAGAGTCAGAAGGATGAAATATGAAGCAAGTGGAGATGAATGGCCCACCACCTTTCAAGATGGCGCCGGAGTGTGGCAACTTCTTGCAAGCTGTGCCCTCGAATTCTAATCTTTTACTCTCGTTCTATGTTTCCAAACTTTATTCTAACTCTTTTAAACTCGAATAATGCATTATTACACGTGTCAACCAACTCAAGAACAGCTTCTTCCCTGCTGCCATCAGACTTTTGAATGGACCTACCCCGTATTGATCTTTCTTTACACCCTAGCTATGACTGTAATACTATATCCTGCACTCTCTCCTTTCCTTCTCCCCATGTATTCTATGATTGGTATGCTTTGTCTGTATAGTGCACAAAAACAATATTTTTCACTGTATACTAATACATATGACAATAATAAATCAAATCAAAATGAAGCCTGAGAATGAGAGAGAGGAAGACACTGATTACTAAGTGACCATCTTGATACAAAACTCTGGCTCAAGACGGCTGGTATGGTATACTGTCAAATGATGAAAGCATCTGCACAAGTTCCTGGATATCATATATTCATGTACAGGATAGGTTAATTGGCAATGGACATTAACACAATTAAAGCATTTTTTGTTAACCTCAAGGGATTGCCATGGGAACTCTGTGACCCATGTATTTCATTAATTGTTTGCACCTGTGGAATCCTGCCAGTTTGTTAAATCACCCAGCATGCTCTGTTTCTGCAAATGATATAAATAGTACAGCTTTCCGGAATGGAGTATCAATGATCTTGATACAGTGATGAGCAGCTACCTGACTATGTAGTAATGATCAACAGGTGCTACCTGGAAATAACCAGTTGCAAAAAATTCAAGATATTGGTACAGATTTGGTTTATTCTCTGGTGGAAAGGTGTTGTAGATCTTCAGGCAGCAGTTGGCATCTTTCTCCAATAACATCTAAGGGAAAGCATAGCGTTCCGAAGCACCAATCTTTAGAAATTCTAAAACTTCTTTTTCTGTAAACCCTTGAGTGATATTTGTTTGAAAGGTATGTGATGGCTCAATAATTTCCATTTTAACTTCAATTTTTTCATCCTCTTAATAAGGAGGGAATAGAGGGATTGTCACTGGAAATTTATATCCTGCGTCCAAAGTATGCTTTATACAGGGCTGACTAAAACGTAATAGACATGCAGGCAAAATAGCACTGACTTTCAGGAACGTCACACAAACAGCTTCTGTTGACTGGTTATGTAGGAACATGATGACACAATAAGTCATGTAGTAGGAGCACGGCAGTTATTTTTGTGATCTCGGGCACAGCATGTGTACTGTATGTAGCTGTTGCGCTTAGAAATAAATTACCTTTGTTGTAAGTCCTTGATGTCCGTGATTTGGGGACATTTTTCATGGTGTCAGGATTTGGCAGTTTGGCACAAGGACTTCACCACATCAACCCAGTCGTCTTTAATGAAAACATGGATAGTTTTGAAAAGTTCTGGAAGAAGCGGTGTATTTACTGTGGTGTTGCACTTTGATAAGTGATAAAGGTACAAGCCTTAACCCTATTCAACCTTGCAGGCCCAAGTCTTGAATAATTCAAGTCATTTGACTTCCAGACGGAGGGGAAAATAGAAGATCCCGAGATAATCCTGAAACAATTTGAGAACATTTGCCTCCCAGTAAAAATCTAATCCTTGATAGACATGCATTCAATTCCATGAACCAGAAAGCGTGAGTCAATACAATCTGACATGGCCACTCGAAAAATGTTAGCAAAGCAATGTGCGTTTGGAACTCTTATTGAAGACCTAAGCAGGGATCAAGTAGTTTGTGGAATATATATAGTGATTTAGTTTAACAATCTGAGAAACAAAGCAGAAATCTTAGGCAGGAAAGCAAGATATTAGCAGTACAGGGGACGCCCTGCTCCAACTACAGCAGGGGCTAGCCCCATCGAACAGCTTGTTTTTGTATATGGTAAAAGATGCAACAAATGCAGGACATGTAAACACTTTGCGAAATGCTGCAGATCCAAACCACAGCAGCCATCCTCTGCTACCAGCAACATGGCAGTGGCACAATCCTCCAGGGGTACAAGTGTCAGTAAGATGAATGCATTCGAGTTTAGCCGAAGTGAAGCTACAGTGCTCCAACAACATTGTATGGAGACAGTGTTGACAAAGTCACAGGAAAGAGTGAGATCTTCATCACTTAACATAATTAACAGTAAAGCCAGACTGGAGCGAAGGATAATGTACTATGTAGTCAAAGGTTATGGGAAGTAGATGCGTAACTCTGTTTCCTATCTACTTACCAATTCCCAATCAATACCAATACATTACCCCCAATTCCATGTGCTTTAAATTTTGCACGTTAATCTCTTGTGTGGGATGTTACCAAAAACTTCCTGAAAATCTAAAGATACCACATCCACTGGTTCACCCTCATCTATTCTGCTAGTTATGTTCTCAAAAAGCTACAGTAGATTTGTCAAACATCATTTCCCTTTCATAAATCCATATGACTTTGTCTAATCTCGTTGATACTTTCTAAGTGTCCTGTTATCACATCCTTGTAATAGACTCGAGCATTTTCCCTACAATGGATGTTAGGCTAACGGGTCTGTAGTTCCCGGTTTTCTCCCTCTATTTTTTAAATAGCAGGGTTACATTTGCCACCTTCCAATCTGTTGGGACGGTTTCAGAATCTATGGAATTTTGGAAGATGACAACCAATGCATCCACTATTTCCATAGCCACCTCCTTTAGTACCTTGGGATGTAGATCAAGCCCTAGCTTTCAGTCCCATTAATTTCTCCTGCAATTTTTTTGGTAATATTGGCTGCGATTCTCTCATCGCGACCCACAACCTTTCTGGCGGGTCGCAGTGGGAGATGCGCGTCGCCAGCCTTGTATCAGGATTTGCACTGGGAACGCATGCGCATCTCCCAGAGCCGGTGAACAGTCGCCGATCAGATCACGCTGGAAACTGGCAGGAAGGCAGGTAAGTCATTTGAATCTTTTTTCAATGTATTTTAAATATGCTTAGCAGTTCATTATTGCGAACTTTCAGGTCCCGATTGAATCTCCCACCCTGCCAGGAGTACATCAGTCTGACGGGGTTTACACTAGCTCCCCACGTTCAGGGAATTAGCGGGAGACCCCGCTGGAATGAAGGAGGGCAATCAGGGCCCCCCAGAGGGTCGGGCAGTGGGGGGGGGGGGGGGTGCTCCCCGGGCATGGGTACCCTGGCAGTGCCAGCCTGTGTCCCTTGGCACTGCCCACCAGGCATCGGGCTATGCCAAGGGAGCGGGGCCTATTGTGGGCAGGGCCTAGGGGTGATAGGTGGGGGTCCTGCTGCCACTCTGCAGACAGGATCAGTTGGGGCTGGAGGGAACGCAGTGATTGGGATGGGCTAGGGGGGAAAATCGCCACTGCTTGGGGAGCTGGCGGGGCAGCACTGCGGGGTCCCGGGCTGGCCAGCGATTCAGCTGGCCAGCAAATGGGGAATCTGACAGATCGGAGCCACTATGCATGCGCAGAGTTCCAGAACTGTCATACTCTGGCGTGAATAGGCCCCGCCCTTGGGTTTTTAATGATATTCACGACTGGGACCTCTGCAATGCACAGAGTGCGGAGATTCAGGTGAGAAGCTGAACTGACAAAACAGTCAGGATTTAGAACAGTTTTCCCGCCAATTCAGCACTTTTGGGAGAATCGTGGCCATTATTTCCTTAAATTTCTCCTTCCCTAACATTTCTGGGAAGTTATTTGTGTCTTCCTCCATGAAGACAGAACTAAAGTAATTTTTAATTGCTCTGCCTTTTCCTTTGGAAACTGGCAGGAAGGCAGGTAAGTCATTTGAATCTTTTTTCAATGTATTTTAAATATGCTTAGCAGTTCATTATTGCGAACTTTCAGGTCCCGATTGAATCTCCCACCCTGCCAGGAGTACATCAGTCTGACGGGATTTACACTAGCTCCCCATGTTCAGGGAATTAGCGGGAATTCAGGGAATCACCGTCCAAAGATGTGCGGGTTAGGTTGATTGGCCAGGTTAAAAAAATGTCCCTTAGAGTCCTGGGATGCGTAGGTTAGAGGGATTAGCGGGTAAAATATGTGGGGGTAGGGCCTGGGTGGGATTGTGGTCGGTGCAGACTCGATGGGCCGAATGGCCTCCTTCTGCACTGTAGGGTTTCTATGTTTCTATGTTCTCTCTTATAAATTATCCTGTTTCAGACTGTGAGGGACTTTGTCTTCACAAATCTTTTCCTTTTTACATTACTCCCCTTTATGGGGAGGCGATGGCCTAGTGGTATTATCGTTAGGCTATTAATCCAGAAACTCAGCTAATGCTCTGGGGTTCCAGGTTCGAATCCTGAAATGGCAGATGGTGGAATTTGAATTCAGTAAAAAAAGATATCTGGAATTAAGAGTCTACTGATGATCATGAAACCATTGTCGATTGTCCTATCTGGTTCATTAATGACCTTTCGGGAAGGAAATCTGCTGTCCTTACCTGGTCTGGCCTACATGTGACTCCAGAGCCACAGCAATTGGTTGACTCTCAACTGCCCTCTGAAATGGCCTAGCAAGCCACTCAGTTGTACCAATTGCTACCAAGTCTCAATAAAGAAATGAAACCGGACGGACCCCCTGGCATTGACATAGGCACTGGAAAAGACAACGGCAAAACGAACAGCCCTGTCGACCGTGCAAAATCCTCCTTACTAACATCTGGGGGCTAGTGCCAAAATTGGGAGAGCTGCTCACAGACTAGTCAAGCAACAGCCTGACATAGTCACTCTCACGGAATCATATCTTACAGATAACGCCCCAGACACCACCATTACCATCCCTGGATATGTCCTGTCCCACCGGCAGGACAGACCCAGCAGAGGGGGTGGCACAGTGGTATACAGTCGGGAGGGAGTTGCCCTGGGAATCTTTAACATCGACTCCGGACCTCAGGAAGTCTCATCGCTTCAGATTAAACATGGCCAAGGAAACCTCTTGCTGGTTACCACATGCCGTCCTCCTTCAGTACTCCATGTTGAACAACACTTGGAGGAAGCACTGAGGGTAGCAAGGGTGCAAAATGTACTCTGGGTGGGGGATTTCAATGTTCATCACCAAGAGTGGCTTGGCATCAGCGCTACTGATTGAGCTGGTTGGGTCTGAAAGGATATAACTGCTAGATTGGATCTACAGCAGGTGGTGAAGAAACCAACAAAAAAAAAGGGAAAAACAGACTTGACCTCACCCTTACCAATCTGCGGGCTGCAGATGCATCGATCCATGACAGTATCGGTAAGAGTGACCACCGCAGTCCCGCCTTCACATTGAGAATAACCTCCATCTTGTGTGGCACTATTACTGTCCTAAATGGGACAGACTTTGAACAGATCTAGCAACTCAAGACTGGGCATCCATGAGCGCTGTAGGCCATCAACAGCAGTGGAACTGCACTCCAGCACAATCTGCATCTCATGGCCTGGCATATCCCCCACTCAACCATTACCATCAAGCCAGGGGATCAACCCTGGTTCAATGGAGAGTGCAGGAGGGCATGCCAGGAGCAGCACCAGGCATACCTAAAATATGAGGTGTCAAAGTGGTGAAGCTACCAAACAGGACTACTTGCATGCCAAACGGCATAAACAAAATGATAGACAGATAAGCAATCCCACAACCAACAGATCATATCTAAGCTCTGCAGTCCTGCCACATCCAGTCATGAATGGTGGAGGAGACAGCTCCAAAAATATCCCCATCCTCAATGATGGAGGAGCCCATCACATCAGTGCAAAAGATAAGGCTGAAGCATTTGCAGCAACCTTCAGCCAGAAGTGCTGAGTGGATGATCCATCTATGCCTCCAGTGGTCCCAGCACTTCAGATGCCAGTCTCCAGCCAATTCGATTCACTCCACGTAATATTAAGAAATGGTTGGAGGCACTGGATACCGCAAAGGCAGTGGGCCTTGATAACATTCCGGCAATAGTACTGAAGACTTGTGCTCCAGAACTTGCCGTTCCCCTAGCTAAGCTCTTCTTCCAGTACAGTTACAACACTGGCATCTACCCAACAATGTAGAAAATTGCCCAGGTATGTCCTGTATACAAAAAGCACGACAAATCCAATCCAGCCAATTATCGCCCAGTCTACTCTTGATCATCAGTAAAGTGATGGAAGGGGTCATCAACAGTGCTATCAAGCAGCACTTGCTCAGCAATAAGCTGCTCAGTGATGCCCAATTTGAGTTTTGCCAGGGTCACTCAGCTCCTGACCTCATTACAGCCTTGGTTCAAACATGGATGAATAAGCCGAATTCCAGAGGTGAGGTGAGAGTGACAGCCCTTGACATCAAGGAGCCCTAGCAAAACTGGAATCAATATTGGGGCATCGGGGGCAAACTTCTACTAGTTTGAGTCATGCCTGGTACATAGGAAGATGGTTGGTTGAAGGAGTTCCGCAGGGTAGTGTCCGAGGCCCAACCATCTTCAGCTGCTTCATCAATGACCTTCCCTCCATCATAAAGGTCAGAAGTGGGGATGTTCGCTGATGATTGCTCAATGTTCAGCACCATTTGCAACTCCTCAGATACTGAAGCAGTCCATGTTCAAATGCAACAAGATTGGGACAATATCCAGGCTTGCACTGACAAGTAACATTCACACCACACAAATGACAGGTAATGACTATCACCAAAAAGAGACACTTTAACTACGCCCCTTGACATTCAATGGTGTTACCATCACTGAATCCCCCACCGTCAACATTCTTGGGGTTACTGTTGACCAGAAACTCAATTTGACTCACTACATAAACAGTGGCTACAAGAGCAGGTCAGAGGCTAGGAATATTGCGGCGAGTAACTCACCTCCTCACTCCCCGAAGCCTTTTCACCAACTACAAGTCAGGAGTGTGATGGAATACTCCCCACTTGCCTGGACAGGTGCAGCTCCAACAACACTCAAGAAGCTTGTCACCATCGAGGACAAAGCAGCCCACTCGATTGGCACCACATCTACAAACATTTAATCCCTCTAGCACCGAGTAGCAGCAGTGTGTACTATCTACAAGATGTTCAACAGCAATTTACCAAAGATCCTTAGACAGCACTTTCCAAACCCACAACCACTTCCATCTAGAAGGACAAGGGCAGCACGTACATGGAAACACCATCTCCTGCAACCTCCCCTCCAATTCACTCACAGTCCTGACTTGGAAATATATCACCAATCCTTTGCAGTCGCTGGGTCAAAATCCTGGAATTCCCTCCCTAATGGCATTGTGGGTCAACCCACAGCACATGAACTGCAGCGATTCAAGGCGGCGGCTCACCACCATCTTCAAGGGCAACTAGGTTGGGCAATAAATGTTGGTCAGCCAGCGACACCCATGCTGACGTTGGCCAGATGCTGGATGCCACCGAGGAGAGGGCGACCATCCGGTTTCCAAGGCTCCTCCAAGGGAAGAGACAACCTGCCAATCTGATGGCTGATGCGGTGGCAGAGGCAATCAGTTGCAACAGCATCACAAGGAGGACCACACTTCAGTGCCAAAAGAAGCTGAATGACCTACTCTGAGCTACAAAGGTGAGTACCCACCTGTTTGCCCTGGCATCACTCCCATCCCTAACCTCTGTCATCTCAGTTTAAACCTTTGCAACATTCAAATACCTGAACTACCGGAATCTCCTATAACACCCCCCACAACCCCCAAGCAACCCCCATCACTACCTCTCATAGGCTGGTTGCAGTGCTCACACATGCCACCAGCAGTGAAGCCCCTCCCATAGCCGCCAGGCTACCATCTCAATGTCCTCGTTGTGTCCTCATAGGACAAGAGAGACCACAACAAGAGGGAGCATGGAAATACAAGCGGGAGCATGCCCGAGCTCGGCGTCCTCACCCCCTTTGAGGAGAGGGGGATGCCTGTGAGCAGGCAGTGGCTATTTGCAAAGTCGGAATGCCCCAAGGAAGAGAGTGTCCAATGCACTTTATCCAAATTACCTCTCTCAAGTGAGTCTATCATTTCCCATACCCTTGTTATTCTCAACAGCTGACCCCATGGCATTTCTCTTCCAGGATCAGATAACGCTGGACCATCCGGCTCACAGCCCTCCCTCTGTCCCCTCAGAGCACCTGGACCTCAGGTCCAAGGATAACAACAAATTCACCAGCACCTTCTACCAGCGCAGAGACTCACCTCAGACAGGGTCCCATTGCCTGATACGATGGGACGGCCCGGTGTGTTGGCCTTGTGTATCTTCGGGAGGCAGTAGAAATCTCCAACGTGGGATGAGAGCAAGGAGGGTGCTCTGAAGGTCTGGGTCAAAGGTCTTGATCAGTCTGTTGAGTTGACGAGTGTGTTCTTTGGTCGGATCTGCGGGTAACCATCTGTAGTGTTCCTGGTTGTTCAGTTGTCGGTACACTTCTTTGCAGTAAACCGTTCTGTTCAGTATGACAGTGGCCCCTCCTTTGTCGGCTGGTTTGATGATAATGTTGCGGTTGGTCTTGAGAGCACAGATGGCGTTGCATTGTGCTTGGGTCATACATGTCAGGCAATGGGACCCTGTGCGAGAACCTCTCCGGCTACGTCGAGGGCATCTTGAAACCCATTGTACAAAGAACCTCCAGCTTCTGTTGTGACACTACGGACTTCCTACAGAAACTCAGCACACATGGAGCAGTTGAACCAGGAGCACTCCTCGTCACAATGGATGTCTCAACACTCTACACCAGCATCCCCCACGGCTACGGCATTGCTGCAACTGCCTCAGTACTCAACGCCGACAACTGCCAATCTCCAGATGCAATTCTACAACTCAGCCGCTTCATCCTGGACCACAATGTCTTCACCTTCAACAACCAGTTCTTCATCCAGACACACAGAACAGCCATGGAGACCAAATTCGCACCTCAATATGCCAACATCTTTATGCACAGGTTCGAACAAGGTCTCTTCACCGCACAGGCCCTTCAACCGATGATATGCACTAGACACATCGATGACATTTTCTTCCTTTGGACTCATGGCGAACAATCATTGAAACAACTATATGATGACATCAACAAGTTCCATGCCACCATCAGACCCACCATGGACTACTCTCCAGAATCGGTTGCATTCTTGGACACACGCATCTCCATCAAGGACGGTCACCTCAGCACTTCACTTTACCGCAAGCCCACGGATAACCTCACGATGCTCCACTTCTCCAGCTTCCATCCTAAACACATTAAAGAAGCCATTCCTCTGGACAAGCCCTCCATATACACAGGCTGTCAGCCCCTACCCCGCAGCTGCTCCCTCTGGTCTCATTCTTATCCCACTGGATAACATTAACACTGATGTGGAGATGCCGGCGTTACAGAAGTCTGAGGTCACGACCCAACCGACTCAAGAACAGCTTCTTCCCTGCTGCTGTCAGACTTTTGAATGGACTTACCTTGCATTAAGTTGATCTTTCTCTACACCCTAGCTATGACTGTAACACTACATTCTGCATTCTCTCATCTCCTTCTCTATGAACGGTATGTTTTGTCTGCATAGCACGCAAGGAACAATACTTTTCACTGTATGTTAATACATGTGACAATAATAAATCAAATCAATATTCTTATTTCCATGAAATTAGGAATTCATACCCTCTTATATCGCAGAGTTTTAATCCCCTTGCACAGCACCTTCCCATAGAAGATGATTTATATTAATGATTTTATAAAATTAATGTGAACAATGGTCAGGGAGAGATAGTGGTGTCGTGGTAATGTTCCAGAACTGGTAATTCAGAGGTCCAGGCTAATGTCCTGGGGACATGGGTTCAAATCCCACTATAGCAGCTGGTAGAATTTAAATTCAATTAATAAATCCGGAACATAAAGCTAGTATCAGTAATGGTGACCATGAAACTATCATAGTTTAAATTTAAAGTTTTTATTTATTAGTCACAAGTAGGCTTACATTCACACTGCAATAAAGTTACTGTGAAAATTCCATAGTCGCCACACTCCGCCACCTGTTCGGGTACACGGAGGGAGAATTTAGCATGGCCAATTCACCTAACCTGCACATTTCTGGAATGTGGGACGAAACCAGAGCACCCAGAGGAAACCCACTGACACAGGGAGAATGTGCAAACTCCTCAAAGACAGTGATCCAAGCCGGAAATCGAACCTGGGTCCCTGGCACTGTGAGACAGCAGTGCTAACCACTGTGCCATAAAAACCTATCTGGTTCACAAATGCCCTTGAGGGAAGGAAGTCTGTCATCCTTTCTCAGTCTGGCCTACATGTGACTCCAGACCCACAGCAATTTGGTTGACTCTTAACTGCCCTCTGCAATGGCCTAACAAGCCATTAGTTCAAGGGCAATTATGTTTGAGCAACAGATACAGGCCCTGCCAACAATGCCCACGTCCCACGAAAGAAGGGAGTAAATGGGATGCATTTGAAATGTCATTCGCTTGTTATATAAACTCCTTGATTTTGTATTCCCATTGATTTCAGTTTCACAGCCTGGATAGCAAATTGAAAATCTACCTCACAAATTCTGTAAAGTTCCCTGTCAATATAAAGACAGTTGGCATGCATGGATGGACAATGACTTTCCCTCCATCATAAGGTCAGAGGTGGCAATGTTCAGTGATGATTACACAATGTTCAACACCATTTATGTCTCCTCAGATACTGAAGCAGTCCATGTCCAAATACAGCATAGTAAGAAGTCTCACAACACCAGGTTAAAGTCCAACAGGTTTATTTGGTAGCAAATACCATAAGCTTTCGGACCTGTTGGACTTTAACCTGGTGTTGAGAGACTTCTTACTGTGCTTACCCCAGTCCAACGCCGGCATCTCCACATCACAAATACAGCATACCAGGGCAATATCCAGGGTTGGGCTAACAAGTGGCAAGTAACATCCATGCCGCATAAGTACCAGGCAATGACATCTCGAACAAGAGAACTCAGGGAGGTGGTGGCATAGTGGTATTGTTATTGGACTAGTAATCTAGAGACCCAATGAAATGCTCCAGGGATCTGGGTTCAAATCCCACCATGGCAGATGGTAAAATTAAAATGAAAGCTGAAATTGAAAAGCTGAGGATGATCGTGAAACTAATTTGGAGTGGCACGGTGGCATAGTGGTTAGCACTGCTGCCTCAGTGCCAGGGACCCAGTTTCAATCTTGGCCTTGGGTAACTGTGTGGAGTTTGTACATTCTCCATGTGTCTGCGTGGGTTTCCTCTGGCTTCCTCTCACACTTTAAAGATTTGCAGGTTAGGTTCATTGGCCATGCTAAATTGCCCCTTAGTGTCAGGGGATTGGTAGGGTAAATACGTGGGGTTATGGGGGATAGGACCTGGGTGGGATTGTTGTTGTTGCAGACTCAATAGGCTGAATGGCCTTTTTCTGCACTAGGGATTCTAAGAGAGAATCTAACCATCACTGAATCCCCCATATCAACATCCCGTGAGTGAGTCACCATTGACTAGAAACTGAATGGGATGAGTCATATAAATACTGTGGCTACTGCAGCTCAGAGGCTAGGAATCCTGTGGTGAGTAACTCACCTCCTGTCTCTCTAAAGCCTGTCCACCATCTACAAGGCACAAGTCAGGAGTGTGATGGAATACTCTCCACTTGCCTGGTTGAGTGCAGCTCAAACAACACTCAGGAAGATTGAAACTATCCAAGACAAAAGCTGTCTGCTCGATTGGCACCCCTTCCACAAAACATTCACTCCCTCCACCACCAGGGAACAGTGCACAATGCTGGTACTATCTACAAGTTGCACTGCAGGAACTCACCAAGCCTCCTTAGACAGCATTTTCCAATCTCATGACCACCAACATCTAGAAGAACACGGGCAGCAGACACCTGGAACACTACCACCTGCAAGTTCCTCTCCAAGTTACTCCTCACTTGGAAATATGTTGCCATTCCTTCACTATCACTGGATTAAAATCCTGGTACTCCCTCCCAAACAACATTCTGGTGTACCTACACCAGATGGACTGCAGTGGTTCACTGCCACTTTTTCAAGGGCAACTTGGGATGGGCATGAAATGCTGGCCTTGCCAGCAACCACATCCTGCATATGAATTAAAAAACCACAAAGCTTACCACAATGTGAATAGCTCAGGTATATTTTATTACAGTTGAATCTGTTAGGTTTCTAAGAAATTGCATTGTTGAATTATGATTGCTAGAAACTGCAAAAATCAAAATGAACAACTCCGTGCCTTCAAATATTGAAATATTCCTTCAGCGATTATTTTAAACAAATGTAACCAGACACCGAACAAAATAAAATTTGCATTTAAAAATGTGAATTCTAAGGTGTACCACAGACTCTAGACTACCTGTTTAGAGAATGTGCTCTGAATTTCTGCAGGTGTTCTCCTGACCTATTGCTGTAGCTCCAGTAGAAAAATCTGTAGAGCTCTCAGAGAAAACAACTAAAAATGCTCTCGGAGTTTAGCCAAGGTTCTGCCCAAATTAGAACTGTACATCAGCAGAACCTAGTGAATCTCAGGGCCATTTAATCCTTCAAAGTGCAAATAAATTCTGGAACGACACTGGTCAGCTTTTTCCACTCCTGTTTATTTGGGTAGATTTGGGGACGGGACTGAGACCTTGATCAACCTGTGTGTCTGCCTAAGGGTGATACCTGTGAGCACCAGGCCTTTGTACCATGTCCTCCCTGCTGAGCATACTATACCCATCTGCAGGTATGCAAATTGAGCTGACCCATGCGCAGAGGGTTGGTCAGCCTACATGTGTTGTCTGTGCAACAAGCTTAAAATTGCCCAGGCAAAGTAATATATTGGGAGAAAATCCCTTCAAGTGGCTGCATAATTGTCGGAGGGCACATGCTGATCCACACCTCTGCTCTGTGAGTGTATGGTGATGTCAGGATGCGCGTCCAATGTCATCACATGCTATTTCACATGCTTCCAGGTCAGTCACTTGCCTGTCTAGTACATGTAAAATTCTGCCCATAAGATCTTGAGGGGATTTGATCAGGAGGATGTTTTCACTTGTAGGGGAGATCAGAACTAGGGGACACAGTTCAAGAATGAGAGTTTAAGACTGAGATGAGATTTTTTTTCTTTGAGGGTCATTAGTAATGGACATGTACTTCCCCAGAGAGCAGTGGAGGCTGTGGTATTGAATTTATTTGTGACAGATTTTTGGTAGATAAAAGGAGTCAAGTGTTTTAGGAGTTGGACAGGAAAGTGAAATAAGATCAGCAGAGGTTCCTATTGAATGGCAGAACAGACTTTGAGGACCGAATGGTCTGCTCCTGTTCCTAAATCCTATGTTTCTATGATCAGTGCAGTGCTCATCAATGTAATACTTGGATCAGAAATTCCAGACCAGGGCAAAGCAGATGAACTCAGTGCATGGATGTGTACATGGGACTGGGATATTATAGCAAGTACTGAAACACGGCTACGGTAGGGACAGGACTGGCAGCTCAATGTTCCAGGATACAGATGCGAAAGGAAAGATAGAACAGGAGGTAAGAGAGGAGGGGGAGTTGCATTTTTGATTAGGGAAAGCATCATGGCCGTACTGAGAGGGGATATATCCGAGGGTTCGGCCACTGAGTCTATCTGGGTAGAACTGAGAAATAAGAAGGGGGAAATCACTTTGATAGGGTTGTACTATAGGCCGCCAAATAGTCGGCGAGAAATTGAGGAGCAAATATGGAAGGAGATTACACATAGCTCCAAGAAAAATAGGGTGGTAATAGTCAGAGATTTTAACTTTCCCAACATTGACTGGGACAGCCATAGTATTAGAGGGTTGGATGGAGAGAAATTTGTTGAGTGTATTCAGGAGGAATTTCTCATAGTATGTGGATGGCCCGACTAGAGAGGGGGCAAAACTTGACCTCCTCTTGGGAAATAAGGAAGGGCAGGTGACAGAAGTGTTAGTGAGGGATCGCTTTAGAACATAGAACATTACAGCGCAGTACAGGCCCTTCGGCCCTCAATGTTGCGCCGACCAGTGAAACCAATCAAAAGCCCAACTAACCTACACTATTCCAATATCATCCATATGTTTATCCAATGACCATTTAAATGCCCTTAATGTTGGCAAGCCCACTACTGCTGCAGGCAGGGCATTCCACGCCCTTACTACTCTGAGTAAAGAACCTACCTCTGACATCTGTCCTATATCTATCACCCCTCAATTTAAAGCTACGTCCCCTCGTGCGAGCTATCACCATTCGAGGAAAAAAGTCTCTCACTATCCACCCTATCTAATCCTCTGATCATCTTGTATGCCTCTATTAAGTCACCTTTTAACCTTCTCTCTAACGAAAACAACCTCAAGTCCCTCAGCCTTTCCTCAGAAGACCTTCCCACCATACCAGGCAACATCCTGGTAAATCTCCTCTGCACCCTTTCCAATGCTTCCACATCCTTCCTATAATGCGGCGACCAGAACTGTACGCAATACTCCAAGTGCGGCCGCACCAGAGTTTTGTACAGCTGCAACATGACCTCATGGCTCCGAAACTCAATCCCTCCACCAATAAAGAGGTACGCCTTCTTAACAACCCTATCAACCTGGGTGCCACTGTCAGGGATCTATGCACATGGACACCGAGATCTCTCTGTTCATCCACACTACCAAGTATCTTACCATTAGCCCAGTACTCTATATTCCTGTTACTCCGTCCAAAGTGAATCACCTCACACTTTTCCGCATTAAACTCCATTTGCTACCTCTCAGCCCAGCTCTGCAGCTTATCTATTGTGCCCATCCCCTGCAATTTCCTTCCCCAACCTATGCATCCTAAATCTCACCTAATCGCATCATAATTTCCTTTCCCCCAGCAATAACTCTTGCCCTTCGGTATATACCTATCTCTTTCCATCGCTAAAGTAAACGTAACCGAATTGTGGTCACTATCACCAAAGTGCTCACCTACCTCCAAATCTAACACCTGGTCTGGTTCATTACCCAGTACCAAATCCAATGTGGCCTCGCCTCTTGGCCTATCTACATACTGTGTCAGGAAACCCTCCTGCACACATTGGACAAAAACTGACCCATCTAAAGTACTCGAACTATAGCTTTTCCAGTCAATATTTGTAAAGTTGAAGTCCCCCATAACAACTACCCTGTTACTTTCACTCCTATCCAGAATCATCTTTGCAATCCTTTCCTCTACATCTCTGGAACTTTTCGGAGGCCTGTAGAAAACTCCCAACAGGGTGACCTCTCCTTTCCTGTTTCGAACCTCAGCCCATACTACTTCAATAGACGAGTCCTCATCAAACATCCTTTCTGCCACCGTAATACTGTCCTTGACTAACAATACCACACCTCCACCTCTTTTACCACCTTCCCTGCTCTTACTGAAACATCTAAACCCCGGAACCTGCAACAACCATTCCTGTCCCTGCTCTATCCATGTCTCCGAGATGGCCACAACATCGAAGTCCCAGGTACCAAACCATGCTGCAAGTTCACCTACCTTATTCCGGATGCTCCTGGCGTTGAAGTATACACACTTCAAACCACCTTCCTGCCTGCCAGTACACTCCTGCGACGTTGAAACCTTATCCATGACCTCACTACTCTCAACCTCCTGTACACTGGAGCTACAATTCAGGTTCCCATCCTCCTGCTGAATTAGTTTAAACCCTCCCGAAGAGCATTAGCAAATTTCCCCCCCAGGATATTGGTACCCCTCGGGTTCAGGTGTAGACCATCCCGTTTGTAGAGGTCCCACCTACCCCAGAATGAGCCCCAATTGTCCAGGTATCTGAATCCCTCCCTCCTGCACCATCCCTGTAGCCACGTGTTCAATTGCTCTCTCTCCCTATTCCTCTCCTCACTATCACGTGGCACGGGTAACAAACCAGAGATAACAACTCTGTTTGTTCTAGCCCTAAGCTTCCACCCTAACTCCCTGAATTTCTGCCTTACATCCCCATCCCTTTTCCTACCTATGTCTTGGGTGCCTATGTGAACCACGACTTGGGGCTGGTCCCCCTCCCCCTTAAGGATCCCGAAAACACGATCCGAGACATCATGGACCCTGGCACCTGGGAGGCAACACACCAGCCGCGAGTCCCTCTCGTTCCCACAGAATCTCCTATCTATCCCCCTAACTATGGAGTCCCCAATAACTAATGCTCTACTCCTCCCCCCCTTCCCTTCTGAGCAACAAGGACAGACTCTGTGCCAGAGACCTGTACCCCATGGCTTACCCCTGTTAAGTTCCCCCCTGCCTCCCCCCCCCCCCCAACAGTATCCAAAACAGAATACCTGTTATACAGAGAAACAGGAGATCCAGGGGATCGCTGCTCTGACTGCTTCTTACCCCCTCTAGCCGTCACCCACGTATCAGCATTTCTAGGAGTAGCTACCTCCCTGTAGCTTCTATCTATAGCTGCCTCTGCCTCCCGAATGATCCTGAGTTTATCCAGTTCCAGCTCCAGATCCCTAACACGGTCTTCAAGGAGCTGGAATTGGGTGCACTTCCTGCAGGTGTACTCAGCCGGGACACTGGTATCCCTCACCTCAAACATCCCGCAGGAGGAACGTTGCACCGCCTGCACTGACATCCCTGCTAATTTCCTTTACCAAGAAACGAAAGAGAGAAAAAAAAAGCTTACCTGCTCTCACTCGAGTCTTTTTTTTAGGTTAGAGAAGGGTGGAGGGTGGGAGGCTCTACACGTGTAGAGTCTCGGGTTTCCTCCCCGTTCAAATTTATTGGGCAAAAAACCTTTCCAGGCCTCTCAGCGGCCTACTTCTGGTTTCCTGTTTAACTGAAAAAAAAACTCCGCTAAAAAGTAAGGTTAAAAAAAAATCAATCTCTTACCCTCAGCACTCCTGACATGAATCGCTCCCTCTCTGCTTGCTCCGGTGGAACAATGAGGTCGATCCTCTAAGGTAAGTAACTTTTAAAGAAAAAAAACCTTCCCAGACCTCTCCACGGCCTGGGACCATAATTCTATTGGTTTTAAGATAGCTATGGAGAATGATAGGTCTGGCCCAAAAGTTAAAATTCTAAATTGGGGCAAGGCCAAATTTGATGGTATCAGGCAGAAACTTTCAATAGTTAATTGGGGGAGTCTGTGGGAAGGCAAAGGGATGTCTGGTAAGTGGCACGCTTTCAAAAGTGTGTTAACCAGGGTTCAGGGTAAACACATTCCTCTTAGAGTGAAGGGCAAGGCTGGCAGAAGTCGGGAACCCTGGATGACTCGGGATATTGAGGTCCTGGTCAAGAAGAAGAAAGAGGCACATGACGTGCATAGGCAGCTGGGATCAAGTGAATCTCTTGAAGAGTATAGGGGGTGTAGGAGTAGAGTTAAGAGAGAAATCAGGGGGCAAAAGGAGACATGAGATTGTTTTGGCAGATAAGGCAAAGGAGAATCCAAAGAGCTTCTACAAATACATAAAGGGCAAAAGAGTAACAAGGGAGAGAGTAGGGCCTCTTAAGGATCAACAAGGTCATCTATGTGCGGATCCACAAGAGATGGGTGAGATCCTAAATGAATATTTCTCATCAGTATTTACTGTTGAGAAAAGCATGGATGTTAGGGAACTTGGGGAACTAAATAGTGATGTCTTGAGGAGTGTACATATTACAGAGAAGGAGGTGCTGGAAGCCTTAATGCGCATCAAGGTAGATAAATCCCTGGGACCTGATGAAGTGTATCCCAGGACATTATGGGAGGCTAGGGAGGAAATTGCGAGTCCCCTAGCAGAGATATTTGAATCATCGATAGTCACGGGTGAGGTGCCTGAAGATTGGTGAGTGGCAAATGTTGTGCCTTTGTTTAAAAAGGGCTGCAGGGAAAAGCCTGGGAACTACAGGCCAGTGAGCCTCACATCTGTGGTGGGTAAATTGTTGGAAGGTATTTTGAGAGACAGGATCTGCAGGCATTTATAGATGCAAGGACTGATTAGGGACAGTCAGCATGGCTTTGTGAGTGGAAAATCATGTCTCACAAATTTGATTGAGTTTTTTGAAGGGGTAACCAAGAAGGTAGATGAGGGCAGTACAGTTGATGTTGTCTACATGGACTTCAGCAAGGCCTTTGACAAGGTACCGCATGGTAGGTTGTTGCATAAGGTTAAATCTCACAGGATCCAGGGCGAGGTATCTAAATGGATACAAAATTAGCTTCGTGACAGAAGCCAGAGGGTGGTTGTAGAGAATTGTTTTTCAAACTGGAGGCCTGTGACCAGCGGTGTGCCTTAGGGATCAGTGCTGGGTCCACTGTTATTTGTCATTTATATTAATGATTTGGATGAGAATATAGGAGGCATGGTTAGTAAGTTTGCAGATGACACGAAGATTGGTGTCAGAGCGGACAGCAAAGAAAGTTATCTCCAATTACAATGGGATCTTGATCAATTGGGCCAGTGGGCTGACGAATGGCAGATGGAGTTTAATTTAGACAAATGCGAGGTGATGCATTTTGGTAGATTGAACCAGGGCAGGACTTACTCAGTTAATGGTAGGGCGTTGGGGAGAGTTACAGAACAAAGAGATCTAGGAGTACAGATTCATAGCTCCTTGAAAGTGGAGTCACAGGTGGACAGAGTGGTGAAGAAGGCATTCGGCATGCTTGGTTTCATTGGTCAGAACATTGAATACTGGAGTTGGGATGTCTTGTTAAAGTTGTACAAGACATTGGTAAGGCCACACTTGGAATACTGTGTGCAATTCTGGTCACCCTATTATAGAAAGGATATTATTAAACTAGAAAGAGTGCAGAAAAGATTTGCTAGGATGCTACCCGGACTTGGTGGATTGAGTTATAAGGAGAGGCTGGATAGACTGGGACTTTTTTCTCTGGAGCACAGGAGGCTGAGGGGTGATCTTATAGAGGTCTATAAAATAATGAGGGGCACAGATCAGCTAGATAGTCAATATCTTTTCCCAAAGGTAGGGGAGTCTAAAACTAGAGGGCATAGGTTTGAGGGGAGAGATACAAAAGTGTCCAGAGGGGCAATTTTTTCACAGAGGGTGGAGAGTGTCTGGAACAAGCTGCCAGAGGTGGTAGTAGAGGCAGGTACAATTTTGTCTTTTAAAAAGCATTTAGATAGTTACATGGGTACAATGGGTATAGAGGGATATGGGCCAAATGCGGGCAATTGGGATTAGCTTTGGGATTTCTTAAAAAAAAAGGGCGGCATGGACAAGTTGGGCCGAAGGGCCTGTTTCCATGCTGTAAACCTCTCTGACTCTATGACCAGAGAATAGAATATTAAGCAGTCCAGTTCAATGCAATTCTGTGCATAGATCTGAATTATACATATGTTTAAGAGTGGTGGTATAAAATAAAGTAAATTTCACAGGAATTGAAAATGTATATTAGACTGAGAAGAGTCAATTTCTGGACTGTCATCAGTCACATTATATTGCAAACTGCTAAAATAGATTCAAGTTTCTCATTCTTGGCACATTTAACATTTACCAAGGCATGAGTTTGAAATGGGAGGAAGGATTTATGGTTGGGAAACTTTGAAGGTTGGGTTCACTGAATGGTGCGGCATTTTAATTCCAAAGCATGTTTTAATTTTTTCCTTCCTTTTCTTGCCTTGGAGCCAGCCAGACTGGCAAACTGGTGGCCAATCAGATGGCAACTCCTGTGGCACTAGGTTGCAGCTACAAGACAGATAGGTCTAGTGCTGATGGAGCCGAAAATGTTGGGGGTGTGGGGGTGGGATGAGAGACAATGGGTGACACAGAGATTGTGGGTGGGAGTGGAGAGATTGTTGGGGGCATGAGTGTCAGGAGAGAACACAAAAACTAGGAGCAGGACTAAGCCATTTGATAAGATTGTGGCTGATCTGATTGGGGCCTTAACTACACTTTGTCTGCCCTGCATAACCCTCGACTTTCTTATTGAACAAACATCCATTTAACTCAGCATTGAATATATTCAATGACCCAACCTTCAACTCTCTGGGAAATAGTATTCCACAGATTAACAACCCTATAAAAAAGGTTCTCCACACCTTTGTCTTAAATGGGATACCTCTATTTTTTAAAATGGTGTCCTCTAGTTCTAGACTCCCCTTCAAGGTGAAACATGCTTGAAGCATCCACCCTGCCAAGTCCTCTCAGGATTTTATATCACAGAATTGATCACATCTCGTCTAAATGTCAATGGGTATAGGCCCGACCTGCTGAACTTTTCCTCATAAGATAACCTTTTATCCAAGGAATCAGTTGAGTGAACCTTCTTGGACTGCTTCTAATGCAATTATAATCCTTTAAGTGAAGAGACCAAAAATTTTACACAGTACTCCAGATGGAATCTCACCAGGGCCCTGTACAGCTAAAGCAACATTACCCTACTTTTATATTCTACTCTCCTTGGAAATAAACTGCAACATTCCATCTGCCTTCCTGATCATTTATTGCATGCTAACTTTTCAAGATTCATGTATCATCAGGGCACTCCAGATCCCTCTAGCTAAGAGTTCTTCAGTCTCTCTCCATTTAAATATTATGCTGCTTTTCTATTCTTCCAAAGTGGACAGTTCACATTTTCCTATGCAATCTGACAAATGTTTGTCCACTCACTTAACTGAACTATATCCCTTTGTAGACTCTTTAGTTCTCTTTATCAACTTACTTTCCTACCTATGTGTCATTATCTAGCTACCATTCTTCTGGTCCATTCATCCAAGTCATTAGATTGTAAATAGTTGAGGACCAAGCACCGATCCCTGTGGCACGTCACTAGGTACAGCTTGCTAACCTGAAAATGACCCATTTATCTCAACTCTCTGCTATCTGTTATCTAATCAATCCTTCATGTATGCTAATATATTATCCCCTACATCATGAGCTCTTATTTGGTGTAGCAACCTTTGATATGGCACCTTATCGAATGCCTGTTGAAAATCCAACACTTTCCGTTTATCAAATCTGTTTGCTACTCCCTGAAAGAACTCTAATAAATTAGTTAAACACGATTTCCCTTTCACAAAACCATGTTCACTCGGATTGTATTATGATTTTCTAGATGTCCTGATATTTATAATGTCCTTTAATAGTGGACTTTAGCATTGTCCCTATGATAGATGTTAGGTTAAAATCAGAGTTAACGTTCAGGAGAAATGTGTTAGATATTAAACTGAAGCTGGGAGAGATTGCAACAATCTTTAAAAAAAAGACAGATGGCCTGGTGTGGGGGGGGGGGGGGGGGAGGGTTATTGCATTGAGACAATAAATGTAAGGGATTTTGTTAAAGGTTTTAAGATGGAGGAGAAAGGTTACAGTCTAAAATTCGTGAACTCAGTGTTGAGTCTTGAGGGCTGGACTGCGCATAATCAGAAGATGAGATGCTGTTCCTCCACTGGAGCATTGCAGTGGGCCAAGGATGGACATGAGAGCAAGGTGTTGACTTAAAATGACAAGCAACAGGAAGGCAGGGATCATGCTTGCAGACTGGGCAAAGGTGCTCTGCAAAGACGTCACCCAGTCTGCGTTTAGTTTCCCCAGTGTAGAGGGGACCACATTGGGAGCAGTGAATACAGTAGCCAAAATTGAAGGAAGTGCAAGTGAAATGCTGCTTAACCCAAAAGTAGTGGCCTGTAGCCTTAATGTGGAGAGGGCAAGAGCATCCTGTACCTCTTGGTTCCACATTAAGGCAAGTATTATTTAAATGTCATGCTCACAGCAGACATGTTGGCTTAACCATCCTCAACACCGGTGCCCCACAAGGCTGTGTTCTCAGCCCTCTATTATACTCCTTATACACCTATAACTGTGTGGCCAAATTCCCCTCCAGTTCGATTTTCAAGTTTGCTGACAACACCGCCGGAGTGGGTCGGATCTCAAACAATGACGAGACAGAGTACAGGAATGAGATAGAGAATCTGGTGAACTGATGCAGCAACAATAATTTCTCCCTCAATGTCAACAAAATGAAGGAGATTGTCATCGACTTTAGGACGCGTAAAGGAGAACATGCCCCTATGTACACCAACGGGGACGAAGTAGAAAAGGTCAGGAGCTTCAAGTGTTTAGGTATCCAGATCACCTACAACCTGTCCTGGTCCCCCCATGCTGACACTATAGTTAAGAAAGCCCACCAACACCTCTACTTTCTCAGAAGACTAAGGAAATTTGGCATGTCAGCTACAACTCTTACCAACCTTTACAGATGCACCATAGAAAGCATTCTTTCTGGTTGTATCACAGCTTGGTATGGCTCCTGCTCTGCCCAAGATCGCAAGGAACTACAAAACATTGTGAATGTAGCCCAATCCATTACGCAAACCAGCCTCCCATCCATTGACTTTACACTTCCCGTTGCCTCGACAAAGCAGCCAGCATAATTAAGGACCCACGCACCCCGGACATTCTCTCTTCCACCTTCTTCAGTTGGGAAAAAGATACAAAAGTCTGAGGTCACATGCCAACCGATTCAA
Source organism: Mustelus asterias (assembly GCF_964213995.1). Classification (NCBI taxonomy): domain Eukaryota; kingdom Metazoa; phylum Chordata; class Chondrichthyes; order Carcharhiniformes; family Triakidae; genus Mustelus; species Mustelus asterias. The sequence goes on along the minus strand of NC_135815.1, from coordinate 75,404,359 downwards.
GAACAGCTTCTTCCCTGCTTCTGTCAGACTTTGAAAGGACCTACCTCGCATTAAGTTGATCTTTCTCTACACCCTAGCTGTGACTGTAACACTACATTCTGCACTCTCTCGTTTCCTTCTCTATGAACAGTATGCCTCGTCTGTATAGCGCGCAAAAACAATACTTTTCACTGTATGTTAATACATGTGACAATAATAAATCAAATCAAACCAACCAATGACACCCACATCCCGTAAGTGAATATAAATTCATATTTTGAAGTTTGTCAATATTTTTAAAATCGGGTACAAACAGGCTGATAAGATGCCTGCTGCAAATCATGTGACTTTTGGCATTTGGACGACAGACAGTATCAAATTTCTGGTGAATGCCTAATTAAATGTAGTAAGAAGTTTAACAACACCAGGTTAAAGTCCAACAGGTTTATTTGGTAGCAAAAGCCACACAAGCTTTCGGAGCTGCAAGCCCCTTCTTCAGGTGAGTGGGAATTCTGTTCACAAACAGAGCATATAAAGACACAAACTCAATTTACATGAATAATGGTTGGAATGCGAATACTTACAACTAATCAAGTCTTTAAGAAACAAAACAATGTGAGTGGAGAGAGCATCAAGACATGCTAAAAAGATGTGTATTGTCTCCAGACAAGACAGCCAGTGAAACTCTGTGGGGGTTACAAATAGTGTGCCATGAACCCAATATCCCGGTTGAGGCCGTCCTCGTGTGTGCGGAACTTGGCTATCAGTTTCTGCTCAGCGACTCTGCGCCGTCGTGTGTCGCGAAGGCCACCTTGGAGAACGCTTACCCGAATATCAGAGGCCGAATGCCCGTGACCGCTGAAGTGCTCCCCAACAGGAAGAGAACAGTCTTGCCTGGTGATTGTCGAGCGGTGTTCATTCATCCATTGTCGCAGCGTCTGCATACGGATGAATGAACACCGCTCGACAATCACCAGGCAAGACTGTTCTCTTCCTGTTGGGGAGCACTTCAGCGGTCACGGGCATTCGGCCTCTGATATTCGGTTAAGCGTTCTCCAAGGCGGCCTTCGCGACACACGACGGCGCAGAGTCGCTGAGCAGAAACTGATAGCCAAGTTCCGCACACACGAGGACGGCCTCAACCAGGATATTGGGTTCATGGCACACTATTTGTAACCCCCACAGAGTTTCACTGAGTTTCACTGGCTGTCTTGTCTGGAGACAATACACATCTTTTTAGCCTGTCTTGATGCTCTCTCCACTCACATTGTTTTGTTTCTTAAAGACTTGATTAGTTGTAAGTATTCGCATTCCAACCATTATTCATGTAAATTGAGTTTGTGTCTTTATATGCTCTGTTTGTGAACAGAATTCCCACTCACCTGAAGGGGCTTGCAGCTCCGAAAGCTTGTGTGGCTTTTGCTACCAAATAAACCTGTTGGACTTTAACCTGGTGTTGTTAAACTTCTTACTGTGTTTACCCCAGTCCAACGCCGGCATCTCCACATCATAATTAAATGTAGACATAGTTGAGGGGACCTCACAGCTATTTGTGAAATTCACATATCTCAGTGTCTCATTGTGTAAGGATGGGCCAACATCTAAAGACAAGGAGTTTCCAGACTGCCTGTTTCCATGTTTCATGGACAAAAAAGGGAAGATCAAAAACAAAGGTGACTATCAACTTCCCGTTGCATCAGTGACAGGGTAGGCCTCATAAGTGTTGACCCAGTGGCAATGTGATTGAAGCTGGTTTCAGGGACTCCCATCTTTATTACCCCAGGATCCAGCAGATCCATAAGAACCATCAGTTGTCAGCCAGACTGAAACCCAGACTCTGGCTACTTGATGACTTGTAGCTAGTTTCAATGTACTTAAACTGTTCCAGTTTCAAAGTCCGCCTGAGAACCAACCTTTTAGATATCTTTTTTCGACTGCAAGAAACATCACAATCTGCTGTGAAGACTTGACTTTACAAGACCCTCACTTCAACTTTAAATCATCACATCCATCCAGGAAACCAATGTGGGAGCCCAGCTTGCTATGTGGGAGACCAGAAACTGTCTATGAGACAGAATTAATATAATCTGTAAAAATGCAGTGAGAGTGTGTCTGTGTGCATATGTATGTACATGCATGGCACCAAGTGTGTGACATCACATTAACTCGAGGTAAATGTGAGAATAAACAACCTCTTTATTTTAAACTCAAAAGCTTGCTCTGCATTGAATTAGAATAAAGGATAAGAAAAGACACACACACCTCTTTCCATGCAAAATACTGATTACAGACAGTAAGAGAGAAAATGCATTTTGTTCATGAAAGAATACTAACATGGTGGCCCTCAGCAGTCCCTTTAAAAACTGCTGGTTAGGCTGCGAGAGATTGCCAATATATATAATATATATATATATAATTGTTGTGATATCCATGAAGTGGATTTTTTGTCTAATGGCCATGAATAGCAGGAAATCTAGTTCAAATACCATTCTTGATCCAGGACAAAGAAAACTGGTTGATGCAGAGAGAATAACTTGTATTAACACAAGTGAAGTTGTAAAGCAACCTTAAAACTCTTGTGGATGGTGGGGTGGGGGGTGAGTATAGAATTTGTTTGCGCAGCAATGCAATGCAAGCTATTACCTGGGTGGTCAGCATGGCATTATTATCGAGAATGATGTGTGGGCCGTACAAGTAATGGGCAGTATGGGCAGTGGCACTGTCCGCCCACTGGAGAATCGACATAGTCTGTGAACAAACTTTCCACCTATATATTGCTAGCTTTTCTGTGTTTGGGGGGGGGGGGGGGCGGGGGGGGGATCATAAAATAGGTGCCTGCCACCTTCCCGCCCACCTCAAAGCTCATCCCCATAACAGTAGGTGGGTGGACGCTAGAATTTGCAACCCACTCACCATATGCAAATAATCAAGGGTTAATTGATATAAAATAAAAGCAAATTACTGCAGATGTTGGAATCTGAAAAAACCTCAAAAATCCTTGAAAATTTCAGGTCTGACAGCATCTGTGGAGAGAGAATAGAGCTAGCGTTGAGAGTCTGGATGACCCTTCGTCAAAGTTCAACGCTTGTTAACAAGCCAAAGAAAAGAAAACTGGTGCAGAGAATGACTTATAATAATACATTATTCTTGTGAAGTTGTAAATCAATCTTAAAACTCTGAGTAGGCTGACTTTATATAGAGGTTTTTAAAAGGGCAGGAATAAAGGGGGTACTACTCTCAGACATTTGCCCTTTGTGCATCAGGAAGCAGCAGCCTAAGTAGTACCCTCCCTTTCTTACTACCCACCTGCGCTCAAAACCCACCAACTCCCAACCTCCCTTCCTGAGCTGGCCTAACCCTCTGCACCCAGTATCCTGGGATCCATTGGGCTTCCTTCGTGGTTAGTTCTGGCAGCGTTCACTAATGAGCTCTTAGTGCTGCTAGAGCTGCTGACCAAACCAATTAGACGGCAGCTCCTGAGGGTGGGACTTCCTCTCCACTGAGGGGCAAAAGCCCCACTTTCCACCAATTTAGCCCGCTTGCAACATATTATGGTTGCAGGATGGGTTTGCATGGAGTGAGTCAGTTTCCACCTGACTTTGTTTCCAGGGATGGTGAACTATCTGTCCCCACATAAAATACAGTCGCTGATCAAAGTTCAAACCCCTCTATCTTTCACTGGGTCATTTATTCACACATCTGTTCTTATTATAACTCCCGGAGTCAGCTGTAAAGGAACAGTGCTTTATTGCACAAAATAAAGAAAAGCAAAACCACAAGCCTGTGGTGAACACAAGCCAGGGCAACATAACAATGGACTCACTCAGGGGCCTGCTTTATAAAGGGCTCAATATACGAGCTCCACCTGGTAAGTTAATTGCCAATCAGGAAGCTTGTATTCTGCGAGTCCTACAGGGAGGTCAATCAGTGATTCCTCATGCAACTTGGATAACCCCTGGGGGTTATCACAGTTCTCATGAAGCATCTTAAGATGTTTTATTATATTACAAGCATTATATAAAAGTGCAATAATTGTTGTTACTGACAGTGAGATTCAATCTTCATGAAGCTGCTTGGCTTAATGCCACACCATCAACTATTTGTCCTGTTGGAAGTCTGTGCTCTGAAAGTGAAATGCCTCTAACTGTAATTTTGAATTTACAATTCACCACACATTAACTAGTATGGAGATGGGTGTACACCTGGGCCGAATCAGATTCTTTACTTTTTGCAACTTGTGTTAGATTACAAAAGGCAGGTGTAAAATAGAGACACATCTGAGTTAAATATGCACCCAGCTTTGTAAGAAGACACTGAAGTGTAACAAAATCCTACATTTGTCAGTTTTTATGCCTATTGTTTTCCTAACATGACATGGGTGTGAACTGTTTTTTTTGTCTTTTAGGGTGGGTGTGAACTGTTGTTGATGATACAATGAAGCTCTACTACTGCATCCTGATAAGTTGATAACCAAACAACTCTTATCCTTGAAGAGTTAACCATTTTTTTCTGCAACAGCCACAGTTGCCAAAGTATTAGTGAGCAAAACAAAGCTTTCTGTAGGCATTGAAGAGTTGAATCAGCTTTTCTTATGGATTTGATATTTGTGAAAACTAGTTTAAGGCATTGACAGTTCATTGCCTGAAAATAGTTTTCATCTAACCTATTGTTCTAGCTGCACCCATAGATTGTTGTTTTGACTTTTTTTTTGTGATTCAAATTTAACTCAAAGTACAGTTACATTAGCAAGATAGTTTTAATTACTGGAGGATCCAAAATTTATTTATTCAACTCTTCATTGAAATAAGTTGGTAGATTTCATTTCAGTAGTACACAGAGCACATAAAATTGTCACTTAAAATGTAGCTTCAGAATGGTAAATCTCGAATTTCATCGATTGCATAGCAGTAAAGGAAGTACAAAGAAATTTTACATCTGGGTGCAATCATTTGTACAGCAGATATATACTTTGATAACTTTGGAACAAAAGTTAAAAGTCTTTTGTAAAATACAAAATAACTTAATCCAACAGAAATTCTAAATTTTCAATTTTTAAAAAAGTTTATTTGTTCGTGTCACAAGTAGATTTACATTAACACTGCAATGAAGTTACTGCGAAAATCCCCTACTCGCCACTTGGGCAGCTGTTCGAGTGCACTGAGGGAGAATTTAGCACGGCCAATGCACCTAATCAGCATGTCTTTCGGACTGCGTGAGGAAACCAGAGCACCCGGAAGAAACCCACGCAAACACGGGGAGAACGTGCAGACTCCTCACAGACAGTGACCCAAGCCGGGAATCGAACCTGGGTCCCTGGTGCTATGAGGCAGCAGTGCTAACCTCTGTGCCAACGTGCCGCTCCAAAATATCTGCTCCAGGTGAGGCTGAAACTCACAACCTCGGCATAGCCCGCTGACTGCACTAAGATTGACTAGGCCAGTATGACCAAGACCAGATAAGGTCAGAGATGAAGGAGTCACCGTCCTTTTTCTGTTACATCAAAGGACAAGATAAGGATATGAATAATGGGACAACGAGTTCTGGGAGGTCAGCAAGTTAAAACCTGATTAATGATATTGCTCACGATTCTATTACTAATCGAATTCCTGAATATGCTCTGGTCACGAAAACTGATAATAATTATGTATAAATACTGAACCGTTTCTCTGTGTAATTGCGGACTTGTGGAAGAATCAGCAGTTGTACCAACTGCTCTCTGACCTCAAGTTTCAGCCATATACTGCGTGCAGTCTTTTCGCAAATAAAGGCTTGTTATTTTGTCTGAACAAACTTTGTTGAGTTTTTCTATCACAGTCAAGAAGCAGGAAAGTTTCCACTTCAACAAATGGAGCCAATGACTGACAGGAAAAACTCTAAACAAGGATGATCTTTAAAGAGGAGATGCTGCAGTTAGAATCTACTATGTATATTCCAACAAGGGTGAAAAATAGGGGGCCAAAAGCCATCACACCTTGCATGATGAGGGGGAGGGAGAATATGATGAAACAAAATATGATGCATGACAAATGAATTCTTCAAGTGAGAACCAGTTCAGATCCAATTTGAGAGAGGAAGTGAAAACGAAAATAGAACTATCAAAAAGTAAATATGAAAATTTAATGGTAGCCAACATAAAAAGGAACCCAAAAATCTGTGACCAGTATGTAAATAATTAAGTAGGTACTTAGAGGTAGAATGGGTCCTGCAAGGGCTGAAAAGGGTGATGTATGATTAGAAGTGCAGGACAAGGTGAGTATTTTGAACTGGTACTTTGAAGGAAGTGGAAGCTGACAAAAATATAAGTAGAAGCAGAGATGGTAGAGGCAATGAAGGGAAAATTGAAAGGCAGGAGAAACTAGAAAGGTTACCTACGCTTAGTGTAAAGTTGCTTGATCCAAATGGCTTACATTCCATGTTGCTAAAGAAAGTGGGGATGGAGATAGCAGAAGGATTTTCCATAATCTTCTGCTCTTCCCTAGATCCACCAGAGAATTGTGGTGACAAATGTGATACCCTCGTTCAAGAAAGGTAAGGTTAGTTTAACACCAGTGGTGGATAAGTTTTTAAAGACAATAATCAAGAAAAAGTCATCTTGCACCGGGAGAGGTTTGAGTTAATTAAGGAGAGGCAGCACAAATTTCTAAATGCAGATTGTGCTTGACTAATCAAACTGAAATTTTTGATGATGTAACAGAAAAGATTGATGGAGGGAATGCAATGGTGCTGGGTGGAATCTTACCAAAATATGGCAGAGTATTGGTTCCAGTGCAAAAAAAATGGAGTGATTCCTGCTGACGTGATTTTGGACCAAATCTTATGCCTCGTTAATGAAAATTTTAACGCCCATGAGAATCACACTGCACTGGCAGCATGTTCCCTCTGATTCGCCCGCCCCACCACAACTGAGCTCCATATAAACAGCTCTCCAGTTTTCCCCAAAACTTGTTCCAGATCTGTTCCAGGAGATGGTAGACAAGATGTCTGCACCTCGTTTTTCAGAGGGAGCCCTCACCAGAATGCTGACTGAAGTGTAACAGAGGTGGGATCCACCACCGCCTGGGATGCAGTGGCAGCCCTTGAGTGCTGGCTCACTCTAGAAGAGGACGGGGCAGTAGTATTGGAAGGAGATGAACAATCTTTGCTCAGCACGGGTAAGTGAACCACCTCCAGTCTCTCTCTGATCCCCTTGCAACTCCAACGCTATCTCTCACCCAGCCTCCTTGAGGGTTGCCAAAACCAGTAATGAGGCCCTCCCACAATCACCATGTTCCCCCCAGTAGCTGCTATGCTCTTCAAACTGCAGCTCCCACTGCCACACCTCATCACCATTTTCAATCTCACCACTCCCACCTACACTCTCCTATGTGTCATTGCAAAACAAACTCAACTCCAACAAGTACCTGAGCAGGTACAGCCAGCTGGAGTCAAGCTGGAGCAGCCAGCTGGAGTCATCCTTGAGCTTAGATCCCTCATGTGTTTTGAGGATAAAGCGCTTGAGCTAGCTGGGGTGGAGAAAGACTGTACCTGTGCTGCTGGTGAAGTGGCGGCAGCAGACAAACATGAGAATCCTCAAGACACACTGTCATTTCTCAAGTCTCAAGTGAGTAATCAATATTCCTTCCTTTATCCCCTGTAATGCATTAATGCCATCTCCCTTCTCTTGCAGGCTGAGCAGGCTGGAGAATCCTCACATCCCCAGGACCCACTGGACATAAACAGCTCCAAGGGAAACTTCTTCAACCCACCACAGAAGAGGCGCCACAGCTGTTACCTGCACTTGGCACCACCACAGATACTCACAACTAGGTGGGTTCACCAAGTAGGCAGGCTTCTGGATCACTCATGGGTGAGCACCTCACAGCTGAAGATCTACAGCAGGCGGAGGCAGAAATGTCCCAGGGAACCAGCACTTGGAGGGATGCTGGAGCTAAGGACTCTGAGCCCCGGGCCAATGATGTGCCCTGTGTCCAGTCATTCAACAACTGTTGGAGCTACAAAGGCAGAGTCTGAATATCAGGAAGGGTTGGCAGTATCCCTCCTCGGACTGCAAAGTCAACTGGAGGAGTCCCATTGCCTTCTACTTGAGGAGATGGTGCCGTCACTTCAGTGCAACAAGGTTAACACTATGAGGCTGGCGTTCACAGTGGAGACCTGACACAGGATATTAACTCTGATGTCAGCATCATGGTTCAGCTCATGATCTCCATATCTAAGGGCGAGAGAACCAAGGTGCAGTGCTTCAACTGCATGGTGCAGGCACTGGTGGGAATTCACAAGTATCAGCGCCAGAGGATGGTAGGGCTTCTGAATCTCAATTCAGCTTCCCCTCCATTCCATGGAGGAGCACAGGGGCTTTCAGGAACCTGAAAGGAAAAGAATCAGCAGGAGTATAGCCTAGGGCCCTCCACCCCAGAGGACCCTAAGTGTCTCCAATCCATCTGACACCCAACTCACCGTGAGCGACACACCTCCAGCCCTGGACACAGAGGAGATCCTCTCCGGTGCCCCCTGAACAGTGAACATTCTGGAGGGTGATGGCTGCCTGAGTGCTCACCTCCAAAATTCCCTTCGGAGCTGAGGTCGCCAGGTTCATGCTTATGTGGACCTGTTGTAAATAGCACCAGCATGATGTCACACCGGCACCCACTGAATATCTAGCGAGTGGGGGGGAAATTCTGGAGAGAGTTGCCCATGAATGATATGGTAATGTATTAAAATGAGGTTCATGGAATCCTGTGGGGTGTTTCATGCCACCTGCTGGAGGGGAAGCCTGGAAGACCGGAACTCAAACTCGCCGGCGGGAATTGCGTTTTCTGGGTGTCTCCAAATTTTACGCATGTGCCATCGATCTTGTGCAAGGAGAGTACGGGCTCAAAAATCACCCCTGTTGTCTAGGTGGATGTTAAGAAAGCATTTGACAAAGTACCACATAAAAGGTTGATTAATAAAATTGTGGCTCATGGAATAGGCGGTGTCAGCTTGGATCAAAAATTGGCTTAAGGACAGGAATCAGCAAGTTGTGCAAAGTGGTTATTTTTCATGGTGCAGGATGGTCAACAGTAGTGTTCCCCAATTGTCAGTGCTAAGACTACTGCTTTTTTCGTTTATATCAATAACTTGGACATTGGAATAGAGAATAAAAAATTTAAATGTGCTGATGATACACAACTTGGAGTGATGATACAAATTAACAGCAACAGAACATAGGTAGGCCAGCAGAAGGGGCAGAGAATGCTTTGTAGATGGTGGACAGGTTTTTGGGAGTCAGGAGAATTCCTGGTGTCTGACCTGCTCTTGTAGCCGGAGCATTCATATGGCTGCTTCACTTCAGTTTCTGATTAATAGTAACCCTCAGAATGTTGATAATGGGGCATTCAGTGATTATAGTGCAATTGAATGTCGTCAAGGGGAGATCATTGGATTCTCTCTTGTTAGGCCATTTTCTGGCATTTGTGTGGTGAGAATGTTGCTTGCACCTGTCAGCCAAAGTCTGGATTTATCCAGCTCTTGCTGCATTGGGGGATGGACTGCTTCAGTATCTGAGGATTCATGAATGGTGCTGAAAATTGTGCAATCAACGAACATCCCCACTCCTGACCTTATGATGGAGGGAAAGTAATGGATAACCAAAAGAGAAAATGCTTGAAAATCTCAGCAGATCTGGCAGCATCTGAAAGGAGAGAAACGAGCTGACGTTGCGAGTCCAGATGACCCTTTGTCAAAGCTGGTTTTGGTTTCAGATTCCAGCATCCGCAGTAATTTGCTTTAATCCAAGGACATTGATAAAGCAACTGGTGATGGTTGGGCCTCAGATTCTACCCTTAGGAAATCTTGCAATGATTTCCTGCGATTTAAATGATTGAATGCCAAACAGCCATCTTCCTTTGTGCCAGGTATGACTCCAACCAATTGACAATTTTCCCCTGATTCCCACTGACTCCAGTTTTGCTAGGGCTCCTTGATGCTACACACGGTCAAATACTGTCTTGATGTCAAGGGCAGTCACCCTCACCTTATCTGTCCATATTTGGGCTAAGGCTGTAATGAAGTCAGGAGCTGAGTGGCCCTGCATTTAAATATCCAAGAAACCTAGAAAACACCCCAAGATGCTTCACAGAACCACAAATCGAAACCAAACAATGAGACATTCGGAAAGTTCACCAAACATTTGGTCAAAGATTTTTTGAATTTGAAAGGTTTAAGGAATAACATAAACATCAAATTATCACTGGAAATGGCTTCCTCCTGACTTGTGCTGCCCATGATTTCTGGACAGATTCAGGAAGGAGGAATGGCAGTGGTGAAATTGAATGATTTGTACATCATGTTGGTTTTAAGTGCATCATTTTACTAAAAAATAAGAACAGATGAACCTCTAGCACTAAGTTCTGTTTTGCCCTGATGTAATCTACTGTCTCATTTATACATGCAAAAGATCAATAACAATGAATTTCAGTTTTAGAACATGCAAGTGATCAGCAACACCCTGGATTGCTGTTTTCCTGCTGTTAACAAAAAATATTAATAAAAAGATTGTTTATTGAGAATGGAGTTTTATTCTGGTCACGTGTTTGTTTATTTCAGTAATTAAGAAGTAATTTTTCTTCTGAATCAGTGTTACAGCATTAGTATATTTTTTATATCCATATCTTGGAAACTATAAAAGATTAATTACAAAGAGCTTGTGGGGTATTTATTTGTTTATGCAAATCTATCTTTAATACTAATGATTGTTAAATTGGAAAAGTCATTAATAGTACATATTTTCCACTTCTAAATTTAAACCTCATGCAAGGAACCCACACTGGAAAATTGGACCCCCAGCTCACAATTTTCTCTCCATTTGGAACTTGTGATGAACAGGGAAGTCATGAGATAATTTCATTAATGGAAAAAAATCATTATACAATTAAATTCCATATTAATTTTGAAGGCAACATACTCCAGTCTCAAATAAGAAACTTAAACTTAAAGCCAATTATACAGGCATGAGGCGAGAGCTGGCAAATGTTAATTGGGTAAATAGACTAAAAAGGTAATGACGGTAAATAAAAGGAGAAAAATTTAAATAAACAATTCAAAATGTTCAACAAAAATACATTTCATTGAAAAACAAAGAATTCAACAAAAAAGATCTATCCATGGCTTACTAGTAAAGTTAAATCTAGTATTAGATGAAAGGAAGAGGCTTACAATGTTGTAAAGAACAATAGTAAGCCTGAAGATTGGGAGTTTCTTTAGAGAAGGGCAAGGGCAACAAAAAGATTGATAAAAAGGGAATGAGTAAATGAGTATAAACAAGCCGGGAATATAAAAGCAGATTGTAAGAGCCTGCATAAGTATTTAAAAAAGGAGAATAACTAAAGTAAATGTTGGGCCCTCAGAGGCAGAGACAGAAGAAATCATCAATGAGGAATGCAGAGATATTGAACAAATATTTTGGCTGGAATGTTATGGCCATTCACACTGGCAGGATTTTCCCATCCTGCTGCAGTGAACAAAGATTTGACCAGGTGCCAAATTTTCCGACTTTGCTGCAGCAGGAGCGTGGCGTGAATGGCCATAAGATCGCACCCTTTGTTTCTTTCTTCATAGTAAAAGATACATACATGTTATGTACCAGAAAGAGACTAATGGAGGAAAGTAAGAGTAATTAACATGAGCAGAGGAAAAGTATCGGAGAAACGTAAGGGATGAAAAGCTGTCAAATTCCTAGGACCCGATGGCCTACATCTTAGAGGGTTATGAAAATCAAACCTATCTCGGAAGTTGAACGCCTGACGGACCTCGGAGCTCTTGAACATACACAGGCCGGAAGTGGGCTGGGTGTATGCAGATAAGTACTTTTTTTTGTTTATTGGGCCCAGAAGAAAAGGGGCGCTAAAACTCTGGTTCAGGTGACTGGGAGCAGTGCACCATTGAGAAGAAAAGTCCCAGGCAGGGGAAAGAGATGGGTCCCAAAGAGAGAAGGGACAGGGTGGGTTTCCAAAAGTCGAGTTCCAGAGAGGGGCCAGGGACAGAAGAAAGTCCCCTTCAAAGAACAGTACAGCACAGGAACAGGTCCTTTGGCCCTCCAAACCTGCGCCGATCACGTTGTCCTATCTAGACCAACCGCCTGTTCATATGTCTATCCAGATAAGTCTTAAATGTCGCTAATGTGTCTGCCTCAACCACCCCACTTGGCAGTGCATTCCAGGCCCCCATTACCCTCTGTGTAAAAAACTTACCCCGCACATCTCCACTGAACCTTTACTGCCTTACCTTGAACTTGTGCCCCCTTGTAATTGTCATTTCTGCCCTGGGAAAAAGCTTCCAACCCTATCTCTGCCCCTCATAATTTTATAAACTTCTATCAGGTCGCCCTTCAGTCTCCATCTTTCCAGGGAGAACAATCCCAATTTATTCAATCTCTCCTCATACCAGGCAACATCCTGGTAAACCTTTTCTGTACTCTCTCCAAAGCATCTACATCCTTCTGGTAGTGTGGTGACCAGAATTGGATACAGTATTCCAAATGTGGCCGAACCAACATTTTATACAACTTTAACATAATTTGCCAACTTTTATATTCAATGCCCCGTCCGATGAATGCAAGCATGCCATATGCTTTCTTCATTATCTTTTCCATCTTTGCTGCCACTTTTAAGGATCTGTGGACCTGTACTCCCAAATCTCTGTGTGCCTATGCTCCTGATGGTTCTGCCATTTATTTTCTAGCTCCCACCTGAATTGGACCTACCAAAATGCACCACCTCGCATTTGTTCGGATTAAATTCCATCTGCCATTTCTCCGCCCAATTTTCCAGCCTATCTATATCCTACTGAATTCTCCGACAATCTTCATCACTATCCCCTACTCCGCCAATCTTAGTATCATCCGCAAACTTGCTAATCAGACCAGCTATGTTTTCTTCCAAGTCATTTATATATATTACAAACAGCAGAGGTCCCAGCACTGATCCCTGCTGAACACCACTAGTTACGGACCTCCATTCAGAAAAACATCCTTCCACTGCTACCTTCTGTCTTCTATGGCCAAGCCTGTCCTGAATCCATCTAGCTAATTCACCCCGATCCCATGGGATTTAATCTTTTGCACCAGCCTGCCATGAGGGACCTTGTCAAATGCTTTACTAAAGTCCATGTAGACAACATCCACAGCCTTTCCCTCAATCATTTTTGTCACCTCCTCAAAAAAACTCAAATTAGTGAGACATGACGTCCCTCATACAAAACCATGCTGTCTGTCGCTAATAAGACCATTCAGTTCCAAATGTGTATATATCCTATCTCTAAGAATCCTATCCTAATTATAGGCTCACGGGCCTATAATTACCCTGGTCATCCTTGCTACCCTTCTTAAATAACGGGACAGCATTGGCTATCCTCCAATCCTCTGGGACCTCACCAGTGGCCAATGAGGAAACAAAGATTTCTATTAGAGGCCAAGCAATTTCATCTCTCGTCTCCCTCAATAATTTGGAATAGATGCCATTAATGATTTTTAATACACCTAACACTTCCTCCCTCGTAATGATGACTTGTTCTAAAGGGTTTACATTTCCCTCTGAGACGCCACCAATCAACGTGTCCCTCTCCTTTGTGACTACCGATGCAAATACTTATTAAGGATCTCAACCACTTTCTTTGGTTCTACGCATAATTTCTCTCCTTTGTCCTTGAGTGGACCAACTCTTTCTCTAGCTACCCTCTTGTTTCTAATATGTATAAAATACCTTGGGATTCTGCATAATCCTGCCTGCCAAGGACATTTCGTGACCCCTTTTTGCCCTCCCAACTCCCTGTTTGAGCTCTTTTCTACTTTCCCTATATTCTTCAAGTGCTTCATCTGTTTTAGTTGCCTAGACTTCATATATGCATCCTTTTTCTTTGACTAAACTTGCAATTTCCCTGGTCAGTTAAAAGGAGAGGAACAGAGAAACAGGTTCCAGACTTTAAGTGAGATTCTACTTGTATGTTGGTGCCCGAAGTACATACTCAGGAATCTAGTGGAATGAAATTTTGGGAGACGAGATCAAAACACTGCAAGGTGGACTGTTCTGGATGCTGTCGGAGTTGGAGTGACTTTTGTAGAAAATGCAAAGGTTAGAACTTCAAGAAGACTAGAATCCGTCATGAGAGAGACAAAGCTTCAGGAAGATTGGTTAATTCAGTGCTACTGACATCTGGATGGGTTGTTGAGAAAGCTGTGGACTTTTTTTGGTCATATTTGGCATTTAATGTGCAGAGCGGTGTGTTTGACCACAGTTTGCCTGGTAATTTACATGTACCTTATAATAAGTGTGCATGTTGGAATACAAGAGAGCTATCATAAATTGTTTTATCTTTCTGACTTTGTATAGTAAAATTTATTTTTGCTTGTTCAAAACCCATGGAATCATGTGGCTTTATTCACTAAGCTAGTGTCGTGAATTTTAAACTTTGTCTACTTTAAGCAGGAAGTAGAAAAAGCTAGATGAAATAAAAGATAATACTTACCTGAGAGAAGGTAAATTGAATGAAAAAGAAAATAATGTGCAGACCTGGGTGACTTGCAACACTGGGGATGAGTCTGCAACTGCAGTACACAAACACGAATGGGAAAAGATCCTCTCAACCATTTAGCCTATCTCATACAACTGTCATACTTTGTCACCATATATACACTCTCAACCTCACTAAAAACTATGTGATCTCCTGGGAAAAGCAGGTAAAGAGCTGGACTGATGTGAAGAATGAAAGCTGGGAAATTCCTCTCTGACATGCTTTGGCAATTGAAACTAGTCCAGTAGATCATTCTGATCCTCATAATTTTATGCACTGTCTGTTTTTTGTAAGAGTTGATCCCTGCCCAAGTCAGGAACAGGTCTAGTTCATACTTAAAAATTCACAAATTGGTGTCCATTGCCAGAGCCATCAGGCAACTGTTTACATAGGAATTAACATTTATATATGTGCATAACAAAATTAATAAATGACCTAAGAGAGACACTGTAATAATTCCAGTTCACCAGTTAGGCAAATAACAACTGCAACGTTTACTTATATGTAATTATAATAAAGTGCTTGCAACCTCATCGCTGCCAGTCAGCTTCCCAGAAGGTTCTGGAACAGAAACCCAAGCTCACCAATGTGATCCTCACCCTGCTCCCTGATTGGTTCCCCAGGTCATATGACCCTTACACTGCAGAGGGATCCTTAAAGGAACAATCACCACAGACACATTCCTGACATTCTGCATTTTGTGAAAATTAGAATTAGAAAACAAAACCAACTGATTTCATTGATTTTTTTCAAGATTTACTCAGCTTTCTCCAAATTGTTTGTAATTGCTGAAATCACACCTCCATTACTTAGCCTACTTGCTTTGCAATGAACAACAATGTGATTGATTGCTTTTGTTGAAATTTCATTCATCATTGTAATTAGCTGTAATCATAGCTATCTGGTGCAGGAAAATATGTGAATGACCAATTTACAACCACAGTCTATTTGATTTTGAATCTCTTATGCAAAATAACCATAGAGTAAGTTTTTTGGCTATTAATTAAGCAAGATTTCAATAATATCCAGACACATATCTGTAGAACAATCAAACTAAATAATATTTTTCATCTGAATAAATACTTTAGTATTTTGCAGAAGTTAGGAGACAAAGTCAATTGTCCAAACGTCACAGTAATTTACAAAAAGGCATACACAATCTCATGAGAGGGCAAAGCTGTAGCAGATGGAGGCTATTGTAGAGAAATGTGAGGTCATATGAATCTGAGAAAGATAAATCATAAGTTTCTTAATAATGAGAGCTTAGTAACTGCATTGGAACAAAGGGAGTCTAGGTGCACAAATCTTAAAAATTTGTACAATGGTACAGAAGCAATTGATAGATGGAATGTTGTTATCTCAAGGTGATTAGAATGCAAAAGCATGGAAGTGATGCATCAGTTATACAGAGCCTTGATCAGACCCTGTCTGGAAAATTGTATTCAGTTCTTGGCACTGCACCTCAGGAAGTATCAGCTTTGGAAGAGGTAGCATGCAGATTCACCAGCATTATGCCACAGTTTAAAGGGTTAAGTTATGAGGATAGGTTACATCAAGATTGTACTTCTTTAAGTTTAGAAGCTTGAGTGGTTATATAATCAAGCGGGGTGGGGGTGAACTTACCAGCTTGTCAATATAGAACAATAATACAGCACAGGAACAGGCCCTTCGGCCCTCCAATTGCTTCTGTACCATTGTCGTGCCGGTTGATCGGTGTGGCAAGTCAGTAAGATCAGGAGAGAGGTAAAAAACTGGCTTCGCACTCAGTTTCTCACCTCTCGATCTTACCAGTGCCGATCTGCTGGCATAATCAGTCTCACACTCGGCAAGGCTGTGAGGGTGATTTAAATATTTACAAGTTTATTTAAATATGATTAGTTAGTCTGGCAATCGTCTGGGCTCACTTGCCTTAATGACCTCGCCGGTGGGACTGGAGGCCATTGAAGCCAGGTGATCGGGTGCAGGGGCAAGCAGTGTACCTTAGGCAGTGCCAGCCTGGCACCCTAGCACTGCCCACTGGGCAGTGCCAAGAGAGCAGGGACTGAAGGGGTGGGGCCATTATGAGGGCAGGGCCATGAAGGAGAGGCACGGGGATGACCTCTGCAATGGCGAGTGGCCAGGGTGGGGGATCAGGGCATGCAGTGATCGGGGGGGAGGCGGGGGTGTGTCACGTCTGTTGGGGCGATCAGTTGGGGGCAATGTCTGGGGGAGTGGGGAAGTGACAGATTTCCCAGTGAATTGTGTACACTTGTACACACTGCAATAGGAGATTAGGGTGTTTGTGCAATAGCACACCTAGCAGTCAGCAGCCAGCTTCCCAGCATGAATATACTTCACCCACTCCACCTACTGGTTAGAATCACATTTTGCCTCTTTTTTTCCAAATGCCATAAGATAGCATCTGGGAGCTCACCCAAAAAGTGAGTGCGATTCTCTCCCGTTTTCATGCTCATTCGGCACTTAGAACTTTTTTGGTAATATCATCCCCAATGTGTTTAGCATAATGAAGGGATTCAATAGGATACAAATGAACTATTTTGATGGAATCCATGGTTTCAAAGCTTGTCATTTTTGAGATAGATCATAACCAAACTGAAAGGTAAACTTCAGCAAACTAAACGGGAAACTAAAACTGAAATGGAACTGGAATTTCAAACTTCTGAGGATCCCAATGGTGCATTACAAGCAGCCTGTAGAAAGCAGACGTTGGATCCAGGAGCTAGGAATAGGCAAATACACAGCTTCTGCAGCAATTTCTTGAAGATAACATTGGTGGATTTACATAATCAAGACTGTTATATTCGGAGTCATGGAGGTTCTTTAGACACGTTCCATTTTAGTATTGACTGTTCCTGTGGAACCTCTTTTGGTTGGAGGCTGTTGTTGACTGGGGATCAGGCTGAATCCTCAAAGAAAAGGAGCAGGAATTCTGCTGGAGAATATTTAGAACTTTGTGGCTGTTTAGATAATCCATCAGATCTTTGATGTCTCTGCTTTTTAATGTGTAATTTATAACTTATTGCCTGTTAATGTTGATTTTGTACTTAGTTTACATTGATTTTGGTTTGTTTTTGTGATGATACTGTGCCTTTAAGAAACATATTTATAATTACATTTCTTGTAAGGGTTATGTTTAGAATTCAGATCTGTTTTGCATGGTGATGGTTTGTCTCAGAAAATCTTTAATTTAAAAGTTGGGAGAACAAGGTAAGTACTCATTTTAGACATGGAGTGTTTGTTTAAGCAGAGCTAATGCATTTGTGTTTATTACGGTTCCCCTGGGGTTTCAGAATAGAGTTTTTATCAGGTTTATTGACATAGATAGAGTCATGTGGTCAATGGGATGAGTTAAGCTTGTAGGAAAGAAAGAGTTTCAGTTTCATTTTAAAATATAGACAGCTGTTGCCTGGGTTGCACGAAGAAAGCAGTATCTTTCTGTTTCTTTCTTCAAAGGTGTTCTGAAAGCCCCAGGACTGTTCAAGTTCATAAGATATGGGAGCAGAATTAGGCCATTTAGCCCATCAAGTCTGCTCCACCATTCGATGATGGCTGATATGCTCCTCACCCCTTTTTCCTCCCTTCTCCCCATAATTCTTCAACCCATTACCAATTAAAAATCTGTCTAACTCCTCCTTAAATTTAATCACTGTCTCAGCATTCACCACACTTTGGGGTAGCAAATCCCACAGATTCACAACCCTTTGGGAGAAGCAGTTTCTCCTCAACTCTGTTTTAAATTTGCCACCCCTTATCCTAAGACTATGACCTCTCATCCTAAAATGCCCCACAAGAGGAAGCATCCGATCCACATCTACTTTATCCATCTTGTATACCTCAATTTGATCTCCCCTCATTCTTCAAAATTCCAGAGAGTGTAGGCCGAAGTCCCAAGGAAGTATACCAGTCTTTGGCTAACTAATTATAAAGAAAGGTTGAAGTCTATATCGCTTGATTGGAAGTTATAGGGATAAGGTAGCAGTTAAGAATTGTATCTTATTTTTAAGTGTTCAATTGTTAAACGATTAAGCTAAGTCATTTCTTATAGTTAAACTGTGTTGTTAAAAGTTCCCTGGATTATCAGTAGAATCGGACCTGAAGTGAAACATTTTATCCTCACACTAATGCCAAAATAGAAAGTTGTTAGGATCTAGTCTGACTTCATAATACACATGGGGTTTCTGATTTGAGTAAAAGTTATAAAAAGTGAAACCATGGGTATTGGTTTCCTCAGTGGGTTGTTCGGTAAATTTGGTTCTTTTGGTTTGTTGGTCTTCACAAGGATCATGACACTCTTTCCTTTGATAGACAATACAGAACCAAGGGCATAATCTTAAAATTAGCAATGAATTCAAGAAGCACATTTAACATAAAGGATAGTGGAAATCCGAGCCTCTCACACCGAAAGGCTAGTCATGGCACAAATCAATTCCAGCCTCCCGGACTGCCTGGATCCACTAAAGTTCGCCTACTGCCGCAATAGGTCCACAGCAGACGCCATCTCCCTGACCCTGCACTCAACCCTGGAACACCTAGATAACAAAGATGCCTATGTCAGACTCCTATTTGTTGACTACAGCTCAGCCTTCAACACCAATATTCAGACAAAGCTCATCTCCACACTCTGTGGCCTGGGCCTTGGCTCCTCCCTCTGCGACTGAATCCTGAACTTCTTAACCCACAGACCACAATCAGTAAGGATAGGCAACAACACCAACTCCACAATCATCCTCAATACCAGTGCCTCACAAGGCTGTGTCCTCAGTCTCCTGCTGTACTCTTTATATACCTATGACTGTGTGGCCAAATTCCCCTCCAATTCGATTTTCAAGTTTGCTGACAACATCACTGTAGTGGATCGGATCTCAGACAATGACGAGACAGAGTACAGGAATGAGATAGAGAACCTAGTGAACTGGCGCAGCGACAATAATCTCTTCCTCAATGTCAACAAAATGAAGGAGATTGTCATTGACTCAGGAA
This sequence comes from Mustelus asterias, assembly GCF_964213995.1. Classification (NCBI taxonomy): domain Eukaryota; kingdom Metazoa; phylum Chordata; class Chondrichthyes; order Carcharhiniformes; family Triakidae; genus Mustelus; species Mustelus asterias. The sequence continues at coordinate 75,384,856 of NC_135815.1, read as the reverse complement.
GCGTAGAGGAGAACATGCCTCTGTCCATATCAAAGGGGAGGAAATAGAAATGGTCGAGAGCTTCAAGTTTTTAGGTGTCCAGATCACCAACAACCTGTCCTGGTCCCCCCACGCCGACACGATAGTTAAGTTGATCGTTCTCTACACCCTAGCTATGACTGTAACACTACATTCTGCACTCTCTCGTTTCCTTCTCTATGAACGGCATGTTTTGTCTGTATAGTGCGCAAGAAACAATACTTTTCACTGTAGGTTAATACATGTGACGATAATAAATCAAATCAAATCAAGAAAGCCCACAAACTCCTCTACTTTCTCAGATGACTAAGGAAATTTGGCATGTCAGCTGCGACTCTCACCAACTTTTACAGATGCATCATAGAAAGCATTCTTTCTGATTGTATCACAACTTGGTATGGCTCCTGCTCTGCCCAACACTGCAAGAAACCATGAAAGGTCGTGAATGTATCCCAATCCATCACGCAAACCAGTCTCCCATAAATTGACTCTGTCTACACTTCCTGCTGCCCTGGCAAAGCAGACAGCATAATTAGGGACCCCACGCACCCTGGACATTCTCTGTTCTACCTTCTTCCATTGGGAAAAAGATACAAAGTCTGAGATCACGTAGCAACCGATTCAAGAACAGCATCTTCCCTGCTGCCAGCAGACTTTTGAATGGACCTACCTTGCATTAAGTTGATCTTTCTCTACACCCTAGCTATAACTGTAACACTACATTCTGCACTCACTTCCTTCACTATGAATGTTATGCTTTGTCTGTATAGCGCGCAAGAAACAATACTTTTCACTGTACGCTAATATATGTGACAATAATAAATCAAATCAAAGAAAGGCTGTGATTGCTGGGACAATTGAAATTTTCAAGACAGAGAGAGAGATTGATATATTTTTATCAAAACAAAATACTGCAAATGCTGGAATCTGAAACAAAAACAGAAAGTGCTGGAAAATCTCAGCAGGTCTGACAGCATCTGTGGGGAGTGAATAGTGTAAGAAGTCTCACAACACCAGGTTAAAGTCCAACAGGTTTATTTGGTAGCAAAAGCCACTAGCTTTCGGAACACTGCTCCTTCATCAGGTAAATACCAGGAGCATCCGGAATAAGGTGGGGGAACTTGCGGCATGGGTTGGTACCTGGGACTTCGATGTTGTGGCCATCTCGGAGACATGGATAGAGTAGGGACAGGAATGGTTGTTGCAGGTTGCGGGGTTTAGATGTTTCAGTAAGAGCAGGGAACGTGGTAAAAGAGGTGGAGGTGTGGCATTGTTAGTCAAGGACAGTATTACGGCGGCAGAAAGGACGTTTGATGAGGGCTCGTCTACTGAGGTCGTATGGGCTGAGGTTAGAAACAGGAAAGGAGAGGAGAGGGATTTGGGATTGTTTTCGCTGGAAAGGCGGCGGCTAAGAGGGGATCTTATTGAAACATATAAGATGATTAGAGGTTTAGATAGGGTGGATAGTGATAGCCTTTTTCCTCTGATGGAGAAATCCAGCACGAGGGGGCATGGCTTTAAATTGAGGGGGGGTAGTTATAGAACCGATGTCAGGGGTAGGTTCTTTACCCAGAGGGTGGTGAGGGATTGGAATGCCCTGCCAGCATCAGTAGTAAATGCGCCTAGTTTGGGGGCGTTTAAGAGATCCGTAGATAGGTTCATGGACGAAAAGAAATTGGTTTAGGTTGGAGGGTCACAGTTTTTTTTTTTTTAACTGGTCGGTGCAACATCGTGGGCCGAAGGGCCTGTTCTGCGCTGTAATGTTCTATGTTCTATGTTCTAGGTCACCCTGTTGGGAGTTTTCTACAGGCCTCTGAAAAGTTCCAGAGATGTAGAGGAAATGATTGCAAAGATGATTCTGGATAGGAGTGAAAGTAACAGAGTAGTTGTTATGGGGGACTTCAACTTTACAAATATTGACTGGAAAAGCTATAGTTCGAGTACTTTAGGTGGGTCAGTTTTTGTCCAATGTGTGCAGGAGGGTTTCCTGACACAGTATGTAGATAGGCCAACAAGAGCCGAGGCCACATTGGATTTGGTACTGGGTAATGAACCAGACCAGGTGTTAGATTTGGAGGTAGGGGAGCACTTTGGTGATAGTGACCACAATTCGGTTACGTTTACTTTAGCAATGGAAAGGAATAGGTATATACCGAAGGACAAGAGTTATAGCTGGGGGAAAGGAAATTATGATGCGATTAGGCGAGATTTAGGATGCATAGGTTAGAACATAGAACATAGAACAGTACAGCACAGAACAGGCCCTTCGGCCCACGATGTTGTGCTGAGCTTTATCTGAAACCAAGATCAAGCTATCCCACTCCCTATCATCCTGGTGTGCTCCATGTGCCTATCCAATAACCGCTTAAATGTTTCTAAAGTGTCTGACTCCACTATCACTGCAGGCAGTCCATTCCACACCCCAACCACTCTCTGCGTAAAGAACCTACCTCTGATATCCGTCCTGTATCTCCCACCACGAACCCTATAGTTATGCCCCCTTGTAATAGCTCCATCCACCCGAGGAAATAGTCTTTGAACGTTCACTCTATCTATCCCCTTCATCATTTTATACACCTCTATTAAGTCTCCCCTCAGCCTCCTCCGCTCCAGAGAGAACAGCCCTAGCTCCCTCAACCTTTCCTCATATGACCTACCCTCCAAACCAGGCAGCATCCTGGTAAATCTCCTCTGCACTCTTTCCAGCGCTTCCACATCCTTCTTATAGTGAGGTGACCAGAACTGCACACAATATTCCAAATGTGGTCTCACCAAGGTCCTGTACAGTTGCAGCATAACCCCACGGCTCTTAAACTCCAACCCCCGTTAATAAAAGCTAACACACTATAGGCCTTCTTCACAGCTCTATCCACTTGACTGGCAACCTTTAGAGATCTGTGGATATGGACCCCAAGATCTCTCTGTTCCTCCACAGTCTTCAGAACCCTACCTTTGACCCTGTAATCCACATTTAAATTTGTCCTACCAAAATGAATCACCTCACATTTATCAGGGTTAAACTCCATTTGCCATTTTTCAGCCCAGCTTTGCATCCTATCTATGTCTCTTTGCAGCCTACAACAGCCCTCCACCTCATCCACTACTCCACCAATCTTGGTGTCATCAGCAAATTTACTGATCCACCCTTCAGCCCCCTCCTATTTGGGGAAGGAAACTGCAGGGGATGGGCACAATTGAAATGTGGAGCTTGTTCAAGGAACAGCTACTGCGTGTCCTTGATAAGTACGTACTTGTCAGGCAGGGAGGAAGTGGTCGAGTGAGGGAACCATGGTTTACTAAAGAAGTTGAATCTCTTGTGAAGAGGAAGAAGGAGACTTATGTAAAGGTGAGACATGAAGGCTCAGTTAGGGCGCTTGAGAGTTACAAGTTAGCCAGGAAGGACCTAAAGAGAGAGTTAAGAAGAGCCACGAGGGGACATGAGAAGTCTTTGTCAGATAGGATCAAGGAAAACCCTAAAGCTTTCTATAGGTATGTCAGGAGTAAAAGAATGACTAGGGTAAGATTAGGGCCGGTCAAGGACAGTCGTGGGAAGTTGTGCGTGGAGCCTGAAGAGATAGGAGAGGCGCTAAATTATTTTTCGTCAGTATTCACGCAGGAAAAAGACAATGTTGTCGAGGAGAATACTGAGATACAGGCTATTGGACTAGACGGGATTGAGGTTAATAAGGAGGAGGTGTTAGCAATTCTGGAAAGTGTGAAAATAGATAAGTCCCCTGGGCAGGATTGGATTTATCCCAGGATTCTATGGGAGGCTAGAGAGGAGATTGCAGAGCCTTTGGCTTTGATCTTTATGTCCTCATTGTCTACAGGAATAATGCCAGAAGACTGGAGGAGAGCAAATGTTGTCCCCTTGTTCAAGAAGGGGAGTAGAGGCAACCCAGTGAGCCTTACTTCTGTTGTGGGCAAAGTTTTGGAAAGGATTATAAGAGATAGGTTTTATAATCATCTAGAAAGGAATAATTTGATTAGGGATAGTCAACACGGTTTTGTGAAGGGCAGGTTGTGCCTCACAAACCTTAGAGTTCTTTGAGAAGGTGTCCAAAGATGTGGATAAGGGTAAAGCAGTTGATGTAGTGTATATGGATTTCAGTAAAGCGTTTGATAAGGTTCCCCACGGTAAGCTATTGCAGAAGATACGGAGGCATGGGATTGAGGGTGATTTAGCGGTTTGGATCAGGAATTGGCTAGCTGTAAGAAGACAGAGGGTGGTGGTTGATGGGAAATGTTCATCCTGGAGTTCAGTTACCAGTGGTGTACCGCAAGGATCTGTTTTGGGGCCACTGCTGTTTGTCATTTTTATAAATGACCTGGATGAGGGTGTAGAAGAATGGGTTAGTAAATTTGCGGATGAGACTAAAGTCGGTGGAGTTGTGGACATTGCGGAAGGTTGTTGCAGGTTACAGAGGGACATAGATAAGCTGCAGTGCTGGGCTGAGAGGTGGCAAATGGAGTTCAATGCGCAAAAGTGTGAGGTGATTCACTTTGGAAGGAGTAACAGGATTACAGAGTGCTGGGCTAATGGTAAGATACTTGGTAGTGTGGATGAACAGAGAGATCTCAGTGTCCATGTGCATAGATCCCGGAAAGTTAGCACCCAGGTTGTTAGGGTTGTTAAGAAGGCATACAGAGTGTTAGCTTTTATTGGCGGAGGGATTGAGTTTCGGAGCCAGGAGGTCATGTTGCAGCTATACAAAACTCTGGTGCGGCCGCACTTGGAGTATTGCGTACAGTTTTGGTCGCCGCATTATAGGAAGGATGTGGAAGCATTGGAAAGGGTGCAGAGGAGATTTACTCGGATGTTGCCTGGTATGGTGGGAAGGTCTTATGAGGAAAGTCCGAGGGACTTGAGGTTGTTTTCGTTAGAGAGAAGAAGGTTAAGGGGTGACTTAATAGAGGCATACAAGATGATCAGAGGATTAAATAGGGTGGATAGTGAGAGCCTTTTTTCCTCGGATGGTGATAGCTAGCACGAGAGGACATAGCTTTAAATTGAGGGGTGATAGATATAGGACAGATGTCAGAGGTAGGTTCTTTACTCAGAGAGTAGTAAGGGGATGGAATGCCCTGCCTGCAGCAGTAGTGGACTCGTCAACATTAAGGGCATTTAAATGGTCTTTGGATAAACATATGGATGATATTGGAATAGTGTAGGTTAGATGGGCTTTAGATTGGTTTCACTGGTCGGCGCAACATCGAGGGCCGAAGGGCCTGTACTGCGCTGTAATGTTCTATGTTCTAAGTGGGAGTTCTGTTCACAAACAGGGCAACATTGCATGTCTGGATGACCCTTCATTAGAGCTAAAGACAAAGAAAATAGGACAACCCCTCTACTGGAAGGGTGAGGGGTTGAGTAATTGAGCAAGAATTCATAGACAAAAGGACAAAGGGAATGTAAAGGTGGTTATAAATGCTGAGAATGGTGCGAGTGGTGTCTATTAAGAGATCAGAATGTGTAAATGGCAGAACAAAGGGGCAGAGTGTGAGAGATTGCCCTAGTGAGGTGTGCGGGGGGCGGAAACAAGATGGAAAGCGAGAGTTAGAAGTGGACAAATGAAACAATGAGAGAAATTAAAATTTAAAATATATAACAAGAATACAAATTTGATGTGATATATCTTTGTTGGGCAAGAATTTCAAGGAATATGGGGCAAAATTGGTTGAATGGCAATTGTACAGATCAGCTATGATCCAACTGGGGTTGAGTGTTCTGCAGTGTTTCCGATATTTCTTTGTAGTAACTGCACATTTTAATTTCCTTTTATTTTCAGCCCAAATTCTTGCACATCAGGTATAAGCATCACACATGGGTATTGAATCATAATGCAATAGATAAATGAAAAACTTACATTCCCCTTATACTTTCAGACTTTTATGTTAACAGTTCCAGTGTGCCGTGTGAGTTCCCATCCTCTGGAATCTGCCTCATTCATATTGCATTACATATTTCAAAATTAGCAAAATTGCACATGCATAGTCATGGGCACTTTGGCTCGCACATTAGCCTTCCAGCATCAGGGACCTGGGTTCGATTCCCAGCTTGGGTCACTGTTTGTGCTCAGTCTCCCCATGTCTGCGTGGATTTCCTCCGGGTGCTCCGCTTTCCTCCCACAGTCTGAAAGACATGCTGGTTAGGTGCATTGGCCAGTTCACCTTCAGTGTATCTGATGCACTATCAATTTTTTTTTCCTCTGTGAATAAAATTGATGCACTATCAATTACGACGAAGACTTCTGAAAGTGAGGGAAAACTAATAGGCTTTTATTCACAGAGAACAGGAGCACACCCTTGTAGCTGACCTGGTCTGGACTGAAGCAAGGAGGAGGGACCATCACCTTTATACCCCACTCTGGGTGGAAAGGGAGGGGTCTCAGGTGGAAAGGGAGGAGTCTCAGGCCAGGTGCAGCATGGGTGTGTCCAGGCACATACATTTAGTAACAGTGGTTCACCACATTATCCAAACAGGCATCGGAGTATGGTGACTAGGGGATTTTCACAGTAACCTCATTACAGTGTTAATGTAAGCCTACTTGAGACACTAAAAAAAAAATCATGATTTGGCTAGGATTATAGACAAGGACCTTCTCTAATATAAAAAGGATTTCTATTACAGCTGCAGTGATCCACTGTAGCTCTTTGTTTTATGCTACTGTGTAGGAATCAGTAAGAAGAAAATAGAAAGCCAGCATGGTGATCTTTGAACTGGAGATGATACTATATCTGAAACAGTTAGCATCATGTTGTGTCATTAACAATCTTGGTCCAGTAATGGGGGCAAAAATTTGAATGTTTCCACTTCCAAAACATTGTGCTGTAAGCAAGGGAAACAGGTAATCTTTGATGGTCATAGGAAAAATATTTGCATGAATCACAATTTGCATGCATCACAAAGCATTCTATAGCCTATTAAGTACTTATCGAGTACAGTCACTGTTGTAATGTAGGAAAGTAAGAAGTCTCACAACACCAGGTTAAAGTCCAACAGGTTTATTTGGTAGCACAAGCTTTCGAAGTGTCACTCCTTCAGGTGAAGAAGTCACCTGAAGAAGGAGCGATACTTCGGAAGCTTGTGCTACCAAATAAACCTGTTGGACTTTAACCTGGTGTTGAGAGACTTCTTACTGTGCTTACTCCAGTCCAATGCCAGCATCTCCACGTAATGTAGGAAACACAGCAGCCAATTTGCACTTAGCATGTTCCACAAGCAGTGTCATGTTCCATGATCTTTCATTCAATAATTTATATTTTAAAAAACATAAGGCTCCAAAAAGATGGCAGCTCAAGGATCTTCTGATTTATCTTGTGGATTTAAATACTCCTCTGCCTCAAGATGGAACAAAATGTACTTTCCAGACTGATGTTGACTCAATGCTTTATCCTGAAACTAATTCAAAAGGGTAATTTCAAATCAAATGGGCCATTCAGATACAAGACACAAACTGTCTCAAACACTCAAGATGTGAATGTCATCAGACAGGATACATGTTCAACCTAGCCACCTATATTCTTTAGAAATGATGTTGGACTTGTAACAGGTCACATGTGGTTACTCACAACAAATGGCTGAGATGGAAGAATCAATCCAGACTGGTCTTTTAGGTTCAAGCTCGTTTAGTGTAAGACACTTTCTCAGTACTCCTAACTTACAAGAAGCTCTTCCCCAAAGTGTTCCAGTTGTCTCTATTTATAGAACAATCAATGTCACATGTTTAACTAGCAATTCCCTTAACAAGATAATTGCCATACACTCCCCTCTTTTAAATTCAAGTACATTCTTTTGAATCTAATCAGAAATAAATGATCTCACATTTCTACATCTATGAATCCCGTAATTCCTTTACCAAATATACATAAGCCATTATGCAGTCCAAAGATGTGCAGGTCAGGTGGATTGACCGTGGTAAATGTACGGGGCTACAGGGATAGGGAGGAGGAGAAAGCCTGGGTGGGATGCTCTTTTGGAGGGTCGGTGCAGACTCGATGGGCCGAATGGCCTCTTTCTGCTCTGTAAGGATTTTATGATTATGAAACAGAAGTTAATTTTTAATTTCATCATAACATAAGACACCCCTCTTCTAATACATTTATTAATTTCTTAAAGCAGGCACTTATTTTTGTAAAACAATCTGATAGCTGGTGATTTGTTTCAACCTACTGTATTTTAGAGATTTTCCTTCTCTCTAATATTTCTGTTTGCCAGCTAGGTCTATTAGCCTTTTCTAAATTACATTCTTTGTTAAATGAATATTGTCCCAAAGAGACTGGCTGTCAACATAGCATTCTCACATTGTCCCTGATATAACGTTTCTGACAATATGTTGGACAAGTAAACCACCACATCCAGTGCTTCGACCAACACCAGTGCTTCAGCAGCTAATGTGCTTTTTATGACTCATTTTATTTTCTTAGCCTCCCAAGCAAATGGACAACACTTTCATTTTTCCACCAAGAATATGATAAAGCCTGGTGTGCTGGACTACCCATCTGGGAGATTGGCATGTGAAGCATCACTAAAAATGAGCAACCTCACATCTTCTTGCTCGTCCAAAGCTGGGAACTTGAGCACACATCTTTCTGAATGTAACTTTTTTAGTGTTTTATTTGCTCTCAGAATTTCTTCAACTGACGCACATTTCATCATGGTACTTAGCTCTAACATATCTTGGCTAACATCAGGTCTGGTTGGAGTGCACAATCAGTTCAACTGCCCAATGAAACTTCTCAGTTGTTCTGTTTCGTCCTTAGTAGCTGGATCCTCTTTTTGTGAGGATCTAACCCGAGTTATAGGGATAGGATTAACATTTTCTACATAAGACTGTTGAATCGTTGCCACTCCTAACTTGTTTTGCTTAATGTCTACAATTATGTATATAAAGTCCCTGAAGCCTGGCTTCCTACTTGAATTCCTTCTTTATCTTCTTGATTAGCCCTTGCTCAAATTCAATAGAGCTTCCCCACAGGAAATCATCAACATGCATGATGAAAATTCCAGCTAGTTTCTCCTTATGGTACCAGTAGAACATTGCAGGATCCACCTTAACTGAATGCAACCTGTTTTCAACAGGATAGACTTCTTGGAAAAATACCATAATCTTGTTGGATCATTCAATCCGTAAACACACTAGTTCAACTTCCATAGCTTTCCTTCTACATCACTAACGGTTTCAACCTTCTCCCCTTGTTAAAAACTTTATATCAATAAATCAATAGATTTGCATTCCCAGGAATATGATGCCAAAGTTGCCAAAAGATTCTTCAAACTTACTTTCCCTGAAGTAGCTAAATCCGCTCTAACATCCTGATCCCCAAATCTCTCTTCAAAGCCTCGGGCCACTAATCTTACTTTGGCCTTATATATGACGTCTGAGAGTACTTTTTCATATAGATCCACTGGTGAAATTGAGCTGGCTATCCCTTGTCAGGTACTTCAGTATATACTCCAAATTCTTTCCGACTTATAACTCTTTCTGTTTGACTTCCTTTGTTAGCTTATTTTCCAGTTTTTTAGCAGCTACTAAAATCTCTTGGTGATGAGGACTTCTACTTTTATTGAGATTGCTGGCTTGTTCTCTAGGTCTCCTTCTCATTAAGCTATGGCCTCTACTTACATTTCTGTCCCTTTGTGGACTACTACTATATGATCACGTTCATTCGGCACTTAGAATTTTTTTGGTAAGATTGCCCCTTTTGCTTTTTGGGTATCCACCACATCTTACCATCATTTCGCCAATCCATAGATCTTGTCCTTTATCCTGCATAGTCAGCCATCTTTTGTATTTACCAGAGGCTTTTCCTGCTCTCCCTATTATGGTGGCATCCCTGTAGACAGTGGTCCCTTCTGGCAAGTATGTTACCTTTGTGCCCACTTTAAGTGGCTGTCCTTTTGAACAAAAAGTGTTCTCAGCTGCAGTGTGCATAACTGCAATGTTTAAATATCTTCAAAGTCCTCACTGGCAAATGCCCCATCATTATTTGTCAGGAACTCCTGTTATCCAATGCATTAGTATTACTTTGTTCATACTCCATCAACCTTGAGTCTACCGTCATTTGCTCCTCATAACTACCCGGTGCATATGTATGTGAAGTGCATGGTGCCTCCTCACCATGTGCTACTCAGGACCTGTGAATGTGTAGTCAGTACCAATCAACCACAAAGAATGTACCTGAACAATTTGATAACAATGTTGTATTGTTACTACTTTCCTATTACTCCCTATTACCTTGCCAGGTCCTTTCCACTCCTTTTGGCCTTCTCTTTAATAATATACCATAATCTCCTTGCCGAAATTGTAGCCCTGATGACATTATGTGGTGTGTGGGGCTCACTAGATTCTGTCTGAAACCTCAGCTTTAATTAAAGTTTTTCTGCCTGCATGCACGGTATTCAGATGAGCAGAAAAAGTAGAACTAATGCTAATCCCTTCGAGAGAAGGGGGAGCATCTGATAGCATGGAAGGCAACTTTGGATTTCTTCCGTACACAACTGTTATGGACTATGTCCCCTTTGTATGCACCGCCAATGCCAGTGCTGTTTGCAATTTACATTCTGGTTGATCAGCCAATATCTTTTTTAACATGTTTATTACCACATTGTTTCTTTCACAAAGGCCATTACTAAACGGGTTCTCAGCTCAGCTGTGCATAACTGCAACGTTCAGATTTTCACACATTTCTTGAAATTCCTCAATGGCAAATTCCCCACCATTATCTGTCAGGAACTTCTTTGGTGTTCCTAATCCTGTTCCTACCCATTTCGTGATGTGGAGACGAAGGAGCAGCGCTCCGAAAGCGAATGGTGTTTGCTACCAAGTAAACCTGTTGGACTTTAACCTGGTGTTGTTAAAACTCTTACTGTGTCCTACCCATTTCTCCATGATGTTTCAACAATGGTCTTTTTATTCTATTATGTGTCACAGTAAATAGGCTAAATCTGATTGCCATATCTATGAAGTATAATATATAAATTCCCTTATCATTGACCCAAACTTTCAAGTCTACTGTGTCGTTAAACTCTCTGGTTAGTGGCAAGCTCACAACAGGACGTGGTGGTGTCTTGTGATATTTAATGTAGATTTTGCATTGAGCAGTGATTTGTTCAATAAGGTCATCATATTCTTTGTTAAGCACTCCCACATCTTGAAGTAGGGTCTTCAGTTTCTATGGTGCTTGATGTGCAAACTGTGTGTAATTTCCAAATTATCTTCTTTTTGTTCACCAAATTCTGATTCTCAATGGTTAACAAAACCATGAATTTTTTGATGAGAAATCTCTGGCTTCCTTAATGGTAAGCAGTAATGGCCCGATCGAATAAAATACAGATCTATATTTTCCAAACATGATAGCTCAGTCATTCTTCATATCTAGCTTCATCGGAGCCTTCTTCTTTGCAGATTGACTTAACAACAGTGGTATCTCACGAGAAACCACATCAGGGCTGATAAACAGATTAATCCCTGCAATCTTGCAAGGGATGTTAAAATATTGTCACCACCGAACCTGCAACAGGTGTTACTTTTATACTCCCTGACCTTCTGCCGGTCTGTCTCATTGAGAGACCCCAAATAGCAGTTAATCCAATCCACACCACGCGCTGTAAAAGTGCACGCACTGTCCAAAATTGCACAGTTGAAGGAATTAACCATCAATACGCTCATTGCTGGATTCAAACTCTCAGTGACCAAAATAATTCAATCATGGCAATCACCATCATCCTTTTCAGTCTCAAATTAGTCTCATGAGTTACTTCAAAAATGTGGTTCCTTAGTTGTGGTCAGTTCATCATATAATGATACTGGAAATCACACTGGAAACACCGGTTAACCAAGCTCCTTGCAGTTTTTGGGTTTAAAATGGTCACTGTCCCAGGCTTGCTTTTTGTCCCAAATTTCAAACTGGCTAGGATTATGACCATTTTCAGACCTCATGTCATCAACTCCATCTCTGTATTGGAATTTTCGTCTGAGGTTTAGTCAACCTTGAAATTGAGCGACCATTGAATCCTCTATCCTTTGTTTTGTGGCATTTTTGTTTGCATTTGTTAAGACAATGGCTGGGAATGGCTGTTTTCCCAGAAATTATTTTAGGGCTGCAGCCATTTGATTTAGAAGAGATTCTTTCCCCTGAATTGAACTTTGTTAGTACTAAAAGACTATCAACACAGGAAATGGGGGCACAGTCCAGTAATTTAAATGCAAATACGGCTTCCAGAATTTCAAGCGAACATCTTTGTAGTCTCTTACAACATTTATCAAAATCCATGATATATTCTTCCATGGACTGATCCTCAGATTTCCTAAACCTATCAAAGATTGCCCAGGCTTAATATGTTTCCAATAACTCATCCTTTTTATAAAACTTATCCAAAAATTGTGACAGAAGGTCCAATCCCTCTTCTTGATCCAGATCATCCACTTTCCACTCTGAAATTACCTTACTCCTTATCTTACTTTTGGGTGGTAATGATAATGCTATACCTTGCCTCTTGTGGGGTATGGAAGTAACCTGGGTTCACATTTCAACTTTAGCTTTCCACTGCTGATATGGTTCAGAGTCAGAAAAAAATGGATAGTCAAAACTTGTAATTTTGCACAGTCCTTCTGCCATTTGTAACTTAAATTGTCAGCAACAGTACACTTGTTTTCCCTCAGAGGATTGCGACAAAAGGCTTCATAGCAGTCAACCAGCAAGGTTAAAGCTCATCCTCTACTACCATTGTTGCTCACAACAAGTGGCTGCAATGAAAGGATCAATTCAGACTGGTTTTTAGGTTCAAGCCAGTTTATTGCAAGACACTTCCTCAGTACTGCTAACTTACATTGGTCAGTCAATATTTGATTCAATGTGCAGAATACATACTTCCTATTCCGCATCCCTTACCCCACTGAAAAGTTTAAAGTCCAGCCCAAGCAACAGTGAAGCAGTCAAGAGAGGTGATAGTGAGGTAGAACAGGGTATTGTTACAAAAATCTGGTTCATAATTCATATATTTAAATAGAACATTTAGTTTCAGGAATTGTTTAGGTTGCAGATAAAAGTGTTAACTGAACATAAATGGGACATCTGACTAAGAAACTTATAAGCAATCATGAAGTAAATGCAATTCAGACAAGCTTGGAGTTAATTACAGATAAAAACTAAGCCATGTTTACCTTCAAGGTCAGACTTAGAAGTGTAAACACAACAGTAGATGACCCATTTCCGGATCTCTTGGGTGAGCCAGGTATCTGTCATTCAATTCCCGGCTTGGGTCACTGTCTGTGCGGAGTCTGCACGTTCTCCCTGTGTCTGTGAGGGTTTCCTCTGGCTGCTCCGATTTCCTCCCACAGTCTGAAAAATGTGCTGGTTAGGTGCATTGGCCATGCTAAATTCTCCCTCAGTGTACCCGAAAAGACATCGGAGTGTGGCGACGAGGGGATTTTCACAGTAACTTCATTGCAGTGTTAATGTAAGCCTACTTGTGACACTAATAAAGTGTGGGAGCAAGTGTGGGAAAAACAGTCCATATAGGTCCAAAGCTAGGAGAAGGAACTAAAGAGTCTGCAGCCATGAGGTTTTTTAAGAAAATTCGAGGATCGCTTCGTCAAAAGCTAATGGAAGGATTACCATATAATTTGCACTTTGAGAAATAGCTGGAATACTAAGGATAATTAAAATAATTTCTTGTGGCATTCCTTTTGGTTTCGTACCAGGAAAAGTGAGCAAGTCTTTGAGATTTTGTAAGGCAAGGGAACAACTCTCGGGGGAGGTAAAAAGTAGGCCGCCCATCACAGGAATAGTAGCAGGTGGGGGACGGACCTCGCAAAGATCCATTGACCTCGGGCAGGATTCTCCAGCTTTGGGGTGAGCACGGCCAGAGAATCCCACCCCAGAACTGAGTTCATAACATAATTCTTTAAATTTTTGTGTTGTTAGTGTTGCTTGCTTTGCTTAGTTTCTCTTTATATGTACGGTGAAGTTTTTTTTTGTTAAAAAGAAACATGAAATCTTGTGGCATAGCTCTGTAGGTTAATTGCTGGGTTTTGGAGTTCCTCTTTAAACATTAACAGTCCCGAACAGGATTTGTGACAGTATTGCCAGCATTGATGTGAAAAGTAACCCTGTGTTTTTTGATGATACTCATTATGCGGAAGTACATCGGTAAGAAACAGGAGAGGGTTAACAATAGATCCTTGGAGATACAACAGGTTACTATGCAGGAGCACAAAGAGAAGCAATTTCAAATGGTCTCTGACTATGGTTAAGTAGATAAGAATGAAATCAGGTGAGTGAAATCCTGCCCAGCTGGATGATGGTGGAGAGACTTTGGAGAAGGATGGTGCAGTCAACTGTGTCAAAAGGTGCAGACTGGTGAAGAAGGACAAAGAGGGAAAATTAACCTTTGTCACAGTCACACAGAATGTAATTTGTCTTTAATTGGGGCGGCACGGTAGCGCAGTGGTTAGCACTGCTGCTTCACAGCTCCAGGGTCCCGGGTTCGATTCCCGGCTCGGGTCACTGTCTGTGTGGAGTTTGCACATTCTCCTCGTGTCTGCGTGAGTTTCCTCCGGGTGCTCCGGTTTCCTCCCACAGTCCAAAGATGTGCGGGTTAGGTTGATTGGCCAGGTTAAAAATTGCCCCTTAGAATCCTAAGTTGCGTAGGTTAGAGGGATTAGCAGGTAAATATGTGGGGGTAGGGCCTGGGTGGGATTGTGGTCAGTGCAGACTCGATGGGCCGAATGGCCTCCTTCTGCACTGTAGGGTTTCTATGGTTTCTATGGTTTTAATAATGACCTTCTCAGTGTCACGAAGGGACAGAAACTCAATTGGAGCGAACATGGAGTTGCAGGAAAGATGGGAATGGATTTGTGAGATGACAATCCAAGGACTTTGAAGATGAAAGGAAGGTTGGAGATGGGATGGTAGTTTGTAAGGACAGTTGGGGTTTTTTGGGGGGAGGAGTGATGGCAGGAGATTGAAAGAAGAGAGGGACAACACCTGAAGAAAGAGATCAATTTACAATATTGGCTAATGTAGGGGTCAGGAAGGGAAGTTGGGAGATCAGCAGTTTGGTGGGAGTAGAAACGAGGGAACAGGGGGTAGACAAGATGACCTCAGAGAGGGCATGAGAGGAGATAGGAGAGATACTGGAGAAAGATGCAAGATCAGAACTAGAGCCAAGGGGAACATTAAAGGAAGTTTGGCCAGCTGGATGGGTGGAAGGAAGAGATGCAGCAGAGAAAGCTGATAGTATTGTCACAAGATTAGTGACAAAGAGATCCATGCGTTCCTTGCACTTGTTCTTGGAGGTGAGGGTGGATGGGACAGAAGTTTAAGAAAATAGGTTACAATATGATTCTGGAATAGTGAACAGTTTTAGTAGATGAGAGCAGGAGCCAATAGTGTTTTATGTCGTCCAGCCAGATGTGACATTGGATAGTTAAACTAATTGTCCGCCATATCCTTTCAAATCTGCATCCCTTAGACTTAAGGGAGCAGAGTTGAGGACCATAATCATTGTAATAACTCCACGGAGGCGAAGGTCCCGTCACCAAGTAACTTTATTCACACCATACATCTGTACACTGCCCGCTCTCCAGTTGCTCCCTGCTGAATGCAGGCTGCGAGTCTGACGCACCTGCTTTAAATAGGGAGCATGAGGCTCCCTGATTTAACCATCAATTAAGACTCATCAGGTAATTCATACTCTTGCAAGCCAACTCATTAGCCTGGCTGAAGTCATCACACTCCTCCCCCCAAAATCCGAGGAATCCCCTCGGTTTGCTTCCCTCAGGGATCTTTTCCTCCGTTTGAGCATCAGGTCAGGATCCTCCAACTTGGCCTCTGACGTTGGCAGTGTGTAACGGTTGGGCACCCGTCTCTTCCACCGCGAACGCCGGAGGTCTGGTTCCTCGTCCATGTCGGGTGGTAGGGGAATCGCTGCAGCTTTGGCCCGTGTCCACTCCGGACCCCGAGGTCCCCATCAAGGGTACAGGGGAGGCGGTACTGGCTTGCCGAGGGGGACTCTGCTCATCCCTAGGGCGATGTGGAGATGCTGGCGTTGGACTGGGGTAAACACAGTAAGAAGTTTAACAACACCAGGTTAAAGTCCAACAGGTTTATTTGGTAGCAAAAGCCACACAAGCTTTCGGAGCTCCAAGCCCCTTCTTCAGGTGAGTGGTAATCTGCAGGGCGGACTCGACTCTGAAACAGGTGGAGAGCTTGAGGCCCGGACCTGGTCCAGGTGTTTCCTTACCACTGCCTCGCGTATGCGTACTCGGTCGGATACTGGTCCGGTCCTGGACTCGACTGTTCCAGTTACCCAGGTGGATCCATTTGCATTATTTCTGACCCAAACTCTCTCCCCCGCCTCTCTCGGCAAGTGTTGTTATGGCCCTTGCATTGGGCTTCCTACTGTCTTTCCACCCAGGTTTGGCAACAATAGGCTCAGTCTGGGGCGGGGCCGTCAGCCCATCAGTAACTCTGCTGGCGCAGTTCCCGGGGTGGCGTGTGGAGTGGTCCTATAGTCAAATAACCACCTTGAGAGAGTTTCATCTGTAATGAGGTTGCTGGCTGTTTTTTCAACCCGGCCTTTAACGTCTGGACTGCTCTCTCCGCTAGCCCATTTGATGCTGGGTGATGCTGGAAGATGGAATACTGCTGTGGGGAGCACGGGTCATCGTCCCAAGGCACGGCAGTCACGGCATACTGGCCAAACTACACCATGGGCACCCTGGAGTATCAAAAATGAAGATGCTGGCCAGAACTACGTCTGGTGGCCAGGTCTGGACACAGACATAGCGAAACTGGTCGTACAGTGCCAGAAGTGCCAACAGGGGCAAAAGGCACCACTGGCAGCCCCGCTGCACCTGTGGGAATGGCCAGGCAGACCATGGTCGTGACTCCATGTCGATTTTGCAGGCTCGTTTATGGGGTCCATGTTTCTGGTGATAATAGATGCCCATAAACCAAACTCAGCAAACATGATGGCAACCCTTGAGAAACTGCGTACCTCGTTTGCAACGCACGGGATCCCAGAGGTATTAGTTTCCGATAATGGTTCAGTGTTCACCAGCCTAGAGTTCACAAAATTTATGAAATCAAATGGGATCCGGCACATCAAGACGGCCGTCTTAACGCAGGTCGGGCTTTGCAAACCTTTGGGACAGCCTACGGGTCGCCGTGCAATTTTGCCTTGACTCCTTTGATTGTCCCTAAGCCTTCCCGAAAAACCTCCGGATATTTGCTCAGGGCCTCACTCAGATGACCATTTTCCAGCTGGAAGATATTTGTCCAATCTAGCTGGATCTCTTTTAGCCAATTTCGCCCTAATAGGTTCTGAACCTTCCGCGATCATGAATGGGGGCCTAACTAATTGTTTTCCATAAGCAACTGACATATGGGTTGTACCTATCACTTCCAGTGGTTCCCCAGGATAGGTCCTCAGCCTTGCCAAAATTTTGGTCAGGGCTAAGGGTTGGAGTCCAGTGCGTATCTTGTTAAACACTGTCTCCCCTATGACTGATACGGCTGCACCTGTGTCGACCTCCATTAAAATTGGACGTCCATTCAGTCTCACTGACAATTTGATTGGTTCTGATTTTGTCATCACTACGCACAGTAGCTGTTCCTCGTGAGAGGTAGGGGGAGCTTCCAGGTTGTGCATTCTCTTGTCCCTTGGCCTAGGTGTTCTTTTTGGCCATGTTGGTTTAGGAGACTTGCTTTTCCTCTGTGCATCCTGAACTGGCAACCATAGCAATGTCGTGTCGGGTGGGGCTGTACAGGAATTGCTGTCACTCTGGGCTTAACCCGACCTTGTCTTGGTGCGGTTCTATAGGTGGACTTGGGCTGCCTTGTATCCAAATCCTTCCAGAGGGCTGCTATGTAGTGGCCTGTCCCGTAGTGGTAGTTCTCTAACCCAGTCTCCCTGGTGTTGGCCTCTACCTCCATCGGGATACCTTGGAGCTCATGAGCTCCGCTTGCTGCTTTTTCTAACGACAAGGCCAGCTGTAATGCCTGTTTACAGTCCAGCTGGGCCTCCACTCACAGGCATTTCTGTACAGTCATATCATTAATTCTGCACACCAACTGGTCTCGGAGCATCTCACTTAGTGTCCCCCTGAATTTGCAAGCCTGCCCCAGACGTCTTAGCCTTGTTAGGAAACTGGTGATTGACTCCCCCGCTTCTCTAAATGTGGAGTAAAAACGGTACCTCCCCAGAATCAGGGGTGGCTTAGGGTCATAATATTCTTGAACTAAATTTGACAATTCTTGGAAGGACTTTGTGTCTGGTGCCTCCGGGTAAGTTAAATTGTGCATAATCGCGAAAGCTGCTGGTCCACACACAGTCAGCAAGATAACCCTTTGCTTCTCATCAGAGGTTATGTTGTTTGCACTGAAGAAATACTTCATCCTTTCCACATATTGGGCCCAGTCCTCCACTGCGGGGTCAAAAGAGTCCAATTTCCGAAACAGTGGCATGTTTTCTCAACAATGGCTTACCCCCAATATGTGTGGTGGTTCAGCAAGTTCCTTCAGGTCACTCCTTTTTCCTCGTCGCCACTATAATGACTCCACGGAGGCAGAAGTCCCGTCACCAAGTTACTTTATTTACACCATACGTCTGTACATTGCCAGCTCTCCAGTTGCTCCCTGCTGAATGCAGGCTGGGAGTCTGGCACACCTGCTTTAAATAGGGAGCATGAAGCTCCCTAATTTAACCATCAATTAGGACTCATCAGGTACTTATTTTCTGGATAGGACTCATCAAGCAGTTCATACTCGAGCAAGCCAACCTCATTAGCCTGGCTGAAGTCATCACAATCATAGAATCCCTACAGTACAGAAGGAGGCCATTCAGCCCTTCGAGCCTGCACTGACAACACAATTCCACCCAGGCCCTATCACCCATGTATTAACCCTGCTAATCCCCCTGACACTAAAGGACAATTAAGCATGGCCAATCTACCTAATCTGCACATCTTTGGACTGTGGGAGGAAACCGGCGCACCCAGAAGAAACCCACGCAGACACAGTAAGAATGCGCAAACTCCACACAGTCACCCGAGGCTGGAATTGAACACGGGTCCCTAGCGCTGTGAGGCAGCAGTACTAATCAGTGTGCTACCATGCCGCCACTGTGCCAAGGGAATAACCAGAGTGAGAAAGCATAATGGTTTTGTTGGGGACTACAACTGGGAGCTACAGGAGGTGAGGATGCAATTGACCACATCAGTAGCTACAGAAAACCACTGTGGTAAAAAAAAGAGTAGGAAGTTTAACAACACCAGGTTAAAGTCCAACAGGTTTATTTGGTAGCAAAAGCCACACAAGCTTTCGAAGCTCTAAGCCCCTTCTTCAGGTGAGTGGGAATTCTGTTCACAAACAGAGTTTATAAAGACACAGACTCAATTTACATGAATAATGGTTGGAATGCAAATACTTACAACTAATCAAGTCACACTATTTGTAACGCCCACAGTTGCGTGGACCTGCAGAGTTTCACTGGCTGTCTTGTCTGGAGACAATACACATCTTTTTAGCCTGTCTTGATGCTCTCTCCACTCCCATTGTTTTGTTTCTTAAAGACTTGATTAGTTGTAAGTATTCGCATTCCAACCATTATTCATGTAAATTGAGTCTGTGTCTTTATAAACTCTGTTTGTGAACAGAATTCCCACTCACCTGAAGAAGGGGCTTAGAGCTTCGAAAGCTTGTGTGGCTTTTGCTACCAAATAAACCTGTTGGACTTTAACCTGGTGTTGTTAAACTTCTTACTGTGTTTACCCCAGTCCAACGCCGGCATCTCCACATCGTAAAAAAAAGAGCCAAATGCTAGATAACTGGAATTTCGAAAGTGCAGTTGTAAATAAATTGGATGATGGCTTTTTCTAGGGATGAATAAAGAAGGAGTTTAAATTAGAGCAGGGAAGGGGGACGTGGGTGGAGAGTGATACAGGGAAGATAATGAGATAATTATCAGATAATCTCCATTAATTATGTTAGATAAGGGATAAAAATTGTCAAGGGCACCAGGGAAATCTATCTGCTTTTCTTCAAAATAGTGTCATGGACTCTTTTACATCCAGCTGAGAGGGCGGCTAAGTCTTGATTTACCTTCAACTGAAAGACAGAATATCTAATTGAAAGACAAAACATCCAACAGTGCCAAATTCCTATAGTACAACATCATAGTGTCAGCCTAAATCTAATGCTCAATTCTCTGGAGTGGGACTAAAGACCTTTTGATTCCTTTTATTTATTCTTGAGTATGAACATTTATTGCCCATGCCTAATTGTCCTTGAGAACGTGGTGATGAGCCATCTCAAAGATTCAAGTGCTACCATGGAACCAGTGCTAACAAGAGATAACAACCAACTTGGACAGTAGCACTTGAATCAAACCAAAAGATATGTATGGAGAGATACAGATGATGCATGTCTGACATTCTAGCACTTTATGAAAATCAGGGTAAAACAGCAAAGCTTACGCATTTCATGTGAACTGATAAGTTAGACCTTATTTTGCCTTTCAGATTCACCCAGCTTTCCCCAAACACTTGCATTGTTTGTAATTGCTGAAATCACACCTCCATTGGTTAGCTCTACTTGCTTCATGCATGAACAACAATGTGATTGAACACTCCTGTTAAAATTTCATTCGTCATTGTAATTAGCTATAATCATAGCCTTCCTGGGTGCATGAGAATGTGTGAACGACCAATTCACAACCTCAGTCTATTTGAATATGAATCTCCTCTGTAAGTAACCAAAGAATGAAACAAAGACTCCTCTCTCCGTAATTTTTTAAAGCTCCCCACTCCGTCCCCTCTGACCACTTTTTCAATTTCAGGCATCTATTTGCTAAAACAAGGGTTGTTTAATGAAGACAATGGTTTATTATTTTCACTGAGTGACACTCTGGGTCTGTTCATTGCAGGCCTGGTTCTTTCAGATTCTGCCAAGGACACTGAACAAAGACCAAGCAGTCAGCCTTGCATACAGAACCCTCTTCACAGAAAAACCTTCAGACTGTTCTCGTAGCATAGACCTAGGTCTCTGCCATCCTACCAGTCACAGCCTGGGATTTTTTTTTATAATTCAGTCACAGACACTGGCAAGGGTTTAAATCAGAGACAGAGGGCCTGTGTGTGAGGGGGTGGGGAACATTGGAGGGGAGGGGGAAGGGTTTCTGAAGAGAATTGTTTGATCAGATTGCAGCACATATACAGTGGGCCATCTATTGGTGAAGCACTTTAACATCCAAGCCCTGATCAATCAGATTCCTTTGAGAATGCTTGAAGGGAAATTATGATATGCAACTCAGATATATCCAAAATGAATCCCAAAAGTGAGGGAAAAATAACACACAGAAATTAAAGTGAAACACTGGTTTCAAACACTGGTAGTTAGAAACAATGAAATATGATTTGCAGCCTTTCATTTAAGAATAATAGGTCTCCAACGTGGATTAAATGTCAGTTATGTAAAAAAAAATTAAGTCATAATGACTAAGCAGAAGGAGTATAAGATATTGTTATGAAACTTTATATTTGATTCATTATATGAGAGGTTTACAAATTCTTACAAAAAGTGGTCTTATTTTAAGCCCAAAAGTTTATGAAAAAAGTGGAAATTTTGTTGCAAATGGTGACCTAACTTTGTGATGCTGTGAAAAGGGGCCCAACATTTGTTATCTTTTTATACAAAAGGTGGAGACATAGGCTCAGATTTCCATCATGCTGAAAATGGCAGAGGTGGTCGAAAATAATAAATCCTGACCCTGAACACAACACTTCCCAATTTCATGGGATGGGGAGTGTTTCATATATTTCGTGTATGGTGTTTGTGAAGACATTTAAATCATCAGCTGTCTCCGCTGAAGTGGGATTTGGTCGGACGGGAGTGTGAAACCCGTTGTGCAGATTAGAAGATCTGAATTTTGCAGATTTGTTTAGATAGCCAGGGTCCTCTTTGGAGAGGTGAGGGACAAGTGAGTTGTACTTTGGTGTAGGTCAAGTGTCACTTTGGGTAGATCAGGTGCTCTTTGGAATTGTTAAAAGTAGGCATAAATGTATGTAAAAGTGTATAACTCGTTACTGTCAAGCTCAAAAATGATTTCTTGCTATTTAACCCTGTTAATATAAGCAGAAGGGCCTCCATTACTTGATTAGTGCTGTATGACTAATTTCACAACCATCCATAGTAGGATGCCTGCCATTTCACAGTTTGATTGGCAGCTACAAGTGGTTATAGACTCTTTGATGTGGGACTATGAATTCCAATGCTTGTTGTTTACAAGGGATTGTGTACTTAAATTAAATACTTGTTATTATAAATCTTTTTTAGTTGAAGGAATTCAAATGTAGTAAATGTGTTTTTACGAATGAGAGTGTTTCTTCAATCGTGAAGTCTGCAATTGATACCGAGAACTCCATTTTTGTAGAATTTTATTTTAACTCATCTCTGCATGGATTATGAGGTCTGTCCAAGGTGGATACTAGATATGTTGACACCATGGGTGTATAGGAAAAGGGTTGTGGGTAGGAAACCATGGGTTGACATGAGTAGATACTAAGTTGGCATATGAGCTATAAAGAACCATGGGAGTGGGTGGAGGAACATAGGTTGACACAGAGGCTATAAAGAGTAATGGGGATGGTTGAAGAGGCATATATGCTGGCATGGAGGGTATAGGGGGTTATAGGGAGGGTGGCCGCATGGATGAGGCTCAGGGAGTGTGTGGGGTGGTGAGGGCTGGAGGGATTTTTCACATTTTAATCTTTATTTTAGTGCCAGAACTCTAAGGCAGACATTCCAGCCAGACCACCTCTACTGCCAACATCCTCCTCTGTTCTTTTCAGATTCCCACAGACCAAAAGTCCGATATCCAGGCAGCCAGTTTTAAAGATCACGTTCATAGAGCCAGGAATTCACCCATCTCTGAGAGTGAAAATCTGGGCCATAGATTTCCCTGTCACCTCCAAGTTTTATAATGATAGAAACTGAACAAATCTCGAGGTGAACAATAAATGATAAATGGAAATTTTTTGTTCAACAATCCAATTCAGCACAATCAATTCAACTAATACTTCAGATAATCTGTGAAAGGGAAAACAAAGGACAAATAGTTAAATTTGTGATTGTTCAGGACACATCATGGGAAGATATAGGCCGACTGAAATTAAGAATATTGATGTGAAGATTTCATCAGTTCTGCGGTTAATTGCTGAACAACATATTCACTGTGAAAGGTAATAGCCTTTTAATCACTCTTTGCCTAAAATGTATTTGAATGAATGTGTGCTATCATGTAGGGGAGGTAAGATCAACTTGAGAAATTTCATTTCGAGAGCTAAGATCAGAACAGCATAGCTAGGACAGAGATTCCCAAACTTTTCTGCTGAGACTCACTCAGAGATTTATGCCCTATGCGTGTTTCACCCCAGCTTTGCAGGGAGCAATGGTTGAGGAACTGGATTGAGTCTAAATTGTAGGCTGTATGTGCCAAATGATGTCGAGGGAAGGACCATGGCAAATCAGTCTTCTGATCACATGGTACCAGTGAGCTATCTCAGGGGATTGGGGGGTAGTGGGTAGGTGGATACCAAGTTGGATTTGGTACTAGCGAGGCACTGGTCGAGGGGAGGCATTTAGGGATGGGATGCAGAGGTATGAGTGGCAGCCTACGATTTTAACATGCCAGGTTAGGTGGATTGGCTATGCTAAAATTGCCCTTCATGTCCAAAGATAGGTTAGGTGGATTGGCCATGGTACATACAGTGTTATGTTAGGGTGGGGTGGGCCTGAGTAAGATGCTCTTTCGGAGAGTCAGTGCAATTTGATGGGCTGAATAGCCTCATTTGGCACTGTCTGAGGATTCAGGTTAAATAAAAAGTGGTCAGATTTTCTTTAGGGTTTTAAATGCCTGAAACAACTGCTGAGCTCCCTCTAAACTGTCATTCACAGAGCCGTTTTGACATGGGGCCTAAAATAGGCATTGAGCCGTTGATTTGCATAAGCGGCAAGCCGAATGCAAATTTCAGATGCCTGTCCTGGATGCCTACCAAGCAGCCTTTACTGGCAGGCTCCTCCAGTGCTAAATGGTGCCTGCAACATTCAACTCATAGGCACTCATTTTATATCAGCAAAATATGTGCAGAACATTTCTGGGCCACCATTTTGACAAAGAACAAAACATTTTATTTTATCTGCTTATATAACATATTGCTTAGGACCTTTCTTCAGTCCCCAACCCTCTGACTGAAAAACAGCATTTGTCAAAAAACTGTAAAGGCTCTTATTGCATTTCACTAAATTTTGGTAATCAGCAATAAGTGCAGGATCATTCTGCTGGTTTACTTTTTATTTCAGTCAGTTTCCAGTGCCAAAATATTGAATAATTCCAAAGAGACAACTGCATAATTTAATAAACTAATTTCCTTCCGCAAACAAAGTCAGTCAAAACTACACAAAGCAAAGATAACCCAAAAATTCATTTCCCCCACAAATAAACTCTGTCACACAGTTACTAAAAGTATCCAAATAAAACTTTTTTGTCAAATTTTGATATTGCAACAGTGTTTGTAGATTTACAATTGTTTAAACTTCATCAACACACAGAAACCCTGCCTTGTCAACAAGCTGGGAGTGGTCGGAGGAATAAATACAGAAAATGCTAGAAATACTCAGCAGGTTACGCAGTGGGTGCGAAGAGGGAAAAACAGTTAATCGTTTGGAATTTCATGATCTCGATTGAGACCATAAAGAGATAAGACCAAAAAGTGGCTGGAAGTCTTGCCTCCATTCCCATCCTTGGCCATTTTCATGGAAATGGAAATTTGAAACGGGAACCCACCCACTCCTATGAAGGAGGCAAGTGACAGTATTGTGAGTTCATTGTGGTCCAACCTGGGGTAATTTTTAAAATTTTCATGGAGGTGGTCAGACCTTAGCTATAGCATGAGTTGTATCTATGTTCAGTAAGGTGAGTTATGACAGTGCTGTGATTAGATTGTGTAGCTAACCCTTAAATAATGTGTTTCCTAGATTGTTACTCTGTCACCTGGCAAGCTGTCAAGTCATAGAATCATAGAATCATAGAAACCCTACAGCACAGAAAGAGGCCATTCGGCCCATCGAGTCTGCACCGACCACAATCCCACCCAGGCCCTACCCCCATATCCCTACATATTTGCCCACTAATCCCTCTAACTTACACATCTCAGGACACTAACGGCAATTTTAGCATGGCCAATCAACCTAACCCGCACATCTTTGGACTGTGGGAGGAAACCGGAGCACCCGGAGGAAACCCACGCAGACACGAGGAGAATGTGCAAACTCCACACAGGCAGTGACCCAAGCCGGGAATCGAACCCAGGTCCCTGGAGCTGTAAAGCAGCAGTGCTAACCACTGTGCTACCGTGCCGCCCTAAAGTAAAAGATTGTAAACTTGAAAAAGTCTTCAGATGAGTTAAAAAAGTTAATATAATGGATAAAAAGGTAGAATATATGGTATGTTGAGAAGGTAGCCTAGTATGATAACCATGTGTAAATGCTTCATCTTTTCCCATTGTTTTTATGTATTCAATCTGGACATCTGTTGAGGTAGAAGTGTGGAGTTTTGTGAGCTCCTTCTCTGCAATATATCTTCCTAATTGTTTTACAAGTGCTTGACATTGTCTATGAGGCTACTTTGAAGAGTCTGCGTGTTTACTCAAGAAGCACCAAGCCAGGGATTTTTGGGAATGGTGGTGGGTCTTTTAACCTGTCTACTCTGGACTCTGCCGACCTCCACCCCACCTTGGGAAATGTCTGCCCCAGGCCACAAAAGGTCTGGGCCCCCAGAAGGTCTGACCTGCTGGCAGACTTGAGACAAAATTGGGATCACGACAGTGGGATTAACCCCTTCTTATGATTCCTCCCTTAGATGAAAATTCAGTTTCACGTCAATGGCCTGGCTTGAGCAGGAAGAAATTAGAGATGGAACAGGTTTTAAGCAAGAACAGAGTCAGGCTAAGAAGAAAAGGGAAGGTCTGTGATCGGGTTGAAGGTATGAAAAATAAATGACAAAAGAGATGATGATGCAAGGCAAAAGGAGATGATAATGAGACAAGTAAAAACAGATATCCAGAGGAAGTACAAATGGGAATTGCAGAATCATTACCAACAGCTGTAGTCTGAACAAAATGGGTGCAGTGGTTGAATGTTGAATTTAGAAGGTTGCAAAGTGCCTAACTGAAAGATGAGGTGCTGTTCCTCAACCTGCATTGAGCTTCCTTGGAACAATGTAAGAAACCTTTGAACCAGGCACAAGAAAAGGCCAACCCATAAATCATCTATCTGGTGAGCTGAATGGTTGTTCAGCCTGCCTTAAATGTTTCAATGCATTGAGTTTTAGAGCCTTTGGAATAGCTGTGCAGTGGAATCCCATTATGAATGATTGGCTGAGCTCCAAATTTGTTGATGGATTCAGTTCAGTCGAATATTGCTTACACCGCTGTAAAGGGGTTGTTTAGCTTTGTTTGATGGGCAGTTTTATGAGCTTGTCATGACTTAATCTTTGTTCGAGTGGTTTTTCAATGCCTTATTATTCATTTGACAAGGTTAAGAGGTATTCAAAGGGACAATTAGCTCAGTTGGATAGACAGTTAGGATGAGGGTCAGCTTAAAGCTGATAGCATAGGGTTCAATCTCTGTTCTAGCTGAGGAAACATCGGGGCCTGACTCCTCAGCCCACATGTAGTAAAAGATCACAGCACTTTGCCGCACTTCAACAGATAATTGCTAAGGACCTGCATTCAGGTAGAGAACTGAAAAAGAAAAAATGGATTAAAGCTTTAATCAATGGGATGTGATTGGCCATGCTTGACTAGCAACTTTATGAGAATTTCAAAGAATTGCCAATGTAATTATGGTTCTGTATCTGGTGGATACTAGAAGAGTACTTCAAAGGTTTAGTAGATGTCACAACATTAAATCAATGTGAAAATTAGTCCACAAACCACAGGGTCCCCTGCACACAATTATATGATTGTCCATACTGTAGAATGTCGTAGAGCACTTTCTCGACTGGAGAAAATACTTAAATGGATCTGAAGGCTTTCACAATGCTGATCAATTTAATAGCCACTGACCTTTTATGAACAAAGCCTTACATCAATTAAAATATACTTAAACTATCATACACTATCTAAGTATGACAAGTCACATTGGCAACATCTCCTGAACACTACCTCCCCCATACACATTTAGTTTAAAGCCCTCTCTACAGTTCAAGTTATATGATTTGCCAGGATACTGGCCCCATCATGATCCAAGTTAAGCCTGCCCCAAAGGAACAGCTGCCTCTTTCCTGGTGCCAGTGCCCTATTAATTGAAACCCATTTTCTCCCACAGCAATTTTTAGCCAGATATTCAACTTTCTGGTCTTATTTGTCCTATGCCAAATTTTCTTGTGGCTGATATGGTAATTCAAGGATTATGACCTTTGCAATTCTACTTTGGAAGATAGTCCCTGGTTGCCCATACTCCTTTAAGCGAAATCTCTTTCTTAGTCCCACCTATGTCGTTGTTACCCATGTGGACCATAGCAACTGGATCCTTCCCCTTCCAGTCCAAGTGCCTCTCCAGTACAGAGGACATGTCCTTAACCCTGGCACCAGGCAGGCAACACAGCTTTCAGGACTGCTCTGAATTGGAGAGGACAATATCAATTTATCAAGTTATACTGTTCTCTATTACATTCATTTTTACTCCCCAAACTTGAATGCTCCCCTGCACCTTGGCACTGTGGTCAGTTGCTCATCTTCTCTGCAGTCTCTGTTCTTGTGCACATAAATTGCAAGAACTTCATACCTGTTGGACATACCAGTGCTGAAGCTCCTCCAGTGATAACTTCTAGATCCTCATAGCTGCCCACTTGTAGTCAAATCCTCCTGTTCTTGACCATGGACACCAGGTCCACTTGGCAGCAGAACTTCTAGCAGGCTGCATATGTCTGCCATGCCCTGGTATGATATCTTGAGTTTCCTGAAATACTGGTATTCTAACAGGTCCAGGAAGCTGATCCTCTGTCTATATAGCCTGTGCAAAGGACATTGCCTTTTGTAAAGAGCTCAGCAACTTATCCCCTTTCCTGTGGAGCAGTAAGACTTTGAGGGGAAGGCTGCTGCTGCTGTGTCTGGTGCTGCTAGTGGTCCCGTTGACGTTCTTTCTGATGCTCCTGTTCTGAAGTCAGTGTGGTCCACATCAAATATCCAAGTTAATACAGCATAAGTAGCACCCGTGCTGGTCTAATAGATCACACTGAAATCAGATGATCAGATGCACAAACCTTAAAAATTGTGGAAGTAACCTCCAAAGCAGTGAAAATAACCAGTAAAGCAACCTCTTAGAATAGGTATTGAGAAAATCCTTTCACTCAATTATGCAAGAAAGCAATTGTGAAATTTCAGTATTTATGGAAATATTTGCTCGTCAACCCACCCCAATTGCTGATGTGCATTTGTCTGAATTTCACAGGCAAGTTCCAGGAAAACCAGCAATCCTATGCATTTACAGTTAAATTCCAAACCAGTGTTACTATCATTTTTAATGAGTGGTTAACATCTTGAAATTAACAATTTGCCTCTCCTGAGGGGATTGTTCATATACAACCTAATGTGCTACAATCAAGTGTGAAAATTAGTGAGTTGGAGCTGTCAATATCAATGTTTTTAAACCCTTCATTCTTCCAAATCCACTTGCTCCTGCAAAAGTTCCATTCCTGGTGTTGGGAGTGGTGCACCTTTCTTGTCACTGGCCTGTCACTTAACACCCAGTATTTTGCTAAGTGTTCTATACGGTATTCATACCGATCCTTTCCCCACAAATCATTCAAAATGCTTTCTGAAAATATTAATTGGAATTTTCCCTCAGTAACTGAAACCTCTAATGAACAAAATAAGGGTTCAAGCAGTATAACAAAATAGAGTGCTTCATATTTCACAACAGCATTATTATATTTATCCTTTCCATTTTCTCTGCTACCGTTTAATGTCTTCATTAAAGTTTTACTTGAAGGCCTCAACCTCTTCATAAAGGACTTGAACTTGAGCATGACAGTTTTTTTCCAGAAGTGTGTTGTGAAATGAATTTAGATTGTGCAGTCTGAACTTGTGTTGTCTACCCAATTTCTTGGAATGTATCAGTACTAGTCAGCTATATTGATGGAATATTTATCTTTAGTTTATTAAAATATTTGTCCTTGGGTGTGAGCACTGCTAGCAAGACTACCATTTATCTCCTCAGTTTCCTTGAGAAGCTGGTGGTGAGCCTTCTCTTTGAACTGCTAAATTACACATGGTGAAAGTGCTCCCACAATGTCTGGTAGCCAATTCCAAAATATTGACTTTAGTAATGATGAAGAAATTACAATGTATGTCCAAATCAGGATATTGGATCACTTGAAAATAATCTTGCTGATGATAGCTTTCCCACATTATTGCACTTGCCCTTTCTGTGGTTGAGGTTGCAGGGGAAAGATGTGCCGTCAAAACCTTAATGAGTTGCTGTTGTGCTTCCTGTCGTCAAAGTATGTCAATGATGGAATGGTGAATATTGAGTCTAGTGACAGAGTGTCAATCAAATAGATTGCTCTGTGTTGAATTATATTGAACACTTGAGTGTTGTTCCGGTTGTATTAATCCAGGTAAGTGGTGAATATTCCATTACACTCATGAACTGAGCCTTGATAGATGTGTTGAGGGTTTCAGGGATTGGGAGGTGAGGCACTTGCCACGGAACAACTTGTCTTTGTCTTGCTTTAGTAGCTATGATGTTGAAATGGCTCATTCAGTTAAGCCTCTGGTCAAGTGGCAGGGTAATTGTAGACCAAATGGAATTGGCTGGGTTTTTTCTTGTTTGAAGAGGTCATTACATAGCACATATACAGAGGAATGTTAACTGGCAGTTGTTAATCCCTGATTAGCATATTCAGGTGAGAATCCTGGACATTGCTATAAAGCTGGCATCCATCTGGCACAGTAAGTCGTCTCAGGTTAAAGTCCAACAGGTTTATTTTGTAGCACAAGCCACTAGCTTTCGGAGCGCTGCTCCTTCGTCAGGTAAGTGGGAGTTCTGTTCACAAACAGGGCATATAAAGACACAAACTCAATTTACAAAATAATGGTTGGAGTGAGTCTTTACAGGTAATCAAGTCTTAACGGTACAGACAATGTGAGTGGAGAGAGCGTTAAGCACAGGTTAAAGAGGTGTGTATTGTCTTCAGACAGGACAGTTAGTGAGATTTTGCAAGCCCAGGCAAATCGTGGGGGTTACAGATAGTGTGACATGAACCCAAGATCCCGGTTGAGGCCGTCCTCATGTGTGCGGAACTTGGCTATCAGTCTCTGCTCAGCGACTCTGCGTTGTCATGTGTCGTGAAGGCCGCCTTGGAGAATGCTTACCCGAAGATCAGAGGCCGAATGCCCGTGACCACTGAAGTGTTCCATCTGGCAACCAGCACATTTGTAGGGTGGGGGAGCATCGGGTGTGGGATACTTCCACTGAGTGCCATCCCCTGAACACTCATTTAGTGCTTCTGCTACTCAAAACTTTATAACTGCCTCTTAGCTCAATCGATTCAATCATGCACAAATAAAAGAACCTGGTCCCTATTTGAAATAAAAACAGAAAGTGCTGGAAATACTCAAAAGGCCTGACATCATCTGTGGAGAGAGAAATGTTTTGATTTGAATATGACTCTATTTCAAACGGTTCTAAATTGAACTTGAATTCTGTCTGCATAGGTATTCTAAATGTAGCATAATTGAAGTGTTTATGTCAAAAGAAAATATAACACTGAGCGGAGTATTCACAATGTCAGAAAATAGGATAATAAAGGATTGGGAGAGCAGCTATGCAGCTGCAGAAGATTTAGATGTGTCTCCAGAAGGCATCAACAACACAAGCGTATTTGGCTTGAGATTAACCAAATCAGAAAGGAGAAAGCTACATCAACGGAATCTGTCCGATTTCAACTCACTCAATTCCACATCTGTGACACATCTCCCCTTCCCCCAATTTGTTTCCCCATCACAAAGAAAGAGCAGGCTGGTAATGAGAAAACCTGATGATGCTACAGGTTTTTACAGCTCTATCTCTCTATGTCTCAAATGAGAGGAGACACTGTATTCCTCCACTATAAATGAAAGCAACAAAACATGTATTGATTTTATACAGGCATGTTCTCAATAATGATGTTTTCTTCCTTAGCTGGTGCCCTTTGCAGTGCGCTCAAAGTGACAAATAATACCAGGAAACATTTAAAAGCATTCACTATTTCCTAATGGGACTGTAATGGCTGCCTCACCTTGGGACTAGACATGTAAAATTCATCAAAGACTAGTTTATGGCATCAACTTGAAACTCGTTGACAGTCCAGCAGTAAGTTCAGACAAGACCAATGTTTCTCTTTTAAGTTGAAGATTTTGTAACAAGCTTCGACATTTTTGACTGGCACATTTTTGTAGCAGGGAGAATC
Source organism: Mustelus asterias (assembly GCF_964213995.1). Lineage (NCBI taxonomy): Eukaryota > Metazoa > Chordata > Chondrichthyes > Carcharhiniformes > Triakidae > Mustelus > Mustelus asterias. The sequence goes on along the minus strand of NC_135815.1, from coordinate 75,353,319 downwards.
CTATTTCCAATGAGACAGAAACGATAATAAGATTTTTTTTTAGCTCTATCTGTTCTTTGAAGGGAAGTGCTTAATTTCAAGGAGGAGTTTGATTCTCATTTTATTTCCTTCAGAGTTTCAATGTGTCGAACTTTAAAAGATTGCATCTTTCTTCCTGTGAGCCCATTGTCATATGTGTCTTTATTCAAATGCCTAACAAATGACTGTTAGATATCAGCAGCAGAGTTTTAGTTTCAATCTAAGTAGTTTCTCCAGTTATAAATCAGCAGAGTTTGAGGCTTGATGGGGTAGCATATGCCTTGTATTCAAGAACAGATGGAAGGAAGGTGAAAATTGTTTCTGTGGCCGAGGTGCAAGCAGCCTGGTTTCATAAAAGTAAAGCCATTTGAGCTGATTTCTCACATAAATTACTGTATACAGACAGACTATTGGTCTATTCAGCATAAAATCTTTCATGCAGCTTTTAGAGGTCATTTAGCAAGTTTAAATGGAAGATATTTCTGATGAATGACTGGGGGTTTTAAGTATGGATGCTTACAAAATTTACATCAGAAAAGAATAATTAAATTATATGCAGACATGAACTTTGATTGAGGACTCCAGCAGTGAAAAAATCTTTCTATTACTTAAATATAAGAATATTGAACATTGACAGCTATCTTGCTCTTTATAAGCCCTATAAAAATTGCAGAACAGAAACAAATTTCAACAAAGCGTGTTAAAGATCAATAGACCCACAGCTAGAAGCATTGTTTTCTCTTATAAAATTGGGATTAGAAACAATCTGCATTTTAATTTGTATCTGTCTGCTACATGCCAGCCATCATATTACAATTAGAGAGCAAGGCATATCTGTGCACTTGTGGTGTCAACCCCACTCCCAGTTCCTGAAATTGCAATGCTAAACCCATGGCATGAGTTTAACATATCACCTGCGACTGTGCTACATTCCGCCAGGACTATACTGTAGTGCCAGCCCAGATTTTGTACTCAAGAAGTGGAACTTGAGGAAAAAATAACAACAGGGAAACTAAGAAACTACATATTTCAGGAGATCGTTGACAATGTTGTTTCAGGTAGGTTTGGTCATATATATTTTTAATTTTGAGTTAAAATGAAAATCATTAATTCAGAAAATCTGAGGGCTGATTTTTCTCTCTGGTGTACATCAGTGTTCTTTGGCTCATGGAGGGTCCGAAGGCCAGAAATAGAGGGATGACATATTTGTTGACACAAGTAAATTTTGTTTGCAGGCCATTTAGAATTCCTATCCAAGGCAGCACTGCATTATTACTAATTGAGGGAATCACTAACTTTTGAGGGAAAGGGAGAAATTGTCCATTGTTTCTCTACTGCCCGTATGCAGAAAACCAGACTGATATTGATTTCTGTATGGACTTTGGGTGAAGATTTAACTGGGGCTTATCTACCCTCCTGTGGTCAATTATTCTGGCAGAATTGACTGTCAAGTTCACAAGTACAATAGCCAGCTACATGAGGAATTCTACTCTAGCAAAGAATCAACATTTTGAGGATTTTGGGAAGAAGAAAACTGGTGAAAGAAAAGTAATGTCAATAGAAGCTCCCAAATAATCACAACAATTCTCAATCAAAGCAAGAAACTAATTCTCCAATCCAAACTGGGAGTGCAGTGTCAAACTGGGAATGGAGCATACTCTAAGATTGGCTTTTGTACCATTGTGGTTAATAAAGTCAAGACATTTCAACAATCTATTTTTCTAATCTCTGGACAAATCCACAGGCTTTCTGATATCTTACAACAGTCCATGATTTCTTCCACAAAGTGCATTGTTGTAGTGATCACAACATTGAATTTGCTACAGTTGATCATAATGCTTTGAAGCAATGTTAAATGATTTGTCAATGACTTCAAATGACAGGAATGGTTAGACATTTTTTGTTTGACTTCAGCTCATCAATTTGTCCCATTCTATCGCTTTTTAAGCTCTTGGTAGTATTTCTGCTGATTATGTTTTGATATCTTGATAAGAAAGGTGATTAGAGAAGATGATTATTGTATTATGGATGATTGGATTGCTGGCTTTAACTGAAGATTGTCTCAAAGATGGCAATACTCCTCCACCTCTTACTGAAGTCTCTTCCTGGCTGGTTATACTTTCCGCTACCTATGCTGTCCAAATTTTCAGAGTAGTAGTTTGATTTTTTGCTCTCCCCGCTTTTCATCCAGTACCTCATTCAACCACCTCAGGTTATTCCACTCTCTCCTTTAAAATCTTCATTGGATATAATCCCCAAGTTTCTTTCCAAGATATCTTCTCCCTTCCCCCCTTCAGCCTTTGCACTCTGCCCCAAGTCACAAATATAGTCAACTATACCATCTTCATCCAATGCCACTTCTTTATTGTCCTACTCAGTGAGAGTGGCCTTGTTTGAATCCTGCAACTCAGAGGGCCTAGCTGTGACCTTGTGGTGGTGGCTAGGGAGGAGCAGGAGTAGGATAAAAACCATAGAATCCTACAGTGCAGAAGGAGACTATTCGGCCCATCAAGTCTGCACCGACCACAATCCCACCCAGGCCCTATCTACATAACCCCATGAATTTTACCCTAGCTAGTCCTCTTGTTTGAGTGGGGGGGCCAGGGCCACATCCTTTTGTTCCGTAGCTCAATAGGGGAGAAAAGGGTTAGATGTAGGGTTCAATGAATAACGGCAGAAGTTTTCAAGGATGTCTGGTACTATCAGTTTGAATGGGCCTTACCGTTTGCCTTGCATTGAGGGCCTGTGGGAAAAGCAGCATCCAGATGGGGATGAGAAGCTTTCTTAGTGGGAGAAAGGTCAAAGATAGTGAAGCGCTAAGGTTGTGAACAAGCATAGTTTTTAATAAAGGTGACTTGTGATTGTGACAAATGATTCTGAACCCTACCTTTCAGTGCCCCGAAAACCCCTTCATCTTGTGAGGCCTACCACTACATCTAGGCATGTTTCCAGGACACATCAGATGTGAAAGTGGCCTGCTGGTTTCCACACCCTTGGCGGGAGCGGGCCTAGACTTGGAGGGACCTGGTTGACTTTCGGGTGGCACTGGTGTTGCTGCGTCACCCTGTCCTGCCTGCTGCCCGAGATGCGTCGGTGTCAGGAGGGAGGAGTCTGAAGGGTCACTGCTAGAATCTCCTTGATGGAAGGCCGCAGGATGGGCTCCCACACTTCCTTCTCCCTTGGGGTGCTCGGAAGTCCCTGGGTTACTCCATGGGATGGGAGGGGCAGCTGGAGTGAGGTCTACATGAAAGTTACCTGGCATTGCCAGTGCTGGAAGCCCACCATTGTCTGCACTATGATGTCGATGCCCTCAGCAGTGCATCTCAGAGACTGAGCTATGCTTTGAAGTTTGTCAGACATGGCTCTGATGTCTTGCTCCAGACTTTCCACTGCGGTTGCCACCCTTGCAGTGTTGGGTTGGATGTCAACACCGGCAACATCTCCTGCAACTGAAGGCTTTGGAACTCCTCTGTCCCACCGAGCCGTTGCAAGAACATTGCTGACAACCACTCCTGGTATTCATGGCTCTGCCTTTGCATCTCTAGGAGCTGACGGAGAAACAGTCCAGAGGCACAGTGCCTGGCTGGGTCACAGCTGAGTCCTGGATCCAGCATACCTGTAATGGTTATCATATCATACTCTTCTTTTCTATTTGTGCTATTAATGCATTCCATCTTGCTAGTAATCCCGTCGGTAGCATTTATTTACATTGCTTATTGCTCATTCCCTCTGACACATCTCACTAGAAATTTAAAATGCTGCTGTGAACAATTTAAATATTCTGTCCCGACCATTGATTTCAAAACTCTATCCTACTTGCTGAAATTTCAAGATGGCAAACAACACCTTCAGATCATAATGATAAAGTTTGTTTTGGACTGAAGAAGACTCCTTTAAAATTATGTTGTAAATAATAAATTTTAAAAATGATATTTAATCTAAAGTTTTCTTCCTTGTGGTATAAACGGTAAGTTTTCTATTCACTAATGGGATACAGACTTTATCTGCAAGTACGTTAAAGATCTCGATAAAAACAGAATGCCCATGGTGATTCTGAATTTTTCAGGCCTATTTGCTTGTGAAGTTAATCTTTTTTGCAACAGCTAAACAGCCAGGATTCTCTATCTTACATTTCTGTCAATTAAAATTTATAAATGATTCATCTGTGCAGATAAATCTACTTAAAATTATTATGAAACAAAATTCAACTCTAGAATATAAATAATGCATTTCTGACTTAGCAATGATTGTACATTTACATATAAATGATATTTTCTTCTGCATTGTTACCCTGTTACAGAAATTGGAGAATTATATTTGTTTTTACAAATAAATGTGTTACTGTACAATTTGGGGTCCGTAAAAAGATCCTGTCATAGAACCAATGGAGTGTTATGAACCTCACCCCAACCACTTTTATTCGGTCAAAGCTGACTGCAAATAATTGATTTTGCTTAACTTTTAGATTCCTGATCATGATTGATGTTTGAGTCTGATGCATTGGGCAAAGTGGCTGAAAGGATTTGTTGCAGTTGTCACTGTGCCAGCTCAGTCAAATCTGGACTTTAAACCCCTTCCCAACCCATCGTGCTTAGCATTGCCCTGTAGATTTTCACCTCTTTAGCTTTCATACATACTGACGACACCCAGTTCTACTTCACCACCACCTCTCTCAATTCCACAACCATAGCTAAATTATCAGACTGCTTAACTGACATCCAGTACTGGATGATAGAGGTTTCCTCCAAGTTAATATTGGCAAGACTGAAGCCACTGTTATTGATCCTGGCTCCAAACTCCTTTCACCAGCTACTGACTCCATCCTTCTCCCTGGAAACAATCTGAGATTAAGCCAGTCTTTTCACAACTTTAGTGTCAAATTTAACCCCGAGATGAGCATCTAACCTCATATTTGTGTTAGCACACATCACTAATTCCATCTCTGTAATATTGCCCAACTTCACACATGTCTCAGCTCATCTGCTGTTGAAAGCCCCATTCATACCCTTTGTTACCTTTAGACTCAACTATTCCAATGCACTCATGTCAGGTCTTCCACATTCAACTGTCTACTATCTTTAAATTTAAGGCCTGACGATTGGAGGGATTTTGGAGTTCTGCAAAGGAGGATCAAAAAATTAATAATTAAAGAGAAATGATAATATGAAAATGAACTAGTAAAAGACATAAAAACAGACTAAACTTTTCGACAGGTATGTAAGAAGAGATTAATGAAAGGAAATGTGGCCCCATACGAGACAGTTAAAATGTATAATGGGAAATAATAAAATGGAAGAGATATTAAACAAATACACTTTAAATCTGTCTTCATGATGGAAAGCACAAGAAAATTAGGAACTATTGATAAACCAGGAATCCAATGAGAATGAGGGACATATAAGTAAATAAATATTCCTGGAGAAATTAATGGGAGCAAGTGGTGACAAATCCGTTGGACATGATGACATGCATTATAAGGTTTTAATTGAGGTTGCTGAAAAGAGAGTGGAGGAATTAGTTTTAATCTTCCATAATTCCCAAGATTCTAGAATACTTACCAAGGATTGGAAGATAGCAAACATGACCCAACTATTTAAGAAAGTAGAAAGAGAAAACAGGGAACTATAGTTCAGTTAACTTATCAGTAGTCAGCAAAGTGTCAGAATCTATTGTTAGGAACATGGTAACAGAACACATCGAAAATTGTCATATGATTAAGCAAAATCAATAACAATTTATTAAAGGGAAATTATGTTTGACAGATCTCTTAAGAGAATGTTTTGAGGATGGTGGATAAGGGGGAACAAGTGGATCTGGTGTATTTGGATTTTCAAAAGGCATTTAATAATGTGCCACACAAGCGGTTATTTCACAAAATTAGAACTCATGGGATGTAGATAATATATTAGCATGTATTGTGGGTTGGTTAATGAACAGAAAACAGAGAATGAACAGAAAATAGAGAATAAGAAAAAACAGGATATTCTGGATTTCCAGGCTGTAACTAACAGAGAGTCACATGGATCAGTACTTAGACCTCAGCTATTTACAATATATATCGATGACTTCGATGAGGGGACTGAGTGTATTGTATTCAAGTTTGCTGATGGTACAAAGTTAAGTGGGAAAGTAGGAGGTGAGGAGGATGCAAAGAAGCTGCAAAGGGATATTGACAGATAAATGGACAAGAACATGGCAGATGGAATACAATGTGACATAGTGTGAAGTTAACCCATTTGGTTGGAAAAATTTAAGAAGATATATTTTTTGCATGGTGAGACACCAAGAGGGACCTGGATGTCCTTCTTCACGAATCACAGAAAAGGAGATTTCTTTTCCGGGAAGAATTATTTTCTCTCAATCTGTGGAATTCTCTTCCCCAGGGAGTGTTGAAGTTTGGTCATTTAATATTTTTAATGCTAATTTGGATAGATTCTTGACCGACATAAGTCAAAGTTGTAAGAGGTTAGAGAGGAAAGTAGAGAACACAATCAGATCAATCATGAATTTATCAAATAATGGTGCAGGCTCAAAGGGCTGATTGGCCTACTCTTGCTCCTAATTTGTATGATAGTATTCTTGTAAAGTTAATGAGCAAGTACAGAAATGAGTAAAGCTTGGATACAATATACTCAGTCCCCTGCCAATCCAGAATGTCCTTTTTACTCCTATTCTCTGTTTTTGATTTTAAAATACTCATCCTTATTTTCAAATCCCTCAATGGCCTTGCTTCTCACACTCACTGTAATTTCCTCCAGCCTCACAAATCTCTGAGATATCTGTGCTCCTCCAATTCTGGCTTCTTGTATGTCTCCAAGTTTTAATTGCTTCACCATTGGTGACCATGCTTTCAGTTGCCTAGGCTCCAAGCTCTGGAATATCCTCCCTGCATCTTTCTGCCTTACCTTCTTCCTTTAAGACTGTTATGATGGCCCTGAAGGATTTGGGGAGATCGTTGCTAGATCTCCCTGTGGATTTCATGCAATGTGAACTTCCTTATTGAGTGAGCACTGTTTACACACCAGCCTTCAACTGGTCTGCCCTGGAATGCATGTACAGCCTATGAAGCCTTTTGAAAATTCTCAACAACTCCATTAACGAGCGCTCAATATTCTCAACCACCTAATTTGTCTTTTATCAGGGATTGGGCTGGATTGTACCTGATCGACCCTGATTCTGGTGAATATGACTGGTGAGGGAGGGATGCATGTAAGGCCTGAATTAGAAAATCAGATTATTTTTCATCGCATTGGAGGAGGTTTTGGGATAAGTATGGGCAAAACCACAAAGGGATTTAAACACAAGGATGAAATTTTTAAATATGTGGCACTGGGGTAGTAGAGTTAGCAAGAACAAGGGTGATGGGTAAACTGGAGTTCCAGGATGGGATATAGGCAGAAGGGTTTAGGATGAGATGGAGCATGTCGTGCCAACCAATAAAGAATTTAGCTAACTGGATCTGGAAGGGGTAAATAAATCAGTAAGGGTTTTAGTGGTAAATCATGGAATGGTTACAGCAGTGAAGGAGGCCATTTACCCTGTTGTGTCTATGTTGGTTGTATGCATCAGCAACTTGCCTATTCCAATGCCCTTACCTTTTTGCTAGCATTACAAAGTTTTTTTCCCTTCAGATAATGATCCATGATTTAATCTACAACACTCAGGCAGTGCACCAATTGCTGTGAAAACCATTTTCTTCATGTCACCAATACTTCTTTTGCCAATCAACATAGTGTCCTTTGGTTCTTGATCCTCCCACCAAATGGGAGCAGCTTCTCCCTATCGACTTTTTCCAAATGCCTCATGGTTTTGGACACCTCTATGAAATCTCTAATCATTTTCTTCCAAGGAGATTAGCCCCAGCTCCTCCAATCTATGCACAATACTAAAGTTTCTCATCTCAGAAATCATTCTCATGAATCTTTATGGCACCCTCTCCAATGCCTTCACATCCTTCCTAAAGGTTGTGGTGTCATAGAGTCATAGAGGTTTACAGCATGGAAACAGACACTTTGACCCAACTTGTCCAGTTTTTACCATGAAGCTAGTCCCAATTGCCCGCGTTTGGCGCATATCCCGCTCTACCAATCTTACCCATTTAACTATGTAAATGCTTCTAAAAGATAAAATTGTACCCGCCTCTACTACTACCTCTGGCAGCTCATTCCAGACACCCAGCACCCTGTGTGTGAAAAAATTGCCCCTCTGGACTCTTTTGTATCCTCTCCCCTCTCACCTTATTACTATGCCCTCTAGTTTTAGACTCCCCTACCTTTGGGAAAGGATGTTGACTATCTACCTTATCTATGCCCCTCATTATTTTATAGACCACTATAGACTCTTAAACCTCGTACGCTCCAGGGAAAAAAGTTCCAGTCTATCCAGCCTCTCCTTATAATTCAAACCATCAAATCCCGGTAGCATCCGAGTAAGTCTTTTCTGTACTCTTTCTGGTTTAATAATATCCTTTCTATAATAGAGTGACCAGAACTGAACACAGTATTCCTGTGGCCGTACCAATGTCTTGTACAACTTCAACAAGACATCCCAACTCCTGTATTCAGTGTTCTGACCAATGAAACCAAGCATGCCAAATGCCTTCTTCACCACCCTGTCAATCTGTGACTCCACTTTCAAGGAGCTATGAACCTGTACCCCAGAATTCTGTGTTCTATAACTCTCCCCAATGCCGTACCATTAACTGAGTAAGTCCTGCCCTGGTTTGATCTACCAAAATGCATCACCTCGCATTTATCTAACTCAAATTTCATTTGCTATTCATCAGCCCACTGGCCCAATTGATCAAGATCCCGTTACAATCCTAGATAACCTTCTTCACTGTCCACTATGCCACCGATCTTGGTGTCATCTGCAAACTTACTAACCATGCCTCCTAAACTCTCATCCAAATCATTAATATAAATGACAAATAACAGTGGACCCAGCACCGATTCCTAAGACACCCCGCTCGTCACAGCCTCCAGTTTGAAAAACAATCCTCTACAACCACCCTCTGTCTTCTACCATCAAGCCAATTTTGTATCCAATTGGCTACCTCATCCTGGATCCCGTGAGATTTAACTTTATGCAACCATGCAGTACCCTGTCAAAGGCCTTGCTAAAGTCCATGTAGACAACATCGACTGCACTGCCCTCATCTACTTCTTAGTTACCCTTTCAAAAGATTCAATCAAATTCATGAGACATGATTTTCCACTCACAAAGCCATGCTGACCGTCCCTAATCAGTCCTTGCCTCTCTAAATGCCTGCAGATCCTGTCTCTCAGAATACCTTCTAATAACTTACCCATTACAGACATTTGGCTCACTGGCCTGTAGTTCCCAGGCTTTTCCTTGAAGCCCTTCTTAAACAAAGACACAATGGGGGCGATTCTCTCAAAAAGTTCTAAGTGCTGAATTCACAGGAAAACTGGTGTAAATCATAATTGTTTTCTCACTGTGACTTCAGACAAGAATCTCCACACTCTGTGCACTGCAGAGGTCACAATCATGAATATCATTAAAAGTTCAGGGAGCGGATTCTATTCACGCCGGAGTCTGACTGTCCTGGATCTCTGCGCATGCGCAGTGGCCCCAAACTGTCAGCCTGCAGTTTGCTGGCCAGCTTGATCACTGGCCAGCCTGGAACCCTCGCTGTGCTGCCCCTCCATCCCACCAAAGGCCTGATCGCGGTCCCCACGAGCATTCCTGGGCCAGCCCCACCCGACCCCCCCCCCCCCTCGTACCCCCATCCAGGAGCGCTCCGATCTCCAGCCCCACCTCCCAGTGATGATCCCCCCACACCCCCCATCCTGGAAGACCCTCCCCCAACGGGAGGCAGACACCCCCCAGCACAACACCCCCACCCTGCCCCAATTGCTGGCCTCCCTCCAGACCGAATGGTCCCAGTGGCAGAGTGGCAGCAGGAACCCCACCCCCACCAATCGCCCTAACCTCCCTCCCTTAGGCTCTGCCCCCAGTCCCACCCCCTTGGCATTGCCCGATGCCTGGTGGGCAGTGCCAAGGTGTCCCCTGGACATGGGCACTTTGCCCCTTGGACAGTGCCAGCGGGCACAGGCTGGCACTACCAGGGTGCCCATGCCCAGGGGCACCAACCCCCACCACCCAACCCCCTGGGGGCCCTGATGGCCCCCTTCACTTCAGCAGGGTCTCCCGCTAGTTCCCCGAAAGTGGGGAGTTAGTCTGAACCCCACCAGAGTGAAATTGCACTGACGGGGTGGGAGATGCTTCTGCCCCGGGCCCGATAATGACATTTAAATAACATTAAAATAAAATTAAGATGACTTACCTGCTGGTCCCGCTGGTTTCCAGCATGGTCTCGACTGCGCCAGATATTCGGCGCTCCAAGGTGCACATGCCTCGGGAATGCATGCGCGAATTCCGTGAATCAGCCCACTTGCGATTCTCCCAGATGACACACATCGGGATGGGAGAATTGCCCCCTACATTTGCCACCTCCAACCTTTAGGCACCTCACCTGTGGCTGTCGATGATTCAAATATCTCTGCCAGCGGACCTGCAATTTCCTCCCTAGTCTCCCACAATGTCCTGGGTTACATTTAGATAAATGTGAGGTGATTGAAAGTATTCAGCGATGGAGCATCCGCAATCCTCTAGGGTACAGAAGTCCAAAGATTCATAATCCGTTAGGGGAAGCAATTTCTCCTCATCTTAATACTATATGATTGACTACTACTCTGAGAATGTACCCCATGGTTTAGATCCCCAGCCAGGGAAAACAATCTTTCAGCATCTACCCTGTCATACCCCTTCAGAATCTGTTATGTTTCAATGAGGTAGTCTTTCATTCTTCTAAACACCAGAGAATATAGGCCCAATTTACTCAGCCTCTCCTCATATGACCAGCGTCTCATCTCAGGGAGCAATTTAATGAACCTTGTCTGCGCAGCCTCCAATGCAATATATTTTTCCTTAAATCTGAAAATCAAAACTGCACACAGTATTCCAGATGTGGTCTCAACATAACCCTGTACAATAGCAAAAATTCTTCATTCCTGTGCTCCAGTCTCATTGCAATAAAGGCCAGCATGCCATTGGCTTCTTAATTACTTGCTGTACCTACATGCTAATTTTCTGAGTTCCTTGTGCAAGCACATTTAAGTCTCTCTGACATAACCATTTACAAGTTCTATATCATTTAAAAACATGTTGTGGTTTCCTATTCTCAAGACCAAGGTAAATGATCCAGCTCTTCCAGTCTCCAATCATTAGATTGTACAACCCAAGATGGGGAGCCTGCCTGTTCTGGTGCTCTGATCTCTATGGAATTGCTGAGTAATTTTGAACTTCGAAAGATCAATTTCTCTCTGAGCTAGAGCCGGGGACTTCAGATATTTCCCCAGTACTTACCTGGATGTTTATCCAGGAAATGTTCAACAATTTAAAACATGATCTAACAAATGGGTAACTACAGAAATGACCTGCCACTCACTCACTCACCTTCCCGTTTGTACAGGTCCCACCTCACCCAGAACTGGTCCTAATGCCCCAGGAATCTGAAACCCCCCCCCCCCTTACACCATCTTTTCAGCCACATATTCATCCCATTATTTCTTGCTGTTTCTACTCTGACTAGCATGTGGCACTGGTAGTAATCCTGAGATAACTACCTTTGAGATCCTACTTTTCAACTTGCTTCCTATAATTTGCTTTTAGAATCTCATCCCTTTTTTTACTCTTGTCGTTTGTACAAATGTGTACCATGACAACTGGCTGTTCACCCTCCCCCTTCAGAATGTCCTGCAACCTCTCTGAGACATCCTTGACCCAAGCACTAGGGAGGCAACACACCATTGTGGAATCTCTTTTGGGGCCACAGAAACATACATCTATTCCCCTCACAATTGAATCCCATATCATTATTGCATTTCTGCTCCCTTTTCTCCTCCCTTGCGCAGCAGAGTCAATCATGGTGCTACAAATTTGGCTGCTGCTGTTATCCCCTGAGAGACCTTTCCCCTCAACAGTATCCAAAACGGTATATCTATTTTGCAGGGGAATAGCCACAAGAGATTGCTGCGCTGCCTGTCCTCTTGCCTGATGGTCACCCATTCCCTTCCTGCCTGTGGAGACTGAGCCTGCGGTGTGACCACATCTCTATATGTTCTATCCACAATACTCTCCACCTCACAGATGCTCCACAGTGTCCCCAGATGCCAATCCAGCTCTGAAACTTGGGCTTCCAGGAGCTGTACCTGGAGTCACCTCCTGCACACATGCTGGTCCTGGGAACTGGAAACATTCCTGGTCTCCCACATGGAGCAAGAAGAGCAGGTCATGGCATGGAGATCTCCTGCCATGTCTTACCTCTAAGTTAAATTAATCCTTTTAATATCAAACAATATCAACAACGGCTCTTCTTCTCCGCTCTTTGTTATTACAGAATAGATTTCTGACAAACAATGAATCACAGAATGATGTCTTAACAATTATAATCGATAGGTGTAGTAAGTACCTACCCAACTGTACTCACCCAAACAGCTATTTTGATTTCCTTAGCAGATGTAAACTTGCAATATTTATTCCATCAACTTTAGCCTGTTCTTCCCTAATACCTATATAGGGGGGTTTGTTTAAGTTTCAAATCCTTGATTGTGGTTGGAGTATGTTACTTGCAAACTTACATGGAATTCAATGATATTTAATGGTATGATCATAATTTCCCAGTGGATCTTTTACTATGACATTACTAAGTGACACTGCCTCATTACACAATACCAGACCTAAATAGCTTTATCCTTAGTCAGTTCCACAACATATTGTTCCAGGAAAACTGCCATGAAAACATTCTACAAACTCATCCTCTCAACCTCTAATTTGATTGCCCGAGTCCACATGAAGATTAAAGTCACCCACAATTATTACATTGCCTTTGTTACAAACTCCAATAATTTCTTGTTTAATGCTCTGTCCATTGGTCTAACTACTGATCAGGGGCCTATAAACTACTCCCAGAAGTGTTTTCTGATACTTGGTATTCCTATTTTTTGTCCATACTGATTCTACTTTATGATTTTCTGAGGAGAGATCCATTCTCATTATGTCCTTATGTCATTCTTTAATATCAGGGCTACTCTCTTCCTTTGCCATTCTGTCTGTCTTTCCAAAATATTGTGATGTGCAGATGCCGGCGTTGGACTGGGGTAGGCACAATAAGAAGTCTCACAACACCAGATTAAAGTTCAACAGGTTTATTTGGTAGCACGAGCTTTCGGAGCACTGCCCCTTCATCAGGTGAGTGGATGAAGGGGCAGCGCTCTGAAAGCTCGTGCGACCAAATAAACCCGTTGAACTTTAACCTGGTGTTGCCAAAATATTGTGCACCCTGGAATATTTATTTCCCAACCTTCATTACCTACAATCATGTCCTTGTAAAGGTGATTAAATCTAAATAATTTACTTCTATTTGTGCCACTAGTTCATCTATCCTATTACAGATGCTTCATGCATTCAGACAAAGAAACTTTAATTTAATTTTACTGCTACTATTTCTTGCAATGACTTTATTCTCCGATACACAATTAATGTTAAACTCTCTGTCCTACATTGCTTGTCTTTCGTCACATCGCTACATTGTTCCATTGCCTTGACCTTTCTCCCATCTCTCCGCGAAAACAAAGAACAGTACTGTACAGGAACAGGCACTTTGACCCACCAAGCCTGCGCTGATCACATTGTCCTATCTAGACCCACCGCCTGTAGCCCTCTATTCTCTGCCTGTTCATGTGTCTATCCAGATAAGTCTTAAATGTCACTAACGTGTCTGCCTCAACCACCTCACTTGGCAGTGCATTCCAGCCCCCACCACCCTCTGTGTAAAAAACCTCCCCCACACATCTCTACTGAACATTTCCCCCCTTACCTTGAATTTGTGCCCCCTTGTAATTGTTATTTTTGCCTTGGGGAAAACTGTTCACCTTATCTATGCCCCTCATAATGTATTAACTTCTATCAGGTTGCTCCTCAGCCTCCGTCTTTCCAGAGAGAACAATCCCAGTTTATTCAATCTCTCCTCATAGCTGATACCTCCATACCAGGCAACATCCTGGTAAACCTTTTCTGTACTCCCTCCAAAGCCTCCACGTCCTTCTGGTAGTGTGGTAACCAGAATTGGACACAGTCTTCCAAATGTGGACTAACCAACGTTTTATATAACTGTAATATAATTTGCCAACTTCTATACTTGATGCCCCGGCTGATGAAGGCAAGCATGCCATATGCTTTCTTCATCACCTTTTCCACCTGTGCTGCCACTTTTAAGGATCTGTGGACCTGTACTCCCAGATCTCTGTGTGTCTACGCTCCTGATGGTTCTGCCATTTATTTTATAGCTCCCACCTAAATTGGATCTACCAAAATGCATCACTTCGCATTTGTCCGGATTAAATTCCATCTGCCATTTCTCCACAACTTAGTTAGGTGACTGGTCAGGACACTGGTTCCAGCCTGGTGTGGAGCCCATCGCTCCTCCCTGAGTACTGATACCCAAGCTCCACGAATCTAAACCCTTCTTCCCAAACAATTCTTTCAGCCATTTAATTCTCTAATCTCTTTGACCCTATGCCAATTGGTGTGTCTCAGGTAACAATTCAGAGATGATTCCATTTGATGTTCTGTGTTTAATTTGGACCCTAATTTCTCAAACTCTCCTAGCAGAACATCATTCCTGCTTATACCTTATACCAAGATCGTTGGATCTCACACATTGGCCTTGACAACTAGATCCTTCTTCTCCCACTCCAAGTTCCTGTCCAGCTGTAAGATGTCCTTAATCCTGGCACCGGGCAGGCAACACAACTCTTCAAGCTCTCAGTCGCGGCTTCAGAGAATGGTATCTATCCACCTAACTATGCTGTCTCCTATCACTGCTAAATTCCATTATGCTCCCCCCACTTGAATGGCAACCTGCACCCATCCATCCTGCAGTTCTTGCCCAGATTGACACAGCTAGCACCTTGTACCTGTTAGACAAAATCAGGGATTCAGGCTCCCCCATCACTACAAGCCAGTTCCCTATACCTGTCTGACTCACTGTCACAGCATTCTGTTCGTCACCATTGACCAACTCTAAATTCTGCCTAACCTAAGAGGTGTAACTGCCTCTTGGAAAAAGCATCCAAATAACCCTCCCTCTCTTTTATGCTCTGCAATGTTGGTAGCTCAAACTCTAGCTCAGCAACTTTGGGTCAAAGTTGCACAAACTATAGACACTGCAAAAATGGTTGTCCAGGATCTCTATACATTCCCAAAGATTCCCAAACATTGCCATCACCTCAATCCACCATCCCTGCCACATCTGTCTAATCTTATTTATTTAATAGTCAATTAGTTATTAACTTACATAGCTAAAGTGATAGGAAGTTACAATCTCCTAGCATGGAGACAAAGGAAGAAAATTTACCAGCTACCATAAGCTGAAAAAAGAAAAGGATCATTGCATTTCCTCTCTGCACCAAAATCCCACTTGAATCAAATTTCCGACTTTGTACTTAGTCTATGTCACATTCAGACATCATCTCTCTGTGTGTCCCCTTTCTATATGCAGTTTGCAAACCTGTCTACTTTACAGAGCGCTGATGACTCACTCCCAGGATGCAATGCCAGCTCAGCTTCTTGCTACGATAATTAACACCTGTTCAAGGTGATCACTTTGAGCTGATTGATAGATAACTGCCACTGCCAGCCAGCTTTGTCCCTTTGTTCCTGCATCTCCTGAGAATTGTACCTTTTATTTAACGTTGCCTCTCTTCATTCTTCCTATCTAAATGAATCACTGCACACTGCTCTGCACTTTCCACCCATTTGGTCACCCAATCCACCTACCTGTCAATGTCCTTTGGAAGTGTAACATTATCCTCCTCACAGTGTAATCTGCAAATTTTGACATTGTGCCCTGTATACCTAAGTCTGGGTCATTAATGTGTATCAAGAAAAGCAGGGGTCCTAACACTGACCTCTGGGGAACCCCACTATAAACCTTCCTTCAGTTCAAATGGTTGAAGTAGGAACAGAAGCAGGTCATGCTAATGAAGTTGAAATTGACAGTCTTTGTGATACAAAGATGTGCAATGAGTTTCAGAGAGAATAAATTGCCAATGTTGCAAACTGCAACTTCAACCTGACACAGTGACGTGGGAGGTGAAGGAGTTGGTGAAGGGTACAGAATATGTCCTGGAGGTTGAAAGTGATCGCTTCAGTCTTCCCAGTGTTTAACTGAAAGAAATTATACTTCATCCACGATTGGATGTTGCAAAGCAATATCTGAATTGATTTACCATGTTCACACACACAGACACACGATTGAACAGAGAGTCAAAACAACCAATCATTAAGTCCAAAAAGTAGCTTTGCACATTTTCGCTGGTACATTTAAAACAACTCACATTCTATTTAAACCGTTTCCTTTGTAATCTTTAGTATTCAATTACAGTTCAATTCGGTAATTATGAACACAGAATCCAAAATTATGGATTGTCTCCACAGGGAACCTATGCAGAGACTTTGCATAACTATTAACATCTCTGTAGATATAATGTGTTAATTGATTTCATTGGAGGGCCTTTATAATTCAGCAGTTTTATACAAAATGATGTTGCACACCTGATAACACCCATGAATCATGTAATGAGGAGCACGTTAAATTTAAAGAGATTGCTTTCAGCATATATTGTGTTTCTCACATTTGGGGTGTCATACCTTTGAATATGCAAATTTTTACATCACACTTTGTGATTGAGCTAGAAGTGCTGAGTAGATGATCCATCTTAGCCTCCTTTTGAAGTCCCAGCATCACAAATGCTCGTCTTCAGCCAATTTGATTCACTCCAAATTACATCAAGAAACAGCTGAACCAACTGGATACAGCAAAGACTAAGGGCCTAAAAATATTGCAGCTGTCATACTGAACACTTGTGCTCCAGAACTAGCCATACACCTAGCCAAGTTTTTCCCGCTCAGTTACAACACTGGTATCTACCCAACAAAGTAGAAAATTGTCTAGTTATGTTGATAAAAGGCAGAACAAATCCAAACCAATCTGACCACTTCCTACTCTCAATTATCAGCACAGTGATGCAAAATGTAACTGATAAAGCCATTAAGTGGCATTACCAATAACCTGCTCACTGGTACTCAGTTTGGGTTCTGCAAAGATCACTTGGTTCCAGGTCTCATTACAGGTTTGATCCAAACATGGACAAAAGAGCAGAATTCCAAAGGTGAGGTAAGAGGAACTGCCGTTAACATCAAGAATGCATTCAACTAAGTGTCAATGGGAATTGTGGGGAAGCTCTCCACTGGCTGAAACTGTACCGAGCACAGGAGAAGATAGTTGTGTTGCTGAAGCGCAATCATCTCAGCCTCAGGACATCACTGCATGAACTCCTCAGAGCAGTGTCTTCAGCCAACCACTTTTAGCTGCTTTACCAATTACCTTCCCTCCATCATAAGGTCAGAAGTGGGGACGTCCACTGTTGTTTGCATGTGTTCAGTTCCATTTGCAACTCATCAGATAATGTAACAGTTCATGCCTGTATGCAAAAAGACCTGGACAACAGTCTGGCTTGGTAGCAAGTGTTATTCATGCCAGGTAATGACCATCTCCAACAAGGAAGAATCTAACTAAACCTCACTTTAGTTGCAAAAATGCTATTACTGCTAAGTCCCCTCCATCCTGGAGGTCACCACTGCCCAGAAACTTAACTGGACCAACCAGAAGACTACAAGAGCACATCAGAGGCTGGATATTCTGGCAAGGAGCTCTCCTCCAGAAGTGTGATGGAATATTCTCCACTTGCTTGGATGAGTACAGTTCCAACAACACTCAGAAAGCTTGAATACATCAAGAACAAAGCAACTGGCTTGAATGGCATCCCATGCACCACCTTAAACATATGGGTGGCATGGTGGCACAGTAGTTAGTACTGCTGGCTCACAGCACCAGGAACTCAGGTTCGATTCCTGGCTTGGGTCATTGTCTGTGCGGAAGCTGCATGTTCTCCCTGTGTTTGTGTGGGTTTCCTCTGAGTGCTCTGGTTTCCTCCCACAATCTGAAAGATTTGCAGGTTAGATCATTGGCCATGCTAAATTCTCCTTCAGTGTATCCGAACAGGCACTGGAGTGTGGCGATTAGGAGATTTTTACAGTAACTTAATTGCAATGTTAATGTAAGCCTACTTGCAACACAAATAAATTAAAAAAAACACTAACTTCTTCCACTACTCAATGCAGATGTCTGTCCCATTTACAAGATACATTGCAGCAACTTGACAAGGTGTCTTCAACAGTACCTTCCAAACCAATCATCTCTGCTGCCTGAAAGACAAAGCATAGCAGGTGCACGGGAACATCAGCGCCTGCAAGTTCCCCTCCAAATCACACACCATTGGAAATATATGTTGTTCCTTCATTATCATTGCCTCAAAATCCTGGAACTCCCATCGAACAATACTATTTGTGCATCCTATTTTACATGGACTGCAGAGCTTCAAGAAGGTGGCTCACCACCACTGGCTTTTCCCGCAATTTTTGCTTCCCATGAATGAACAAAATCAAAACATTGAAGAGCAATAAATCATATTTAAAAAGGATTCCAGTTGCACACAGGCAACGCATATGAGTTCTGCTGAAGAGCCACTAAGGATGCATGAAAATAACTGCTTCAGAATGAACACAGAAATGTCTAGAAATACTCAGCAGGTTTGGCAGCATTTATGGAGAGTGGTATAGAGTTAATGGATGGAATTTAATTAAACCCGCTAGAGCTGGAAACATGGTGGGTGAGCATATATAATTGTGCAGGAGGACTTGGATTGGAATCCTGATAGCAGGAAAACAGAAAGCAAGCAAAAGAGCATCAAGAATGAAGTGAGGTGGCAATTTCACTCAGAAGCAAAGGGAAGGTGGTTAGCTCATTGTCAAACTTGATAACTCAAATTTACATACTTCTGAATCAAATTTTTACAGCCTTGCAAATTTAATGGGAGGAGCATGGGAATCCCAAGCTGTCAGAATCATGTCCCTGATGGTTTTTAGTCGACACCTCTAACTTCCAGGAGAAAAGTTGATCTGAATTATGAATTATGAGAAATGAATTAATTACCTGCAAATCTCTGTCAGACAGTGCCAGAGAAGGTTGAAAGATCAGTGGGGTTCGGGACCATACCTGGCTTTCCATGTGTGCAGGAGTCATCGACTACACACATACGGCAATGATCAGACTATTGTGCATTAGTCATCAGCAGAAAGCAAATGTATTTCATAAATGTTCAACAATTGTTTGTGACAACAGGAAGAAAATTATGCAGATCAGTGCCTGATTTCCAGGCTGCAGCCACAATGTATGTTCTTCAGAACTCGCACATTTGTTCCATCCACAAATACATCTGCAGGGAAGGATACTCAGTGACAGGGGCTACCCTCTTTGGGCTTCACTGATGATGAGTCAGGAATTCTCACAATGAGATAGAGGAATGGTAAAATGCAAGTCACGGCTCCACAAAAGCTCTATCAATCACACAATAGAACTGCTGAAGATGCCCTTCCAAAGCCTGGAATGTTCTGGGGAGTTCTACAAAATAACACAGCAAGGGTCTCACAGATCGTCGATGGCCGGGATTTACCTAGTGCGCTAGCCCCTGACAGGAATCCCCCCCCGTTCCCCACCCCAGCAAGAAGTCCACTGGGAGGGCTTTGGTGCAGATCTGGACAAACGTGGAGCTGGTGACTTAACTCTGAGAGGGGGAAGGGAGGCAAGTGCTGTGCCCATGAGTCTCTCTGCTGCTGCCAGGCTGCTGAGGGAGGGTTCCGCAAGGGACCTGGGGGTTGGGAGGGCTTGGGCTGGGAAGGGAGGGGTTGACCACAGGAGCCTGTCTCAGGATGGGGATCCTTGACTCAGGAGCCTTCTCGGGCATCCATCCCTGAATTTCCGGAAATTCTCATCACATACATATTGCTTCCTTTTGAGATTAACTACTGTCTTTCATAGGCCCTGCGATGTCTCCTCTCTGGGGGAGACTACCACTGCCTCAGGAACATTAGACTCAGTCGGTTCCTCTGGCTTCATCTACAACACTTCAGGATCTGAGCAAACTTCCCTCCTTTGATGCAGTGTGGCAACCAGGTGATCCACGTGCCTCCTCCAGACCAACTCATCCTTGGTCTGTAAATGACAATGGCCCCATCTGGACCATGACCATCGCTGGGACCCATTTCTCACCCGATGTCTAGCCAGCACGGTCTCTCCCTTCTGAAAATTCCTTGACTTGGAATTCCCCTCCCTTCGGGCCATCTGACCTTCCTGGTTCTTTGTCACCACTTCTCTCGTCTCATCTGAAGGTCACAGCTGGTCAAATGAGGTCTTCAGTTTCTGATTAAGCATTAAAGATGCTGGGGAACACTGGGTCATTGCATGATACGCGCTTAGAAATAAAGGGTGGTACGGAGCCAACCCCACCCATCGGACTCCTTGGTGGTTGAGGTACACCCCAAATGCTTCAACACAAACTGTGTCCCATTGTTGCCTACCACTTGTTAAGGATTTCCAAATCTAGCAAAAAATTCATCAAGTCAATCTATACCGCCTCTGTGGACCACAACTTCATGATTGCTATTTCTGGCCACTTTGAGTGGGCATCGACCACTATCAATAGCATTTGTCCTTCCCTGAACATGAGAAGTCAACTTGGATCCTTTGCCAATGAGCTTCAGGCTGTTCCTATCGGTGAATGGGTGACAATGGCAGCGCATTCCATACTAGAGTACAGGATTCACAAGAATCTGGGAGTTTACACTTGGCCACCAAAAATAGCTATGGCAATCTCCTTCATTCGCAACACACCTGACTGTCCTTGTTCCAGCACCTTCCCTCTTAACGTGAGGGAAATGACCACTCTCATCCCCCACAATAGGCATCTATCCGATATGGACTACTCCCACTTCCTGGACAGGTAGGGACGTAAATCAGGCTGATTTCTATGAATAGTGTTCCCTTGTAAGACTTAAGACTGGGTCATTTTGGTTAGCATTTCGCATCTGGGCTGTAGACACTGGTGCTTTATCGTCTTGATAAAAAATACATAAATTTTAAATTCCAATCAGGAACATCCGTTCCTCCAGGGAGAGGCAACCTTTAAAGAGCATCTGCATTGCCATGCTTCTCTGATTGTTGATATTGTATCGTACATCGTAGGAATACACTTATAGAAGTAGTGTCCACCTTTGTAGGTGTGCTGTTGCCATGGATGGTATTCCAGTATATGGTTCAAAATTGTGGTGAGGGCCTGTGATGTTACAACACAATACTCAATCCTTTATTTTTGACCTGGGCATAGTTTTCTTCTGTTTTCATCAAAGACTTGGACGTGAAAGCAATGGGTCTTTATACTCTTCATTAGACAATATATGCAATATATGCAACAATACAGCACCAATCCCATAAGGCAAGGCATTGCAGGTCAATTTTAGTGGCAACTTCGGGTCAAAATGCGTTAGCACTTCTGATCTTCTTAAGGTTTGTTTTACCTCCGGGTAAACCTCCTCACACCCCGGGTCCATCTCCATGGTTGGGCTTTACCAAGCATTTGGTGTGAAGGTTTTAGCATGGTGGCCAGATCTGGCACAAACGTGCTATAGTAATTGACCAACCACAAGAACAAACACAATTCCAATATGTTCTCTAGTTTAGGAGCCTTTATAATGTCATCCATTACGTCAGCCCCTTTCTATGCTCCTTATACACTTAAGACTGTGTGGCCAAATTCCGCTCCAACTCGAATTTCAAGTTTGCTGATGACACTGCCGTAGTGAGTCGGATTTCAAAAAGTGATGAGGCAGAGTACAGGAAAGAGATAGAGAACCTGGATCAACTGGTGTGACAACAATAATCTCTCCCTCAATGTCAGTAAAATGAAGGAGATAGTCATCAACTTCAGGAAGCATAGTGGAGGACATGCTCGTCTACATCAATGTAGATGAAGTGGAAATAGTCGAGAGCTTCAGGTTTCTAGGTGTCCAGATTACCAACAACCTGTCCTGGTCCCTCTATGCTGACACTAGAGTTAAGAAAGCCCACCAATGCCTCTACTTTCTCAAGAGGTTAAGGAAATTTGGCATGTCTGATATGACTCTCACCAACTTTTACAGATGCACCATAGAAAGCATCCTTTCAGGTTGATCCACAGCTCGGTATGGCTCCTGCACTGTCCAAGACCGCAAGAACCTACAAAGGGTCATGAACGAAGCCCAGTCCATCACGCAAATCAGCCTCCCATCCATTGACTCTGTCTACGCTTCCCACTGCCTCAGAAAAGCAGTCAGCATAATTAAGGACCATGCGCATCCCAGGCATACTTCCTTCCACCTTCTTCCATTGGATAAAAGATACAAAAGTCTGAGGTCACATACCAACCGACTCAAGAACAGCTCCTTCCACGCTGTCATCAGACTTTTGAATGGACCTACCTTATATTAAGTTGATCTTTCTCTACACCCTAGCTATGATTGTAACATTATATTCTGCACCCTCTCCTTCCTTCTCCCCTATGTACCCTATGAACGGTATGCTTTGTCTGTATAGCACGCAAGAAACAATACTTTTCACTGTATGCCAATACATGGGACAATAATAAATCAAATTAAATCATGTTGCTTGGGAGTAATAAATAAAATAAAATCGATGACGTGGCCCAGGTATTCGATTGAATCTCTAAAGAATTTGCACTTTTCTTTACTTGCAGGGCAAGATATCCAGGAGGGATGGGGAACTAATATCAGAGGGGTGGGAGGACTGACAGATCTTAAGTGTTCTATGTACAGTTTACACAGAACATAGAGATCACTGCATGTGCAATGGTGCCCTCTAGCTGTAAGCAGCCAGCAAGAATAGTCTCTGTCCACTCCCCCGACTGGCATGAATCACACTTCAACTCTCTTTTTGCACTAAGTGGCATAAGGTCGTGTCTGAAGCTCGCCGAAAGAATGTGTGCAATTCTCTACTGTTTTCACAATCATTCAGCACTTAGAATTTTTTGGTAAGATCGCCTCCTAAGACTTTTTTTGTTAGCATTTTCATTGGATTGCTTCATTACAGAGGACACAAACTAAATGGTCCTGGGGAAAGCATCTTGAACAAATGCATTAAATTCACAGTGCTCTGCCTGTCTTTTTAACAGCTACAAATTGAGCGATGGACTCTCCTTCTGGCTGTACTCTTTTATAAAATTAAAAATGGCGAACATCTTACTCCCTATGGTGCTGAGAAAAATTTCTATCACCTTATTGTCTAAGTATGAATGCCAATGCTCCATATGTAACGTCCAGCTCTCTATTTCTTCATTGGACAGTCCCATCGCTCCAAATTGGCCCACCATTTTCTGTTCCCGCCAGCGAGAATTTTTCCCACCACTCGTGTTCAGTAGCCGTTCGCAGCCCGAGTTTCACTATCTTGGCGCCAGCCGCTTCTTCGCCAGCTGTGCTCTCACTACTCTTCCCGTCGAATGTAGCCCAAGTACCCTCGTGACTGCTTCCCACGACGATCTCGTTGTTCTCGGTTGAGAATTTCCTCTCCTATTCTGGCCGCCGACTGTAACACAAGACCCCTCATGACCACCGCCTGATACCCAGCAAGTACCTTTTTTTTTGAGACGTCGAATGCAGCCCAAGTCCCCTCGTAATCCTTCCCTCGAAACCTAGGCGTGTTCCTTGCAAGTCTACCCTGCTACCTTGTCAGTTCACATTGTTTTCGGAGTTTGGGTGATGTCTGATCTTACTCCCTTCTTCCAAATACCCGGCGGTAATATGCAGCCTGTGGACCGTGACTCAGCCTCGTCACCAGTTAGTATTAAGTCTAATTATGGACTATAAAGGAATTAGCAGGTAAGTAGGTGTAAAACGAACAGGAATGGTTCATTCAACATCATGCCAGTACCACAGCAAGTACAATACTGCCCTAGCAAGCTTGTGCTCTGGATCAGTTGACCTGTTCTCTTAAAAGGGGCAAACTCCCAACTACATGCATAATAATGGGCACAGCACTTGCCTCCCCGGCCCCCCCTTGGGAGTTCAAGGCACCAGTGAGGATGTCACTGCTAGGGTGCAAGGGGGCAGTGCAAGGTTAACACTGGGGATCCTGAGAAGGGTCCTGAGTGGGGGCTGACAGTGGCTATGAGGGGGCATGACCTGAGGGGATCCCAATGTCGGATTGTCTCTCTTGTGGGGTGCAGGGTGTGGTTTGAGGCCTCTGGTTGGACAGGGGTCCTTCTTACTTGGGAATTTTGTGTGGGTACGGGGGGAAGGGTTGGGGGTTCTAAACACACTGGTGAGTCTGGATCAGAGGGCTCAGGTGCCGTTTCACAAGGGCTTCCAATCTCACAGTGCACTGGGAGACCCCCTCTCTCTCCCCACGGACATCGGGACCCCCACCCTCATCGGCACCATGTTCCTCCACCCCCTCCCTGACAAGAGTCACTAGCATCGGGGTCCACCTGATATGCCCCACTGCCTGACGCCTGAAACGCCTACTCATCATGACCCCTGACATAATCCACCCCTGCATGACCCCCCTCTGCATAGCCCCCCTTATCAGATCACTCACTGAGGCCCCATCCCTTGGCACTGCCTCTGGCACACTGGCGGTGCCCAACTGGTATTGCTGAAGTGCCTGGCCGACACTGCTATCAGATGGTATCAGATGGCCACTGCCAGGTGGGCACTGCCTGATGGGCATCACCTAGCCATGCTCCTGACCACCAGGGGGCTTCAATAGCTTCTGAGTCCTCACAGTGGCCATCGCGCCAGGCCTCCGCTGGTGGAGACCAGCAGTGATTCTTGCCATTCTCGCATCATTCCCCGAAGGCCGGAGAATCCTGTTAGCTGTGAGTCAAATGGGCTATGCATATTTAAATGCTACCTTAAATATGTTAGTGGCCTCGTGCCCTTTCTGGGTGCAATCTGGTTCGCACCATTAGAAAGGGATAGGGAGGATCACAAACTATTTGGCACCGAGTGCCAAAACCAATTTTTAGGCCAGCACGCTATTTTCCGGGATCAGCACAATCTGTGCCAGGAGCGACAAGGTTAGAGAATCACTCCTGTTACCTTTAAATTTGATAAATCATTCTAAACATTTAAAAAAAAAATTCTGTTCAGCCAATAATTTTGTTTCTCCACTACAGGTAATCAGGTTATGTAAAATTCAAAATGTAAAAATTGGTTCTACATCCCTAATCAATAAAAGGTTTGATGTTCCAAATGCTTTCAAGGTATTACCAACAGTAACGTGTGCTTTTTGAGAATGCTGATTTCATGGGGCTCCCTAATTCCTTCACTGTTAGCAGAAGTGATTCAATAAAATAACAGTCCAAAGCTTCCAGGTTGCATTTGCACCTAAAAGATTTTTTAATGATTGAGACATCCCATTTTTGGAAGGGTGTATACATCTTGCAACTGCAACTTTCATTGAGCACTTCACAGAGAGAAATGGGACGAGTGGGATGACATTATCCTGCAGTGCTCTTGCCAAAGCTGCCTCCCTTCCTCACAGTGCTAGGTATGCCCGAATAAAGCAGGAGGATTTCACGTCTGGACCTGATCTGGCAGAATTAGGCCCTGCGATAATTTCAATGGTTTGTTTCCCGAGGGCAATCAATCACAGATTGATCAATTGCCACTGAGAAAGAGACACATTTGAAATTTGTCTTGGCAATTTTTAAAAGTTGTTTAGCCAATACAGTTGGTGGACTCGCACGACAATATTCTACCACATCTATATTCCTCTGATTAACTCAAGCAGACACCATAATTGAACAAGAAATGGCGCAAGCTCCCATCCAAATTATGCTAATACTCCTGGATTTGAATCAAGGCTGGATGGAAGTTGTGCTTTGTTCCCATCTTCTCCCAAAGGCTATCACAGGATTACCTAACCCCATATATATATTGTGTCCTATCCAGTCTACTACAACTAAGTATAATAAGACAACCAAACTCAGATACTACTGAGGAGAAAATCAACAACTGCAGAAAAGCTTAGGGGAATAATGCAGAGCAAATCTTCACCTTTTACAATGATTTATTTAATTTATACTTATTTATCTCAGAATTTCAAGACAACCACGGAAGAAAAATGGTTCCTGGAAGTTTTTAAGCATATCTCGTTGAGCACAATCTGCTGATGACACTAAAAAAAATGTTGCAAAGTTTTGCCAAAAGGAAACAAATTAGTTTAATTTTAATTTTTATGGAACTTTATCGCAAGGGACAATGGGAGTAAAGAGTGTCTAATACTGCTATGTTCCAAATACTGCTATATGTTTATTTATATTAATACAAAGGGAACAAATGCAATTTTTTCCTGCAATTTTTACAGAAACTATTACTTATTTATTTTTCAGGTATCAATCTTTAAGGAGATCTCATAAAATGTTATTTCCAAGCCTTTCACCAAAAATATGCACCCCTTCCATAACTCAGCAACTGCCCCATTCCCCAATACCCCGGTCCTGCAACATAATTAGAAAGTTACACTGTTTTTCTACATAGAGTCATAGAGGTTTACAGCATAGAAACAGGCCCTTCGGTCCAGCTTGTTCATGCCGCCCTTTTTTTAAAAAAAACCCTAAACTAATCCCAATTGCCCGCATTTGGCCAATATCCCTCTATACCCATCGTACCCATGTAACTATCTAAATGCTTTTTTTTTGGACAAGTGCAGTGAAGAAGAGACAGGGGATGAGCAGAAAATCACAAACTATTAACTTTGCATTTTCTAATATGTGTCAATACGAGTGTTTTACTTGAGAAGGAAAATAATGACAGTCCTTGAAAAACAGAAATCCAATTTTCATCATTCCACTATTGATGGCTGTGCCTTCAGCAGCCTAGACCTTAAACTCAGGAAATTCCTCTTCAACCTCACTCTGCTACATCTCTCTTCCTTTAAGTCTCTCCTTAAAGCCAACCTTTGACCAACCTTTTGGTCACCTATCCTGATATCTCCTTATGTGCCTTGATGTCCAATTTTATTTGTTAATGTTTCCATGAAGTATGACTAACTGACATACCAAACATTTTCTTGATTACCATTCCAAACTACTTCAAACATTTTCTAATAACCTCCATTTGTCCAGTAACAAAATCATCAAAATAAGTCACTTCAAATGTTGCTTGTGTATATTACATTCCACATTCTAACAATTTTGTTAACACTATTGAATTCTATATGGAATGAAGATGAAACAATACTACTTTGTCAAATAATACCCCCAAAACCACTGAAGAATACTCTGTAATTGAAAATACTGCCAAAATAAACTTAACATTCAGTTGAAACAGAGAGAGTGCAATAAAAATGAATGTATTCCATTTTGTAAATAATTTGTGTGTTTCAACCTGGCTGATTCGCAGGAAAGTATACTTTTAAGTGCCCTGCAATTTTCACACATGAACCGTCCTGTTATTTTATGCAATGCATATTAGTATGAGTGCATTCATTAAATAATGCATTTGATTTGAAGCTAATTAACCTTTTGTCAGATAAATGTGAAAGATAGGGCCATTTGAAGCTGCATATCAGCACATAGACAACATGTGTTGCAGCTATTAAAAGAGGTAATGGAATAAGGATTGACCTTCATTTATATTCTGCTCCACATCACAAAGGGCATACAATCTTGACCTATCCATTTAAGTAATTAAACCTTCCATTTGGAAACATCCTGCAAGAAGAGGTGAAGCTCGGGAGATAAATGCCTGCTTGCTTGATGCATTTAGCTCGTTCCATCACTTGATAGACTGTTTTAAATAGCCTGGGTTGCCAGGTCCTCATAAAAATGGAGATGGATTGGCCAGGAGAGAATACTCTCAAATGAAAGCTGATTCTTTCAACTCTTTTGCTGGATATAATTTAATTGTTAGCAAGGGTGGGCAGCTGACTCAGGAGACCTGTCTTTTTTCTTGCCCCTTTTTGCTGAGAAATGAATCCATCTGATTAATTTGTAAACTAACCTTGTTTGGCAATACGAAATATTACTTTGTGTTGCAGTGCTTGTCATGACTGTACTCACCTTCCAAGCTATTCGATTTCCATGTGAACCATGTTCCAGGGCAATAGGGAAATCGCCTCGTTTATAGCACTTGCGAAAAGCTGTAGGTCCACTGGGTCTCTCTCGAAAAGATCCTGCAGATGAAGGACCAACCACCTTGAAAAAGCAATAAAGATATTTATTGGAATCTTTGGAATTATTCTCATCCCACAATTGTATAAACTTAACATAAATGTTGGAGATGCAAATCCAGGCTAGGATTGCCAATAACATTTTATTTATTTTATTTGGGTTATAAGAATTACAGAAGTGAAATAAAATCTGGCTTATTTATTTAACAAGGGATAATTTTCTGCTTGGTTCTTCCTAAAACATTCTCTTTCCTTAAAAAAATCTGCTCCCAAGATGTTGTTTCAAAATTAAGAGATCGTGGGGATAATTTTATCTTTGGACAATAGTGTAAAATGAACAATATTGGATCAGCTTCCTGTTAAACATCTCTCAATTTGCAAACCAGGTGAGGTCCGTGACAGATGGCTGATTCTACACTGTTGCCAAAGTCAAAACTATCCTGTCCGTCATCTTTTGCCAGGGAATTAAATACCAGGATACAGTTGAAAGAAAATTGCGTATTTGAAATGTAAGATTCAACCCTGGCTGGTTTGGACTGGTCTCATCTGACATATGATCCCTATGACAAATGACTGAAACAAAAGAGAAGGGACCAGATTTTCATCGTGGTTGTGGAAGAATTTTTAATACAAAGTGATCCCACCTCCAGCAGTGACGGCCGATCGAATTTTCATCTGGGGGCGGTAGAACAGATTCCAGACAGGCCTATGGTCTCCCATACCAACACAGAGGCAGAAGTGGACCACTCAGCATGGGCTGATAAGAGACTGGTTTTCACCGCTGTCTTTGTGCTGCAGGAGGTTCATGATTTGTAGTGACACCGACAAGTATCCTTGGAAGTGCTGGCTGAACTTCATTCTGTAAATATTTATTTTATTATTGCTGTCATTGCTGGCCAATAGCTTGATGTCCTAGCTATAGTTGGTTCAGCACAAAATAAATCTCAGTTAACACCCAACCCAATGTAAGTTTCCAGAGTTCTCACTCTGCTGCCTCAGCCACGCTCAGGACTGAAGGCCAGCTGGCCCAACCTGGCTCTGCTCTCCCCTGCATGTGGGTGCAATCTGTCATGTGCAACTGGAGCAGGTCCCAGCACAGTGGTGTAATTGAGCACAGCAGCTCAGCTAAGAGGTTGCTCCCCACAGTCATCTATCAACTCTACTGCCCCTCACAGTACCCTCTTCTGCTATAACAGAGGAGGGATACCACTGAGCAAACCCCTGGCTACTCATACCCTCTCATCTTTCTAATACAATGTGTCACTCAAGCAGCTCTGGCCTCCTAGAAATTGGCCACACTGTAACAAGCCATGCCACACTGGTATTCATACACCAGTGAGGCCACACATGACAAATCCATCATTATATTTAATCCACAACTCACCTGTCCCCTACTATCATGTATTCTTGTCTAATTACTAATGCACACCATAAAAGGCAAACACACACACTGACCTAAGTACATTGTCAGAATGTTGCAGTAATTCGGCAACCCGGGAGAGTTGTGCCTTTCAGTACCAAGATTCTGCAACCAGTACCTGATCTGCTCATGCAGGTGGTCAGCAACAGGAGGTGTACCCTGCACTCAGTGGGCTGCAGTTGTCCTTGATCCTTACCAAGTGGGCATGGGTGCAAGTCACAGAGATGATGTATGCCTTCGGGGAGCACCATCAAACATGGCTATCGTGCCCGGAGATGTTTCATAGAATCTCTACAGTGCAGAATGAGGCCATTCAGCCTATCAAGCCTGAACCAACAACAATCCCACCCAGGGCCCTATCCCCATAACCTTATGTATTTACCCTGCAATCCCCCTGGCATTAAGAGGCAATTTAGCATGGCCAATCAACCTAACCCACACATCTTTGGACTGTGGCAGAAAACCGGAGCACCTGGAGGAAACCCACACAGATACAGGGAGAACATGCAAACTCCATGCAGACAGTCACCCAGGGCTGGAATTGAACCAGGGTCCCTGAAGTGCTAACCACTGTGCCACCGTGCCACCACCGCCCCCCCCCCCCCCCCCCAAGTTCCATGACTGGCTGCGTTCTGGAAAGGTGAGCGAGGCTTCCAGCTACTCAGTGTTTCCCCTTAGCTCGTAACTGCAACATGCCGAGCAGTGGAGATACAGAAGGTGCATGCTGCTCATCAACTTTGCAGGATTGTGTACCCTGGACACTGATGCAGTGCCCAGTGATTATGGGTTCACCTGCTGATAAATAAATTATATCACAAACTATGTGGAGGAGCTGCCCTTCTCTATGCAGCAGTCTACAGCAGAGAGGTCATGATGGAGTTGTATTGAACTTTGGTGAGGCCACAGCTGGAGTATTGTGTGTAGTTCTGGTTGTCACGTTATTGGAAGGACATGGACACACTGGAAGGGGTGCAGAGGAGATTCACCAGGATGTTGCCTGGGATGGAACATTTAAGTTATAAAGAGAGGTTGGATAGGCTTGGATTGTTTTCTCTGGAGCAGACTGAGGGGCGGCCTGATTGAATTGTTCAAGATTATGAGGGGAGATAGGGAGCAGCTGTTCCCCTTAGTTGAAGGGTCAGTTACGAGGGGCCACAAGTTACAAGTGAGAGGTTTAGGGGGGATTTGAGGACAAACATTTTTACCCAGAGGGTGGTGACGGTCTGGAATGCATTGCCTGGGATGATGGTAGAGCCTCGTGCCTCACATCCTTTAAAAAGTACCTGGATGAGTACTTGGCACGCCATAACATTCAAGGCTATGGGCCAAGTGCTGGCAAGTGGGATTAGTGGGCAGGTCAGGGCCTTTCATGGTTCGATGCAGATTCAATGGGCCAAAGGGTCTCTTCTGCACTGTGGTATTCTGTGACTCTGTGATATAATCTTATTTCCCTCTCTCTCTTGCCCTTACAGGAGAAACGGGTACATAAAGCCTGCAAGATAGTGCGGACGGGGCTGGATGCTGCTGCTGAGGGCAGTGCAGGCTGTGGAGAGGAGAGCTATGAACATTGCCAGGGTCCCTCGCAAGATTGCGTTGGTGATGGCGAGTTCCCTCATTCCATGTACGCATTGCCGTGAAAAAGGCTCACAGGAGTATGGTGCGGTGGTGGGAGTTCTGGGGATGGTGTTTGGGAGAATGGTTTTTTCGGCAGTGGACAGGGGGAAGGAAAGTTGGGTGGGTAGGACTGGCTATGCGCTACATGTAGTTTGACAGTATGAC
Organism: Mustelus asterias; assembly: GCF_964213995.1. Lineage (NCBI taxonomy): Eukaryota > Metazoa > Chordata > Chondrichthyes > Carcharhiniformes > Triakidae > Mustelus > Mustelus asterias. The sequence continues at coordinate 75,321,892 of NC_135815.1, read as the reverse complement.
AAGCATTGGGTGATGTGAAAAGCTCCAACACTGCGCAACTTACCTGGTCTTCTGCCTACCTCTTGTGATTTCTGCTTGGTTTCACACAGGTCCAAGCAGTTTATGCCCATCCCCATGAGCTGAGGAATCCCTTGGGCTTCAGGAAGAGGAAGAGATGTCCAAGCGTTAAGTATCAAACTAGTGCACCAGGCACCGATGCAAATATGTGCACCTTGGTTGGTTCATTAGTCATTGGCACTGCATAAGCAGCAGAGCACTAGTCTGCAGGAGGACATATCTAATGCAAATGCATCGATGAACAATCTCCTTGAGAGGAGGGTGGATAATCAGAGTGTTGCTCCAGGGGACAGGCGGAAGGGCTTCAGAAGTCACAGTTTGTGATTCTATTGCTGAAGCAGCAGGAGCAGATGATGTGTGGCCATCTCTCTGAATTCCTTGAGGCTGTGAAATTTCATGCACTGCGAATGGAGGAGTCCCTGGACAGATGAGCTTGACTATATCTTGGGTTTTGGAGTACATGAGCTCTGCCATGAGAGGATGGCCTACTTCAAGGAGAGCCACAAGTGGCAGCACCTGGAGTGCATGTAAGAGCAGCATTATGTCCTGCACGCAGTGCATGATGTTCTCTATAGCCTGGACCAGTTGGTTCAGATCTTAAGGGCTGATATCCGTGGAGTATGTGAAGAGCAGCATTTTTGCCCCTTACAGCTTTTTTGAACTAGTACCCCCTAGTATTAGACATTTCAACTCTGGGAAAAAGATTCTGACTGTCAACCCTATCTATGCTTTTCATAATTTTATAGACTTCTATCAGCTCTCCCCTTAGCCTCCGCCACTCCAGAGAAAACAATCCTAGTTTGTCCAGCCTCTCCTTATATCTCATATTTTCTAATCCAGGTAGAACTCTGGTAAAGCTCTTCTGCACCCTCTCCAAAGCCTCCACATCCTTCCTGTAATATGGCAACCAGAATTGAATGCAATACTCTTTAAGAGTGGCCTAACCAAAGTTTTATAAAGCTGCAATATGACATCCTGACTCTTGTATTCAATGGCCTCACCAATAACGGCAAGTATGCTATAAGCCTTCTTTACCACCCTATTTACTTGTGCGGCCACTTGCAGCGAGCTACGGACTTGAACCTCTCGATCCCTCTGTACATCAATGCTGTTCAGGTCCTGCCATTAACTGCATACTTACCCTTAACGTTTGATCTCCCAAAGTGCAGCACCTCACACTTGCCCGGATTAAACTCCATCTAGCATTTCTCCGCCCATATCTGTAACTGATCTATATCCCGCTGTATTTTTTGACAACTTCTACACTATCCACAACTCCAACTATCTTTGTGTTGTCTACAAACTTACTAACCCATCCATCTACATTTTCATCCAAGTCATCACAAACAGCAGAGGTCCAAATACAGATCCTTGTGTAACACCATTAGTCATGGACCTCCAAACAGAAAAACAGCCTTCCACTACTACTCGCTGACGTTTATGGGCAAGCCAGTTCAGAATCCAAGCAGCCAAGTCATCCTGGATCATGAGCCTACCATGAGGGACCTTGTCAAAAGCCTTACTAAAATCCATGAAGACAACATCCACTCTCTACCCTCATTGATCACCTTCGTCATCTCTCAAAAACAATCGATCAAGTTAGTAAGACATGACCTGTCCCACACAAAGCCATGCTGACTTTCCCTAATTGGGCCATGCTTTTCCAAATGTGTGTAAATCCTATCCCTAAGAATCCTCTCCATAGCTTCCCAACCACTGATGTGAGACTCACCGGTCTATAATTTCCTGGATTATCCCTATTTCATTTCAATGAAGAGAAAGCCTTTGGAAACGTCGAACAATAGTTGCTGCCAATAAATACACCAGCCCATTATGACCTCCTGCGACCACTCATTGCAACCTGTGATGCCTCCGCCTATGCGATAAGGGCGGTATTATTGCACCATTAAGACAATAAGGTATAACATCCAATCGCGTATGCATTACAAACTCTGGCAGATACAGAGGAAGTATGCCCAGATCGAAAAAAAAGATTTAGCCATGGTGTTCGCAATGGAAAAGCTCCACTTGTACATCTACGGTTGGCATTTCACCATGGCAACTGACCACAAACATCTGCTGGGCCCTCTTCAGGAAAAACAAGTGATTCCTTCCATCAGTTCAGATCCAATGATGGGCATTACTATTAGGTGCCTATGAATATACCTTACAGCATCATCCAGCGAGACATATAGCCAATCCAGATGCCTTAAGCTGCCTGCCACTACCCATCAACATGCCTTCTCCTCCAAAGATGGATGAAATCATCATGACTCAGAACCTCACGGATACTCTGCCAATATCCACCAAGCAAATCCAGACATGGACCAAAAGGACCCCACATTGGTGAAACTACATAACGTCATCCTAAGTGGTGGACCACAAGCGCATCCTATGGAGGATTTGAAACCTTATCTCTCTAAATATCAGGAGTTGAGTACAGAAAATGGCATCTTGTGGGAAGCCCGAGTGGTTGTCCCGCATCCAGGCCAGTGACCAATACTTCAAGAATTGCACAATGGCCACCCAGGAATTTCAAAGATAAAAGAGGAGCTCTTTCTGGTGGCCTGGCAAAGATAATGACATCTGATGAACAGGGGGACTAGTATGTATACATCATGGTTGTGGTTTTACTTTGCATTCTGTAATAAACTATTTTGCTTTCCAGTCAGGCTTCCTGAGTCATTAGTGTGTACACACACTAGTCCCTGTCTGGGACTACAGTCCAGCAGGCCCAATCCTGGATCTGCCTTATAAAAGGCTCAGGTAATGAGTTCCAGCTAGGCAGGGCATTGCCTGTTATCAGGAGAACTCATACTCAATGAGCTCTACAGGGAGATCAATAAGTGATTCTCCATGGATGTCGTGGGGAACATAGTTAAGCCATTACAGAAAGAAAATTTGCTATGAGCCAGAATTTTGTTGCATCGAGAAAAGATCTTAAGTAGGAGAAAAAAATCATTCTGGGTCCTCACACATTGAATATTAGAAGGCTGGGGAGAAGCAATGACATGATTAAGGACTGATATGCCAACGCCAGGTAGACAAGCAAGAAAAACCCTCTCTATGTTTTTTCGATCAGAGAAGGGTGAAATTTCAGGCTCGTATCTGACATGTTTGAAAAGAGCGGATGCTTTGCTGTACAGCTGGGGCCATTTAGAAATAATACCTCAAGTCAGTGGTCTCCAGGGTAAAAGGGGGAGTACTGGGAAGACAGTAAAACATATCCTGAAGCAGTCTTGTGTTGCTAGTGCCTGCAAGAGAAATGGTGGGTCAATTAGGATCCATGGGCCCTTTCAGTGAAGAAAGTGAATCACAGAGTTCCTATTTAGAGTGGTTTCAGTGCTTTGTGCAAGCAAATAAAATTGCAGATGAGTTGCTCGAACCACTTTTTCTCAGTACAATATGATGTAAAATCTTTAATTTGCTCCAGAACTTGGTTCATCCAGCAAAGCCAGGAACTGAAGCTTATGATGACTTGACAAAGATCCTTCAAGAGCATTACTCTCCAAAATCACTGATCATCGCAGAATAGTTGATTTGAAGGAATCAAGTGGAAGGTGAAAGTGTTGCTCAGTTTGTGGCAACCTTATAAAGGCTGGCACAACATTGAGAGTTTGGTCAGTCATTAGAAGATATTCTTTGAGATTGTGTAGTTTGTGGTCTTCAAAATGAGGCTATCCAAAGAAGATTGCTCACTGAACATGCTTTTACTTTAAAGATAGCAGTGGAAATTGCAATGTTGATGGAACTGGCTGCTAAAGAATCTTCACAATTTGGTGCAGGAATGAAGACAGTTGGGATCTGCCCATAAGAAGTCAGAACAACAACAAATGTGTCACAGATGTACCAAAATGGGCCATTCAGTGATGGAATGCTGGAGCAAGGGTAATCAGTGCAGGAATTATGGCAAAATGGTTCGCATTGCAAAAGCTTGTTGGGCTAGACCAGCTTCCCAGAGAAGAATATTTAGAAGGATAATCCGCATTCTACTAAAAGAATTTACAACGTTGAACAAACGAATTATGGCTGTGAGGAAAAGAATGTCAAGAAATATGACAAAGAGCACCAAATGAACATCTTACAGGGTGAATCACATAGGCAGCGATTTTCCCAAAACATTTCTAAGTGTCACAACAGCAAGAAACATGAGGTGAACTGCACCACTCTCGCAGGTGCATTCTGCATCACAATCTTTTGACACTCAGTCACTTTTTGGAGAGTTGGAAGCTTGACGCTGGTATGGGGGGACGGAGCCTAAACACATTGGTTAAACTGGCTTCAGAGCACTCAGCCGCCACGTCGTAGGAGTGCCCTGATCTCAAGGTGCACTGGGAGATCCTCTCCTGCCCCCCATGGACATCAGATTCCCTCTCCCCCTTCATTGGAGGCATGTTCTCCCCCCCCTTCATTGGAGGCATGTTCTCCCCCCCCACCCTGACTCGGGCCAACAGGGCCCTCACGATAGTCCTCTGGTTGACCCCCGACATGCCCCACCCTGTCATAACCCCTTACATGCCCATCCCGTCATGGTCCCCGTTGTGATCCATACCTGCATGACCCCTCTGCATAGCCCCACTGCAAACCTCCCCCCACCATTTGCCCACCTACCTCCAGCACTGCCCCGGTACACTGTCATTTATTTTGTGCCAAATACTATGTGAATTTAAGTAAAGAACTAGTAATTTTGACTTGTTACCATTTTGTCCCCTTTTGACCCTATTTGCTGCTGTTTTTTATGTTTGTATACTCTATCCCTTCCTAACGTACTTTGGTATCATTATCTCAATAGCTGCCTCGTAATGCTGCCAAATCATTTTGCTTTGTAAGCCTACATATCTCCTTTTCAGAACCCCCGCCACCACTTATTTAGTTTAAAGCCCTCTTCTTCTCTCGGTGTGCGCTTTGCAAGAACACTGATCCCAGCATGATCCAGATGCTGGCCATCCCAACGGTACAGCTCCCCAGCACTGATGTCAATGCCCCACAAACTGAAACCCACTTCTTCCATCCCCAGTCTTTGAGCCACATGTTCATGTCTCTAGTTTTATGAATCTCATGCCAATATGCACACGGCTCAGGTAATAATCCAGAGATTATAACTTTGGAGGTTCTGTTTAATTTAGTGCCATGCTCCTCAAACTCTCTATTCAGAGCCTCTTTCTTTGTTCTACCTATGCGTGATGATAGTAGTTAAACTAGATATAAATATATATATATTTTTGTTTTAGGAAAATCTTTAAAATTCAGCTTTATGCCACAGTTAGTTGGTATGTCTGGCAGCTCAGATGCCGAGAGAGCAGGATATAATTACTTATTTTAGCTATGTAGTGTTTACTTCGGAGAGAGCTCATGGCTTTTTGTGTATAAATGAAGATTTACCCTGGGAGTTTTGATTAGGTTGATTGATATGGTCGTATGATAATATGGTTAACAGGAGGAGTTATGAATGTAGCTTAGAGAAACAGCTTTCAGTTCTGGCTGGGGTTTGTTTAAAGATAGAGGTCTGCAAAATGCTTTGAAACTCAAAATCTCTCTCTGAAAGCTCCAAGACTGAGCATACCCCTTATAACAAGTATATTTATGGTTGTTAACTGTATTTAAAGTGGAATTTTAAGTCTGTGAGAGAATGTTGCTTATTTGGAACTGAGAGAATGTTGCTTATTTGGAACTGAAACAATGAGAAGTCAGACATTGAAGTTATTTCCTTACATTTTTTAACTATTGTTCAACTGCTAAAAGTTAAGTTGCTTCATTTTGTGAGAGTTATACTTCAACTGTGTTATTAAATAAAGCTTATTTTTACTATAAAAGATCCATAATTTGTCAGCAGAATTACTTCTGGAATGAAGTATTCTATCCTCACATTTATGCCAAAATAGAAAAATTGTTGCGGTCTAGTCTGGCTTTTTATGTAATTTGGGATTCTGGTCCAGGGTCCTAACACGATGTTACTGGTACCAAGTGGACCATGACAATGAGATCCTCCCTATCCCACTCCAAGTACGTCTCTAGCAACGAGCAGATGTTCCAATCCTTGGCACTGGGCAAGCAACACAGTCATCTGGATTATGACTCTTTGCTGCATAGAACAGTGTCAGCCCCCTCACTATACTGTCCCCTACTACCACTGCATTCTTATGCGCTCCCTCTACTTAAATGTCTTCCCATGCCATGGTGTCGTGGCGAGTCCTGCAGCCTCCACTCTCATTCAAGCAAGCTGAGAGAACTTCAAACATGTTGGACAATTGTAGACACCCCTGCACACTTGCCCTCAGAGTCCCTTTGCTTGCCTCAGCTGCAGTCACACCCCTTGTCCCTGACAGCTAGCTACTTCTGCAGCAGGGCAAGACCACATTGTGGCAATTAAGGTAGCCCCATATCACACAGGCGTATGCATCAATTGTAAGGGTTTCTACTGCATGAATATGCAGCTGGTGTGTTACTCCAAAAAGATGTTCATGCAAACAGATGTATTTAAGATTCCCAGCTGCTACCATGATGCTTCTGTTCCGTGGCAGTTGACCCTCCCTGATCTCTGAACCTTAAAGCAGATTTAATGGCTGGTTGCTTGGAGACAAGGGATACCCATTTAAAATGTGGCAGATGATACTCACAAGAAACCGACTAATGAGGCTCAGGAGTGATACAGTAAAAGGCATATGACAACCAGATATGCAATTGAACAAGCCATCAAACATGTTGAGGATGAGCTTCATGCCCTGTACAGATCAATAAGTGCTTTTCAGTATGCATCAGCTATAGTGTCCAGAATGTTTATGGTGTGCTGTGCACCGCACAACCTCAGAGCACAGTGCCTCCACAGATGATTCCAAGAGAAGAAAGAACATGTGCAGTCAGTGTTCCAGCCAGGAATGCCCAAAATATTATAATAACAGTCTACCTATTTGACAGGTGCATATAAAAGCCAATTTCCCCTTCTCAATATATAGCAGTTTTGCAAACAGCTATATATTCCTCTTTCACAGGAAATGCTGGAAATACTCAGCAGATCTGGCAGCATCTGAGGAGAGAGAAATAGAGGGAGTGCAGAGAACTTTTGCCAGACTGATTCCTGGGATGGCGGAACTGAGGTATGAGAAGAGATTGAGTTTACTAGGATTATATTTGCAGGAGTTCAGAAGAATGAGGGGGGGATCTCATAGAAACGTACAAAATTCTAACCGGACTAGTCAGGGTAGATGCAGGAAAAATGTTTCCGATGGTTGGAATGTCCAGAACCAGGGATCATAGTCTAAGGATACAGGGTAAACCTTTAGGACTGAGATGAGGAGAAATTTCTTGACCCAGAGAGTGGTAAGCCTGTGGAATTTATTACCACAGAAAGCAGTTGAGGCCAAAACATTGTGTGTTTTCAAAAAGGAGTTAGATATAGCGTTTGGGGTGAAGGGTATCAAAGGATATGGGAAGAAGGCGGGATCAAACAATTGAGTTGGATGATCAGCCATGATCATAACGAATGGTGGAGCAGGCCCAAAGGGCAGAATGGTCTACTCCTGCTCATATTTTTTATGTTTCTATGTTAGCATTTCAAGACCTTTTACGGACTCACAGAATCACTCAAAATGTTAATTCTGCTCATCTCTCCACAGATGCTGTCAGACCCGCTGAGTTTTTACATCACTTCCTGTTTTCATCTCAGATTTTCATCATCAGCAGTATTGTGCTTTTATTTCTTTCAAAGCCTCCCATTGCTTGGCATCAATTCTTATCAGAACATTTATCACAAGTGAAAAGAGGCAACCAAAACTGGCAACTTCGGATAACAGTGGAAACAAATAACATTCATAAGATTCCAAAAAAAGCCTGAAGTTTACCAATCCACCATTGTGTAGCACACCGATGTGCCTACCCTACAAGTCTTTACTTTTCCTGTTCCTAGCACTTTTACATAGTGCAACCATTGTGACTTCAGCAGTGGTAAAAACAGAGTGTTCAGATCCCTGCTCTGACTGTGGAGCTGCTTCTGGCTGATGTCCTCTGCGTCTTAAGCCTGTAAGGGCCCAACCAAAGACTGTTCCACCTTCACTTGTGTAGGGGCATTCTCAGCTAATGGGACACAAGACAACATTGCCTAAGGGAGGGAGCAACAGATGAGAAGAGAAATTCCTTTAAGCAGAGTCCTTACTTCCATGCCCACTTTCACCATTACCCCTTTCATGGCCCACCCAGACTTCCATAGTAGCATGAACTGAAGAATACTTTGCTACAGATCGGTGAGCTGATGAAGGATAGGGCCTCATGTGTTGTAAGGTGTTGGGTGCAATTCAATAGGTCCTATTAAGGTATCAGTTGTCTGTTCAATAGTAAGTATTGATTAATGACTAGAAACTATATACATAGACACAGTAAAGGTCCAAACTTGGAGGTGTCTCCATGTTTGCTTCTACACACAGTTCTGTTCAACACTAAAATTAGTCTCAGGTGCAGGTTATATGTTCTCTTATATCACTCTGTGAGCGTGACTGTACTCAGTCCCATGTTAACCTTTTATGTGCCTGTGATAACCCTCATAACTTACATGGAGAATCCTTAATTGATCTCCCTGTGGGACTAGTGCAATACAAGTTCCTGTGGTATGGGTGATTGTCTACTCAGGTGGAACTCATCACCTGAGCCCTTGATAAAGCAGACCCCTGAGCAGGTCTAGTGAACTATTGTCCTGGACGGGACTCATGTATGCAAACCACAGGGTTGTGGTTTAACTTTTGATTTAAGAATAAAATATTCCTTTCCAGTCGCTTCCTGAGTTATTACAGCGCCAGATCATAGAAACTTAGAAACTAGAAGCAGGAGTAGGCCATTCGGCCCTTCGACCCTGCTTCGCCATTCATTTTGATCATGGCTGATCACCAAATTCAATATCCTGATCCCCCCTTCCCCCCCATATCCCTTGATCCCTTTAGTCCCTAGAACTATATCTAATTTCTTCTTGAAATCAGACAACGTTTTGGCCTCAACTACATTCTGTGGTAGTGAATTCCACATATTCACCACCCTCTGGGTGAAGAAATTTCTCCTCACCTCAGTTCTAAAAGGTTTACCCCTTATTCTCAAACTGTGACCCCTAGTTCTGGACTCCCCCACCATTGGGAATATTCTTTCAAAATCTACCCTGTCTAACCCTGTTAGAGTTTTATAAATTTCTATGAGATCCCCTTTCACTCTTCTAAACTCCAGTGAATATAATCCTAACTGATTTAGGGCCCAACTTTACCATTGCATCACGCCAGAAAACGGGCGCGGAAACTTGGTAAAGTTGGGCGTGAGGCGATTAGCGTGGCCTGCGCCCGCGTCTGCGCAGATGCCCACTTTACCAAGGCCCAAAAAAGGCCACGATCTGAATGCATGTATTTAACTTGAATTAATGGGCTGCCCGCCCAACTTCCCCATTGCCATCGTGTTTGCCCATCCAGATTCGGCGTGAAACAGACATGCTCGGCAAAGGACTATTTCGGGCGCTCCAGCTGCTGAAGAGGTAAGTTCAGAGCTTCCAGCGGCTCTCTAACTCAGATCGGTGGTGGGGGCGTGGGGGAGGCGGGCCAGATCATTCTCTGGTGAGGGGGGGGGGGGGGCGGGAGGAGGGAGGCCTGATCGTTCTCTGGTGGAGGGGAGGGAGGCCGGTCAGATGTATCGCTGGTGGTGGTGGGGGGCGGGGGGGAGGGAGGCCCGATCATTCTTTGGTGGGGGGGGGGGGAAGGAAGCTCAATTATTCCCTGGTGGGGTGGGGGGGGGGGGGGGGAGGAGGAGGGATTCCTGATCATTCTCTGGTGGGGGAGGGGGGTGAGGGAGGAGGGAGGCCCGATCATTCTCTGGTGGGGGGGTGGAGGAGGGTCAGATGTATCTGTGGTGAGGCGGGGGAGGGAGGCCCGATCAGTCTCTGTGGGGGGGGGGAGGAGGGAGGCCCGATGATACTCTGGTGGGTGGAGGGGGGAGGGAGGCGAACCAGATGGATCTCTGGTGGGGTGGGTAGGCAGGGGGGGACCGCTGCCACTCTGCGGGTGATCAGTGGGGGTTGCGATCGGTCTAGGTAGTGGGTTGGGGGGGGGTGGGTGGATAAGGGGAACAGTTATGTTGTGGGGGTGGGGCAATGTCTGTGGGGGCCATCGCTCCCGCTTTTCGCTCCCGGGCTGCTTTATCCACTTTTTGCAGCTCGGGAGTGATGTGACAGGGGCGCATTTTTCAAATGGTTTTTCACTGCACATGCGCAGTTCAAAGCTCCGATTAAACCAGCAGCGTTTTGGGTGCGATAAGCCCCGCCCACAGCACGATTCAGACTCGCGATTTCTCTTCAGGCTAAGTGCGTATGGGGGCACCTGAGAGCAGTTTTCCAAGTCGGATCTGAATTGCGCCTAGATTCAGCACTTAGAATCAAAATGGTAAAATCAGGCCCTTAGTCTCTCCTCATATGACAAACCTGCCATCCCAAGAATCATCCTGGTAAACCTTCTCTGTACTCCCTCTATAGCAAGGACATCCTTCCTTAGATAAGGATACCATAAGCACACAATACTCCAGGTGTGGCCTCACCAACGCCTTGTACTATTGCAGCAAAACATCCCTATCCCTGCAATCAAATCCTCTCATTATGAAGCCAACATACCATTTGCCTTCTTTACTGCCTGCCGTACCTGTGCACTTACTTTCAGCAACTGATGTACAAGGACACCAAGGTCTCGTTGAGTATCCACCTCTCTCAATTAACACCCATTCAAGTAATAATCTTCTTCCTATTATAGCTACCAAAGTGGATAACCTCACATTTGTCTGCATTATACTGCATCTGCCACGCTTATGCCCACACACTCAGCCTGTCCAAATCACGCTGAAGCATCTCTGCATCCTCTTCACAGCACTACCTCCCACCCAACTTTGTATCTGCAAATTTGGAGATAAAATCCTTATACACCTCACTGAAGTCTTTATTCAAAGCATTTACAAGCTATCCCAGTTTACCCCATGTATTATGTCATTACTACGATACATTTTGCTGCTGTCAAATCTCTGAATTCAAAGAAATAAAGAAAATTACAGCACAGCAACAGGCCCTTCAGTCCTTCAAGCCTGCACCAAACATGCTGCCTGTCTGAATTAAAACCCCCTACTCTTCTGGGGACCATATTCCCCTATTCCCATCCTATTTATGTATTTATCAAGATGTCTCTTAAAAGTCACTATGGTATCTCCTTCCATTACCTCACCTGGCAGCGAATTCCAGTCACCCATCATCGAATTCATTCATTCAGACAGTCTGGAGACCTTATAATCCTTCCAAACCATGTTCTCACTACTACTAGTGGAGTTATAACTGCTATGTATGTAGTTGGATGAATGCCTCTTTAAGGGAATGGGTCAGGTGAGCCAGGACACAAGCTTCAGCCTGGGTGGAGCTTGCTAGGGCAGTCTTGTACTAATTGTGCTATTGACGCAACATTGAATAAACCGCTCCTATTCATTTTACACCTACTTACCTACGGTCTCTTCATATAACATAATTAGGCCTCATACATAATAGTAGTCTCTGTTGCTGCAGGTAATCTTCGTTGAATCAGAAGTTGTTCTGGCAAGCGGGCATCTTTTCATCCTCTTTTTCTGTTCTTTGAACTGCTTTTGTGAGTTCCCAATTATAGTGATAGTTGGCATTTGGTTTAACCTGCTCTTTACAGGGCAGACAAACTCTGGGCTCATCTCTATTATTTTTTTCTCTCCTTCCTTTGTGCATCTAAATGATTCCACAATCATGTCTATGACCAGAGTTTGGGATTCTCTGGGCTCATAAAGTGGTGTGTCTGTTTTTTTATAGCCACAGTTCTTTGAATAAAAAGACTGCAACACTGGCTCCTGTATTCAATTTAAAGTTTGTAATGTGGCCATTAACCGAGATGGCTCTTCCTGTTCTGAGGGTATGACTTGTGGAAAACTCACCTTTGCATTTGACTGTGTGGTGTGTTGCTGTCCATGGATGGCTGCTACTCGGTTCCAGCATTGTTCGTGGTACCGTCTTTCTGGCTAGGGATTGCAGCGTTTGCTCTGTGGCTTTAGAGTTTATCTCTCCAACTGGTAGGACCTGGGGCTCTTCTTGTTGCTGGTTCCTCTTTTAACTGCCATCTTATGATAGTGGTTATGATATCTTCTACCATTTTGTGCAGATTCAGGGCTACACAGACATCTCATCTCAAGAGAGAAAAAGACTGGTTATAGATTATATCTATCAGCTCAAAGATTTGCTTGCTGCCATACCTTAATGATTCCAGAATCATGTCTATGATCAGAGGTCAGATTCCTCTGGGCTCACAAAAGGATGTGCCTGTAGTTTCTTAGCCATGGTTCCTTGCCTGAAAGGACTGTAACACTGGCTCTTGTGTTCAATTTAAAGTTTGTAATGTGGCCATTAACCGAGATGTCTGACTTCTAGAACGAAAATCCAGGATCTTTGACCTCGTCCAAGAAGCATGGTTTTATGTCCTCTTGGTGAGTTCTCTCAACCTTGTGAAACCCCTTGGGATCTTCTTTGTGTTTTAGCTTTGTACAGCTTCCCAAAGTGTCCTATTTGGTTGAAAATAATGTGCTGAAATTGCTGGACATTTTTCATACCTGTGGGGTCACTTTGCTTCACAGTGCTGGCATAGTCACTCTACTGGCCACTTAGAGTATTACTTCCCTTGGCCTGGAGTGTCAAAGTACATCCAAAGTCCAAGCTGAAATATTTGTATCAAAAAGTCAAGCAGTAGCCTTGACAAGGCAACCTGTTTTTGTTTGAATTTTGCCCAATCAATTTCAAGCAGGCACTCAGTTACCAAGCACCTATAAGATTTGAATTTGATGTTGTTGACAACAGCAGACCAATCCTATTGTAGGAAAATTGATAGGCCATCAGAGGTATAAAAGAGAGTGGAAGGGGGAGAAACAAAGGATACAACTGTGACCTTTCAAGTCTCGAGAGGGAGAGAGCAGCTCTCCACCCTGCCAGCTTTATATATCTCTTTCGTTTTAAGCATGTCTGAGACTGCATTGTCCACCACTTCTAAAACCATTCTATCCCTGATTGGCTCAGATTTCAGATCACCGTAATCACAACCATTAGGCATTCTCTATTCAGCTCATTAATGAAGGAGTTAACAGGTTCTCCTGGTTGCTGGACACATTTATTAAATTTAACCTTTTCAAGGATTTTGGTATTTCTGAGGTTAAAATAAGTGTTGAAAGATTTTAAGACTTCATCAAATTTTGCAAATGACTTATTGATTCCTTTTCTAGCGAAAATCTCATCGGCTATTGGGCCTACCAAATAAAGCAGCGTGTTAGCTTGTTCAGTTTCTGCTTTTTTATCCAGACCTGAAGCAATCATGTATCTAAGCAATCTCTTTCTCCAGCATCACCAATTTTGTTATTGATCTGGGCCTTGGATAAGTCCAAATTGATCTGGAAGAGTGGGTTTCTGATTCATGATTAAAATGTTTAAATTGTAGGTTCAGGCTTTAAGGGGTTTTCAAAAATCCAAGATGATGTAGCCATAAGCTTCTTCACCAAGGGTTTTCCCATGTTTGCCAGTTTTGGCGGGCTCCCATTTTAATGGCACTTGCAATCTCACCATTTAAAGTTTTCCAACACCAGTTGCCTGGATTGAATGGTTAGAGTCTTCTCCATTTTAGCACAATGTTCTTGGGTCTTGGAAGTGTCAAATCCTGGCTTTTGCTGAGTCTTCAAAGTTACCTACTCAGTTGCAATTAATTTTTGATTTTTTTTCTCTTTCTTCAAAGTGAGCTCAGCTGTTGACTCAGGAATCGGGTTTCTCAGACTGTGATTTAAATGTCAATTTCTGACCACTGCAGTATTTAACATTTTTCAGCACTTGTGTTGCCCTGAAATTTAACATTTTTAGTTCACCCCTGCTCTGCCTGCTGCTTTTGCATACTCTGGGTAATTACATGGGATTCAGTGGAGTTTTCTGCTGCAGTGAGAAATTTAATTGTGCCTTCAGCTTACAAGCCTTTCTTCGGAGCTTTTCTTTGATGAATTCCTTCCACATCTTCATTCTTGTGCTTTTCTTCAGGTCAGAATGCTTCTTTGATTTTCCATCAGTTTTCAAGGCCAGAATTTTACATTGCTCGGCTTGGCACATGCTTGACCTGGAAGTGTGTGAAATCGTGTGAAAAGATGTTGGGCTCCCATCCTAACATCATCACGTGTTCGCACAATAGTTTGGTTGCCAGACCTCATGAGAGTTGGAAGCACACCCACCGACAATCAAGCATGCAATTTAGCCCATTAAGGGAACAATCGAACGCAACTTTATGTACCTCATCTGCCTTTATGGTTGGGCAATAGGATGATTGGCCAGATGACCTTGACGTCTTAGTTTCAACCTTGATCCAGGGCAGGATGAACTGTCCAGGCTGAAATAAAATTTAAAAAGTGCCTGGGGACTGAGGTTTATGTTTGAATGCGCCGCCTAGACATTCTTTGCATAATTTTCCATTGCTATTTAATGTTTACAGGTTTGCAGCCTCCTGAAAGAGCTCTGCAATGACTGTCCTCTGAGGGTGCTCACTAATTATCCATCAATTGGCCAGCCAGCATGAAATCCTGTGTTGTAACTTCGCCAGGTCAGCACCTTATTATTGCCACCATGTTTGGTGCTTCAATCCATCATTGAACTAGGTTTGGTGCTTGTCTTGATGATCACAACTGAGTGAGAGATGTGGCATGCCATAAGGTTACAGATTGTGATGGATTACAATTCTGCTGCTGCTGAAAAGCGGCATCTCGGCCTTTTGGCTAAGATGCAAATGAAATCAAGCCTTGGAGGAGGAGCTATGCCTACTCCAATCAGCTTGGATCATGTAGATCAATCCCAAGACAGGAGGTGAGAGCCCTGTCTTGTCAGCTTGGATGGGAATGTCTCAACTTGTTGAGACTCTGAATTGGACTTGATTTGATTGAATTGGAATAAAAACAGAAAGAAAAATGGGTGCCTAGTTTTGAGGTATTAGGAGGATCTGTTCTGAATCTTTGTTCCGCCCGGACAACCATTGGACATGGCCCTGTAATGATCCCTTGCAATTGGGATTCTTGCATCACCATTGTATCTTCCACCCTACCATTTGGACCTCTCCCATGATCTTGTTCATTCCCAAAACATATACGTGCTCTCATAGGTTTTCACCCTATGAAGCAGGCTTCCTGCTGGAAAGGCTGTCAGCCTGCCAGTCATGTTTGTTGTAGCAGAAAATCATCCTCAGAATATTCAAGCAACTTTGCAGTTAAATTCTGCAGAATATTCAGGAAAACCATGCTTTCGGGTTTCAAGGCCTCACAATAGCATCACCCACCTCTGTTTTTGGCATACCTTGTGTTCATTTAGTCATTGTCTGCTCAGGGAAATAAAACATTCTTGTAGCCTACAAGACCCCAGATTATCTTTTATGAGGCCCTAGGGCTTATTGCAAATGCTATAAGCAATGGGAATGGATGTGGTGCATGGGCACTAAGGGCCAGATTTGCATGGAATCAGGCTGACTATGAAGCCTTTTAACATGGTGGGCGGGATTCAATTCTGGGAGTCCCACACCAAGCCCCTGTTCTGGCAACTTCCAAGATGTTGCATCCTGCACCCCCAATCTGACTGGCTCCATTGGAGGGATAGGTATCTCATAGCCTGCTCTGCAATTTTCATTGAGTGAACCCCTAAGGAAACTTTATTTGCAGAAACAGATAGACATCTGGTTCTCCACCTAGGCACATAATGTATTTGGCTGAGCTCCAAGACTCACAGATATATTAGCTCAGCAGGGATCTATTTGGACAACCTGAAGTTGAATTTTTAATCTGCTTGATTGGCTCTTTGTGAGATTATAATAAGTTATTCTTTCTGTGATCTCTTTTGCCAATGGTTGTATGTTTATTTGGACAAGATTAAGAGGTGTGAAGTGAGTAAAGTTTCTATTTTATCATGGCTGTGGTTGCTTTACACTGTTTATAGGGTTGAAGGAACAGCAGATTTTTTTTTCAAAATGGATGTATCCCTTCAGTATTTCAATGCTTGCCATTGTTATTATATGGCTCGTCGATTCTCTATATAGTGTTTAATGGATGAATGGGCATGGAAGGAACATGGAGGCCATGAGAGGGAATCGAGCAAGCTGGTGTGTGGTTGGGGAGGGGTGAAAGTGTGTGAGCAGTGAGAGTTAGAGGGCCTCCTATTTGCTTTTAATACAACTGGGATGATGTCCCACAGAACCAAGGTGGGTCTTCTTTTCAGACTATCTCCCTGTCTGCCTGCCCCTGTGGCTACATAATCTGCTTCCAAGGTTGGCAGGTTTAACTCTCTCCTGCCCCTGCTTCCCTGCAATGGAAATTGCACTTAGAGGGTATTTTAAACCAAGGTGGGTGGGTCAACTGAGTTGAGAAATTTCCCAACTACCCACCTTGTTAGAAAAAATATGGTCCCACACTCTCACCACCTCCTCCCCACCCACCCACTCCCATTGCCTCATCCACGGCCTTCATGTCCCCTCCATAGTCCCCATGCCCATTCACCCACAATGCCCAATGTACAGGATCAATGGGTGGAATTCTCAGTTTTTGAGACAAAAACTGTGTCAGGTGGCTCTGGCATCACCTTTTGCACTGGCCAGAATTGCAGGATGTCGCATTAGATTCTGCACTTGGAACCTTATTAATTATAAACAGTTCCCCTCTAAATCTCCTGGTGGGCCGGTAGCTGGAGGGTTCGAAGGTCCTGATGCCATATTTAAACACCAGTCCAGCACACTCATATCACTCTTTCCAGCCCACCTGTCTGCATCAGACTATGCAGTATGTCAATAACCTAGATGCAAAATGCTGGCAGCTTCAAAGAACACAGCACCACCTTTCACCACCAAAACCCTCAAGGCCCTTATTCAGGGAGTCTGGGCCCACACACATATGCTCTACCTGCGGACAGCTGAAAGAAGTACATAGATCTCACCTCTCTGGCCTGGGATGCCATTGCCTAGGAGATCAGTGTAGCTGCCACCCACCCTGCGCCATCCAGCGCAGGAAGCAGATGAATTATCACATCCACTTCACTAGAGTAAGTCCTTTTTCAGATCCTTCCAATATCAAACTCTCAGCATGGCATCATGTGCTCAAACAGTTACTCTCTTCATGAATTTCATACACTCAGTCACAGCAGAATCTCAAAAATACTTTCACAATACCACCATCCCACTTATCTTGTTGCTCACACTCCATTCTCTGTCCCTTCTGTATAGGGAGCACCACACACAGGGGACATGAATTTCACCCAACCTCTGCTCCATCTCCTCTGTCACATGCTTTTTTTTGTCTCCATACAAGCCAAACTTGTGCACAACAAACGAGAGTGAGCCCAATCCAAGGGATGGATAGCAGCTTTGTTAGGGTGTAGTTCAAGGTTAGATTCAGGGTCACTTTCTGAGGAACACCTCACTGACACATCCTCACAGCAGTGGGAGGCAGGGACAGCTCAGGGTCTCAAGCGGTCAGAGGGCGGCTGGAGACCAGCCACCCATTCAGTCCTGTCAGCTGATGAGCCTTTGGAAGCGGAGGAGGGGAAGATGCAAAGGAAGGAAGTGTAACATTAGGCAAAGATTCAATAGTCACTCAGCAGACTAGAGCACTCGATGAAGGAGTCAATCTGCGTCCGTCTGATGTCATGGCTCTGGCATGCGAGCATCTCAAGACTACCATGGAAAGGATGGCAACCACCATGTAGATCTTACTCCAACAGGTCCTGCTAGATTTGCACTCAGTCATGCACTCTGGTGGACACCATCAGGATGTAGACAACATGGGGACATGGCAACTTCACCTCCCACCAAGTGCCCCACCTCCTACAGAGGTCATACTGGAGTCTTCTGGTACCCACAGGGAAGAGATCCGTCAGCCAGACAGCCTGGCGAATCGCCTCTGTACCTTGTCTAATGCAATCACATCCTTCCTATAGTGAGGTGACCAGAAATGCACACAGCACTGCAGCTGCGGCCTAACCAATGATCCATCTGAGGATTCGGGTTATTTGAATTGCATGTTCAGACATCCTATAGTTTGCTCTATAAGGGAGCATGTGGTGGCATGAACAGCATTGTACAGCTTTCCTCGGCTAGAGTCTGAGGGCAACGCACCGGAGTCATGAGCCAATGTTTCAGTACATAGCGCTTATCTCCCGGCAACCATCCTTGCAGACATTCTGGCTCCTTGAAGATTCCAGGCACCTTGGAATGACTGAGGATCATAGACAGAAACCATAGAAACCCTACATGCAGAAGGAGGCCAATTGATCCATCGAGTCTGCACCGACAACAATCCCACCCAGGCCCTATCCCCGTAATGCCACATATTTACCCTGCTAGTCCCTCTAACCTACGCATCCCGGGACACGAAGGGGCAATTTAGCATGGCCAATCAACCTAACCCACACATCTTTGGACTGTGGGAGGAAACCGGAGACCCGGAGAAAGCCCATGCAGACACGGGGAGAATGTGCAAACTCCACACAGACAGTGACCCAAGCTGGGAATCGAACCCAGGTCGCTGGAGCTGTGAGGCAGCAGTGCAAACCACTGTGCCACCTTGTCGCCCCATACAGGAGTCCTGGCAATTCCCAAGAAACCGCACACACACATGCAGGATTTGCTTTTGATGGTCACACATCAACTGCTGCGAAGCCCATGAATGAGCCTGACTATCCTTGTCCAGAGCAAAGTTTACATAATTTCTTGTAAAGGGCATTGGTCACCTCATGAATGCAGCAATATGTTGTTGACTGACAAATGCCACATAGGTTTTGAAAAATTCTTTCAGGGAATGCAGCTGTCACTGGCCAAGCCAGCATTTGTTGTCCATCCCTAATTGCCCTTGAACTGAGTGGCTTGTTATGCCATTTCAGAGGGCAGTCAATCACATTGCTCTGGGTCTGGAGTCACATATAGGCTAGACCAGGTAAGGATGGCAAATTTTCTTCCTTAAGGGATATTAGTATACCAGATGAGTTTTTATGACAATCGACAACACTATTTTCAGTAGAAAGAATTAAAGCAAATTAAGTAAACTAAAGGACAAATCAACAGAGCAGCCCTTTAAAGGGACACTGCATCAAACAAAAAACAAATTGCAAAGGAAATTTAAAACATCAAACAAAAATGTGATTAGCAGGGTTGATAAAACACCTCAGTCCCCACAGTGCCCAGCGGGCAAGCAAGGCCTTGATGGTGCTGGCAGACACCGCATGCTCCCTCACGAGCCACACCCGGCTGCAAATACAGCCACACTAGAGGGGTAGACTATCAGGCTGGAAGACCACCTTAGTCCCCTGCTGCCTGGACCTGTTGATGGCAAGGTTGGCCATGTCCAGAAGCAGGTTCAGAAGGTGGCAGATGCATTAGTGGTTATTTTTCAAAATTCGTTGGATTCTGGGGTAGTGCTGGCGGATTGGAAAACGGCTAATGTTACGCCGCTGTTTAAAAAAGGAAATAGACAAAAGGCGGGTAACTACAGGCCGGTTAGCTTAACGTCTGTAGTTGGGAAAATGCTGGAATCCATCATTAAAGAAGAAATAGCAGGCCATCTGGATAAGAACGGTTCGATTAAGCAGACGCAGCATGGATTCATGAGAGGAAAGTCGTGCTTGACGAACTTGTTGGATTTTTATGAAGATGTGACTAGTGCGGTTGACGGAGGGGAACCGGTAGATGCGGTGTTTTTGGATTTCCAAAAGGCGTTTGATAAGGTGCCTCACAAAAGGTTGCTGAAGAAGATTGGGTCACACGGAGTTGGGGGTAGGGTGTTAGCGTGGATTGGGGATTGGCCATCTGACAGGAAGCAGAGAGTCGGAATAAATGGGTGCTTTTCTGGTTGGCGGATGGTAACTAGTGGCGTGCCGCAGGGATCGGTACTGGGGCCTCAACTATTTACCATTTATATAGACGATCTGGAGGAGGGGACTGAGTGTAGGGTAACAAAGTTTGCAGATGACACAAAGATAAGTGGAAAAGTGAATCGTGTAGAGGGCGTAGAAGGTCTGCAGAGAGATTTGGACAGGCTGAGTGAGTGGGCGAGGATCTGGCAGATGGAGTATAACATTGACAAATGTGAGGTTATTCACTTTGGAGGAAATAATAGCAAATTGGATTATTATCTAAATGGAAAAAAATGACAACATGCTACTGTGCAAAGGGACCTGGGGGTCCTTGTGCATGAGACGCAAAAACCCAGTCTGCAGGTGCAACAGGTGATCAAGAAGGCAAATGGGATGTTGGCCTATATCGCAAGGGGGATAGAATATAAAAGCAGAGATGTCTTGCTGCATCTGTACAGGGCATTGGTGAGGCCGCAGCTGGAATACTGTGTGCAGTATTGGTCCCCTTATTTGCGGAAGGATATATTGGCCTTGGAGGGAGTGCGGAGAAGGTTCACCAGGTCGATACCAGAGATGAGGGGTGTTGATTATGAGGAGAGACTGAGCAGATTGGGTTTGTACTCGTTGGAATTTAGAAGGCTGAGGGGGGATCTTATAGAGAGCTATAAGATAATGAAGGGGCTGGATAGGGTAGAGGTGGAGAGATTCTTTCCACTTAGAAAGGAAACTAGAACTAGAGGACACAGCCTCAAAATAAAGGGGGGTCAGTTTAGGACAGAGTTGAGGAGGAACTTCTTCTCTCAGAGGATGGTGAATCTCTGAAATTCACTGCCCACTGAAGTGGTGGAGGCTACCTCGTTGAATATGTTTAAATCACGGATAGATGGATTCCTGATCGGTAAGGGAATTAGGGGTTATAGGGATCAGGCGGGCAAGTGGAACTGATCCACTTCAGATCAGTCATGATCTTATTGAATGGCAGGGCAGGCTCGAGGGGCTAGATGGCCTACTCCTGCTCCTATTTCTTATGTTCTTATGTTCTTTCCCACCCCTCTCTGTACCAGCTGCCCATAAATCAAGAACGTGGGACTGAAGTGTAAACAAAACTATAATAAAAGGGTTTTCAAATAATGGAAAAAGGGGTGCAGTCTATTACAACTTACATACAAATTGTCCATGGACTCCTCAAGGACTCAAAAACCACAGGCACCTTGGGAGTCTGTGAACCGATGCATCCCATGGTTGTATGGGACTGGGAGCAACACCCTCCATTCCTGGTCCCCAGTGGTAAAGAGGAGGATTCCCATGTAGAGAGACCTACACCAGGGACTTCCGTCACTGGACAGCAACAAGGCATGCCAAGCTGTGTCTGGGTAGCAGGCAAGGGCAAGGAAGTGAAGGGTATGCAGCAGCATCCCTTAAAGGAAACCCCTCCATGCAGTGTTAAAGGTTCCGGAGGGCATTTCCGCAAGATAGCTTGGGTTGTGGTGCTCTTGCTCACAATGGAAAGACCAGAGCTTTGGGCCAATCTGAAATTCCATCCAAGCAGAAGTGCACTCAGACGTGAGTTCTCTGAACACCCGCGGCTCTTCGAGACCTCTGGTGCCATCGGGTCCGAGCACAACTGTCTTGAGGTCACAGAGGGCATGGGCTGCTAGATGCATATGCACCCACACACAATGTGCCAATTCATGGGGTGTCTTGCAGCCCACTCTTCTGGCACCCATCCCTTCCTGATCCTGGTCACCCCAGCAGCCAAGCTCCTTCCTCCACCAGCCACCTGAGATGGAATTGGCGGAGGTGCGGATTCCTGAGCAGCGGCTTCCTGACAGAAGCTACTCCTGACAGAGGAGAGTTGTGACATGAGGAAACCATGTTCCAGACTTTGATCAGGTCCAGGTAAAAAATGGGCAATGCCTGCAAAAAGTTATGAAGACCCCCTCAAGTCCATAAACAGGAGCTGCATGTCATAATTGAGGCCTTGCACCTGGCGGAAGAAGTATGTCACCAGGGCACACCATCTTGGAGGGGGCTCAGCGTAAAGGTATCACTGCAGGTTCTGAAGGTGGAAGGTCACCACTTGGGTGCATAGAAACACCAGCGCCTTACCGCCCTCCCTAAGTGGGAAACTCAGAACCTCAGCAGCGACCCAATGCACTCTTTTGTCTCAGACGTTGACGAGCATTCTCTGGACTTTTGTGACAAACTCAGGGAGAGGGTCAAAGTGGCCAGCCAGTACCACAGCATACTGGCAATCAGCTGATTTATGACCAGAACTTGATCCCTGTAAGACAGCACTCGGAGCAGTCCTGTCTAGTGTCTCAGGTGAATAATGACCTTGGTCTCCAGCTCTTGCCAATTTGCTGGACAGGATTTCTCATTTGGTCAAAGATGTACTCCTAAGTAGTGGAGACTGTGTTTCTGCTCCAGGTAAAAGGCTTGAGCTTCTCAGGGAGGGGTCCAACTGGCCAAGATTCCAGAACACTTGGCCCAGTTAGAGAATGGAACAGAGTACACAGCCTGTCACTCACACACCCTTTGCAGGTCAGCATGGTCCGTGAATATGAGGAGCATGTAATGAGCAAAGGCTGAAAGGACCACCCTGATGCCTGGCCCATGCAGAGTCAATCCCGACAACCATCTCTGCAGAGACACTCTGTGCCGGCGTACAGAAATCAAATCTGGATGACAAAGTGCGTCCTGAACACGAATGCCCACAGAATCCCAAATAGATATTCGTGATCCATGCTGTGAAATGCCTTCTCCTGGTCAAGGGGCAGGAAGGTGCTTGACAGATCAGTCCTCTGGGAAAAGTGGATCAGATCCCAGACAGAGTGGATATTGTCGAAGATGGTACGGCCCGGAAAACAGGTAGGACTGGTCAGGGTGGATCATGTGGTCCATCACCATGCCAAGGCGAGAACATATCACCTAGGCAAAGATCTTGTAAATGTGCCAGGAAGGAGACCAGGCACCAATTTTTAAGGCGGCTGAGATCCCCCCTCTTAGGCAGCAGGGCAACACGGCCCTGTATGAGAGGGGCATGTCTCCAGCAGCAATGCCTCCACCAGAACCTCTGCATAGTAATTCCCCAGGGAGGCTCAGAACACCTTTAACAACTCCAAGATCAACCTGTCCAGCCCCAGGGACTTGCCCATGGAGAGGCTGTTGGGGGAGTCGGTCAGCACCTCCAGGGTTATAAGTGTATTGAACTTTCTGATGCCCGCTGGTCAGACCTCTGGTAGGTTCTCCCATAATACTCTGTGTGCATCGTTGCTGAACAGATCCGGAGAGAAAAGGGAAGAATCGAAAACTTGGGTATGGGCCCTGATGTTCTCTGGATCTGAGACAAGGGACCTCTCATTGGCCAGCCATGTAAGGAGCTGATGACGGACCACGTGCCATTATTCCGGCGAGTAGAAGAAGGGGGAGCCACAGTTCAGATCCTTGCTGCACCAGATCCATAACCTCATGTATGTGCTGAGGGACCTGATCGGTTGCTGGTCCTGCAGCACACCCTTCTTCTTTTTGTATACCAACCGCAGGGGTGGGTCCTAATTGGGTTGACCAATCCGTGACACCAGGTCAATAACCTCCTTCTCCAACTCCTCGATCCCAGAATTTCTGCCTCTCTGTCGACCCCTTCACATACTCCTGACAGAGAACATGTCTGTAGGTGTTGCCTCGAACTCAAACTAATCTCAAACTTGCTCCAGGAAAGCTCTATGAAGAGCCGACGGTGAGAATAAATGACCAGAACCTGACCGCTATGGACAGGTTCACCTACCTAAGCAGCACTCTCTCACACTGTGTTCATGTTGATGATGAGACTGATGCCAGAATTGCTAAGGCCAGTGTGTCCTTTGGAAGACTTTGCTATTCAGTATGGGAGCCTAAAAACCAAGCCCAATTTTGAATGAATCCTCTCTCCAGCCTGTATATGATAAAACAGGTCATGTGCTGGATTTAAAGCAACAGCCACTAAACAAATCTTATTTCTGCTGTATAGATAGCCACTGGGTGTTAGTTTTCAAACATAAAATACAAAAGAAATTCAATCATCTTAAAATTGTGGCCTTGGTCATACACCCATATTCAAGGCTGATTTTAATTTATAAGCTGTCTTCGGGTTGTCAGTTTTTATACAGGCATGTCAGCTTTTGTGATGATCTTTTTTTTCTCGTTTGCCATGTTCAGAGAAAGGATATCACATCAACAATTTCACAAACATAAACAATAAAATTCACTTATTAGGATTGTCAATTTCTTTTTCAATGACCTCATCAGAAAGACAGTCAACTGCAGTAGAGTGATGTAAGACAGCAAATACATCTGAAAGGCAAGCAATTAGGAGATCCAATTGCAAATTTGTTTTGCTGGCTGTTGTAAGATCCATAAACAGAGTTTAAAAGAAGAAATATAATAATGAGAACCTTAGTCTTCCTTCTCGATCCTCTTGCCACTTCTGGCTTAAGTATACCAATGTCTCCTGGCCTGGTATTATTTTTCACTTCTTTGCAGCACATTGTGTGCTGAGGCCTCTGCCCATAGGCAGCATATTCATGTAATGCTGAACACTTTCTCTAGTCCATATTGTAAGTAATTTCACACCCCGCCCATCACCCCCACTTCCCTACAACCCATCTCTTCCAGAGCAGTTCAAACATCTGAAGCATTCCATAAACATTTCATAAGTGTACAGCAAGAGTCACCAGGTCAATCCCTCAAACACCTAGTTATTTGGTAAAGGTCAGACCAAGGTAACGAATAAGGGTAACATAAATGCCCAGAGAACAGATAAAATTACTGGACACAAGGACAAAAAGCTTGAAATAAAGCAAAGCAAACTATTGATGAAAATAAATTAAATATCATATTACGAGGGTGAGCTCTTGGGTTGGGTGGGAAGTTGGTGGGGTGTTCCCCCCCACTGGAAACATGCCTGGCAGACCAGGGTCATTGATTAGGATTAATCAATCAATGTCACAGTCCCAATCATTGGCCGGAATTCACGAACGTACTTGCAGCTGGGGTTCTCCACTCCCTCTGCTGTGAGCGCCAAATTCTCCATTCTTGCTAGCAACGGTCGTGGGGCGTGCCAGACTGGAAACTTCCGGCCATTAAGTGGAATTGGTAGTCAAGGTTCAGGGATGACACAGGTAGAGGTGTTGGGCGGAATCTTCTGATAAATTGTCAGAGTGTTAGTTTCAGTGAGAAAAATCAGTGTGTAGCTCTCCAGCTGCAGAGTTGGGTTTTCTCTGGCACTCTGGGTGTGGTTTCCACTGTCACATTGGTGGGGCAGGGCCTGATAGAGTGGCAAGCCAGTTCCACAGAGATCAGACACCATCTTTAAAGGGCGCTCTGATCTGCGCTAAAGAGAAACATACATGGGGGAACCTCACAAGCACTGGTGCAATCCCACCAACAAGCATGGGGGCAGCCCCCCCCCACCCCAAAAGCATTGGGGCAACCCCTCCCCCCTCACAAACATCAGGGTAACCCCCTTCTACCCACACAAGCATCGGGGCAACCTCCTCACCACCTACAAGTATCTGGGACCCCACCCAGGAGCAATGGAGCAAAATTGCACACATGTGGAACCCCCTTCTCCCAGGGCTCCCCAGAGGGCCCACCCCAGCAAAGCTCCCTGGCAGTGCCACCCTGAAAGTGCCACTGTCAGGTTGCCAGGGGGCAGTGCAAATCCCTCCGCCCCCTGGGGGCTATACTTACTTTACCTGGTATGCTCCCCTCGACTGCTTCCCATTTTTAAATACATCCTGTAACCCCGCTGACGCAACGTCACATTGGTGAGGCATGAATATTCACTGAGGGTGGAACAACAGGTCTGACAGCATCTGTAGGGAGACAATAGAGCTAACGTTGAGTCTGAATGACCCTTCTTCAGAGCCCTTTTTTGTTTTTTTTCAGATTGTTTATTTCAGATTTCAGCATCCACAGTAATTTGCTTTTATTTTGTTAAGAATTATGAGAATATGGATCAGAAGAGTTTGTGGGGAGGTAAGAGCAAAATTGCAAAAGATGAGGATGAATGATCAGATTAGGCAAGTGAAATCGTGGTAGGGTGAGAGTGAGGAAATAGTGGATGCTGTTGCATTGAAAGTTTCAATTTTCAGCACAAAGAAAACACAAGCTCATTGCACTTGTGTTTGAAGTGAGGCAAGAGGGCAGGGGAGGAACATTTATGGAGGAAATTGTGGAGGATTGCAGCATTATCTTTACTTTCCTGAATGATCGATTTGTGGTATTATTTGGTGGATTCAATAGGAAAGTTGATATTATAAATTAATAGAATTCAAAAAAAGAGAAACACATGGTACTTGTAGACTTTAAGAGTTGGAAATTCTACTGTTGATGAAGTCCCCAGAGATCAACATTCCTGTAAGACCTTTACTCAGAGAATCATTGCAGGATTGATCAAAGATCTCTGAGCAGACATCAAAGGTTTAAATTCAAACTATGTTATTTAGGATCTGTCTCTGTGTTGCTAATAAAAAGCTTAGGTGGCTGGGCTGGCTTGGCTAATATGCTGTCATGTGAGACATTCAGGCTGGAGATATGACTTGACAGTGTACAAAAATGTCTTCAAATTTATTTTCCCTGGAGAATCGAATAGATAAGTGCCACACCTGGGTTTTATATGTTGCTGGCATATCTTCACAAAAGCTGAATAAGGTTATCTTCTCTGATGATTAATATACTTATTTTCATGACATGAATATTTTAACAGTACAATTTAAAGTTTTTGCAGTTGCTTTTGAAATGCAGGACACATGGACATTGGTGGAAAACAAAACATGGTAAGGAAAGAAAGAACCTGCATTTATAGGGCATCTTCCACTACATCCCAATTTGTGCACAGTAACACCCACGGCCAGTCATGAGATAAATTGCTGGTGAGGATAATTAGGGGTACATTTTCATCAAGCCACTGAGAACTCAACTGCTTTTTGAATATTGAATCTTATATAGCCACATGGGTTGATGTGAAGTTTCATTCAGAAGTATTTGCTTCTGACAGTATAGCATCCAGTATCACTGCCATTAAACGTACACCTAGATAATGTTTATTTATTAGTGTCACAAGTAAGCTGACATTAACACTGCAATGAAATTGCACGGGCGGCACGGTGGCACAGTGGTTAGCACTGCTGCTTCACAGCTCCAGGGACCTGGGTTCGATTCCCGGCTTGGGTCACTGTCTGTGTGGAGTTTGCACATTCTCCTCGTGTCTGCGTGAGTTTCCGCCGGGTGCTCCGGTTTCCTCCCACAGTCCAAAGATGTGGTTAGGTTGATTGGCATTGCTAAAATTGCCTTTAGTGTCCTGAGATGCATAGGTTAGAGGGATTAGTGGGTAAATGTGTAGGGATATGGGGGTAGGGCCTGGGTGGGATTGTGGTTGGTGCAGACTCGATGGGCCGAATGGCCTCTTTCTGTGCTGTAGGGTTTCTATGATTTCTATGATCAAGTTATTTACTGTGAAAATAAGTGAAAATAATGTGCTCAAGTCTAGGACCTGAATTGATCATCTGTAAACTTCAAGGTGAGAGTGCTACCACTGAGCTACCAATGATGTTTCAGCTGAAATAAGTTTTTCTTTGATGCAGTATTCATACTTGTAATTACCTATATTTAATGAAAGTCACATATCCTGCCAAATGGTGCTTTTCAGAAGTATCACACCCAAAAGTGCCAAACAGTCATGAGGCAAAAAATAATTATTGGTTTAAATGACGGTTTATTTGCTAAATTATCATATGCCTGACTGACTAAAATGAAATCAAAAAGTGTTAAAATCAACTGATGAGCACGAATTAGAAACAGTAGAAACATGATCAAATTATTCATATTTTTTGAAAACTACAAACCCCGAACTGTCAAGCAGCAGTAAATACCAAACCTGAACTGAGAGGAAGGAGTGTCCAAGCATTATCTCCACACCAAGTATTGGCTCCGAGTGTATTCTCTTTTCAGAACATTGCCCTGATTACTCATGCAGCTGCTGACCATTAACTCACCATTTCCAAGCTGCTGACTACCTCACTGATTGTGCGGCCACCATTTAGGCCGACTCGTTCACCATCCTGATGCACTGAGAGATTCAACCCCATAATTCTTTTGATTTGATTTATTATTGTCACACGTATACAGTGAAAAGTATTGTTTCTTGCGCGCTATACAGACAAAGCATACTGTACATAGGGAAGGAAAGGAGAGAATGCAAAATGTAGTGTTACAGTCATAGCCTAGGGTTTAGAGAAAGATCAACTTAATATGAGGTAGGTCCATTCAAAAGTCTGATGGCAGCAGGGAAGAAGCTGTTCTTGAGTCGGTTGGGATCGTCCTCAGACTTTTGTATCTTTTTCCCGACGGAAGAAGGTGGAAGAGAGAATGTCCGGGGTGCGTGGGGTCCTCAATTATGCTGGCTGCTCTTCCGAGGCAGCGGGAAGTGTAGACAGAGTCAATGGATGGGAGACAGGTTTACGTGATGGACTGAGATTTATTCACGATCCTTTGTAGTTTCTTGCGGTCTTGAACAGAACAGGAGCCATACAAAGCTGTGATGCAGCCAGAAAGAATGCTTTCTATGCTGCATCTGTAAAATTTGGTGAGGGTCGTAGTGGACAAGCCAAATTTCCTTAGCCTCCTGAGAAAGTCGTTGGTGGGCTTTCTTAACTATAATGTCGGCATAGAGAGACCAGGGTAGGTTGTTGGTGATTTGGACATTTAGAAACATGAAACTCTCAAATATTTCCACTTGGTCTCCATTGATGTAGACTGATGCCTGGGTAATGGAAGCTCTGAAAAGAAATAATGATAACAGGATTGTTTCTGGCAACTTTTGATGGCACCTGTGCAGTATGCCTGCCGTACATGCTTCATAAACATGCGGAATAGGCAGATCATGACATGAGTTAGCTTCTTTGACTGATTTGACCTTCTTTCAGCCAACTTGGACTGCACAGGTCGAGTAACGCTTTCTCCTATTCACTCACGGCTGAACATGTGTTCAGCTGCACAAGGGACACAACATCCCCCCCCCCCAACCCCACCATCTTCCCACCCAACGAGCATGATTTAAAGGGCCAGCTATCCTTCTTGGAGCTGCAATGCCTTACTTTTGGTCTTGCAAAGTTTGTGAAAGTGTGCGATTGGCTACGGCTATAGTGTGGGTGGAGTAGTACTGACTGGATTGCTCCAGGGAGGGACAGTTTGGATGGATCAGCCGCTATCTGAGCTGAACGACTCTATGGGCTGGATTTTATGGCCCCCTGCTGGGCATCTTTCAGTGGGTAAAATAGGACCAATGGCTTGTCCACTGCCTTCCCAGACACCCCCAATCATGTCCACAGAGTACAGTGGCTATGTGCCACAATTGGTGCGCACCATTTTAAAATAAATAATTCATGGGCAATTGAGCTTGTTACCAAGCTAATTAATCTAAATGTTAAGCTACCCATACCAAAAAATGGTTGATGTCGCCACGTGGCTGGACTGGGGAGGCCATTTTTCAAAGCAAACTGCAAAAAAGCCCAAAAGGAAGGTGGGTATATCCTTCCACCCCTCGCACACCAAAATTGTCCCTTCACCTCTTTTTATCCACCCTGCCTGGCATCCAAAACATATGCCCCAACCTCCCTCACCATCTCCCGTCCTAGGCTCCCTGATCCCTCACCATCCAATAGTCTCAATGACCTCACTCCAGAATGAATGCATGTTCTTTTCATCCTGGGGCCTACTTGCAGTCCAAACAGTGGTCACCACTGAGTTCTGACACTGCTGTGATTGTTGGAGCTGCTGAGCAATCAGATTGGCTGGCAGCTCTCAAGGACAGGATTTATTTCCAATGAGCGGTCAAAGTCCGACTCTCTCCTTCTTCGTGATGCCAGCAGTGCTTTATTGCTGCAGAGCGGTCTTGTTGAACGTCGGTCAGAGTGGTAGCAACTTTTCTTCCGGTGGCTGGGGCAGGTAAAGGGGGCTGTGATGGTGTGCAATACATTACCCTGTAAAATTCAGCCCTTTATTAAAAAAAACCAGAATATCCAAGGAGCATTTCTCCCACCTCCACCTCAGCCAGGGGCGATGTGTGAGATGCCTCTAATTTACCAAGGACAACATCACTGAACTTCAGCATCTTCAACAGAATCTGCAGCCACATGGCAATGTGAGGTCAATGCTTGCCAATGACTATCAAGATCACATCTCTCTATACATCTACACAAGTGGCTCCATCCAGGCAGGAACAGGTAACACAGCTAACATTTCCTAATTCACCATCTTTTGCTGCATCATGATGGAGCATGGAGGACCACTTTGCCAAGAGAGGGGACTTCATAGTCGATCCTCTTACCAGATTGAAGCAGAAGTAGACATGTGGCTTTGCTAGGATAGCAGAATCCTTGATGGTGCAGGGAGCTACCCACTGGACTCACATGGCTCTAAGGGCCCACATGGAAACAGCGAGATGTACAGGAACAGCAAGGACCACCACAATATGTGTGTGGTATACATTCATGCCCAAAATATCATGTTGGTGAATGCCCACCATCCTGGCAGCAGACATGACACTTTTATCTTGAGGATGTCAGCTTTTCTACTGTCTTTGAGCCACCACAACACACTGGAGATTGGCAGCTTAGTATACCCTCTAAGCACATTGTTCATGACTCTCCAACCACATGACAATTCACTTAAAATGAGGGCCACACAGCCACAAGAAACACCAATATTTGAGCTGATGGTGCAATTTTCAGATTAGGTTAGAGATTTGTAGCACAATGTTTCATCCTATGGAGGAGAATATGTGCTCGGTGCTGAGGGTCAACAATGATCAAGCTCTTCATAGTCTCCTTCATGACAGAGACCATGGCTTGAAGACCCTCAGGGATCTCTACCAGATTTTGCCACTCATCTCATTGGACATCCAGCATCTGTCGCCTGATGGGACAACTCCAGAGGCTCATCTGCCTTGGATAAGATTGTCCTGGTTTCCAGCAGTCCCACTTACAGGTGGCACCCTGGGCACACTCTGCCTCTGTCAGCTCCTCATGCAAGTGTACTGTGTCCTACCAACTGAGCTGATGAACTAATGCCCACCGATGGGTTTGTATCTGCACTGATGCTTGGTAGCGAGAGGGAATGTGATACTGGTGTATCTGTCTGCGATTCCTTCTCAGGCAGAATAGAGGGCCCTCGGGTCCCGGCAGCCTCTGGAGGATGGCTGATCTGAGGGATGAAGACAATAGGCCTGATTTTACCATTTTCCGGGCATGAAAACTTGGTAAAGTCGGGCGTGAGGCAAGTAGCACGATCCGCGTCCGCCTCCGTGCCAGTTCCCCCTTTACCAAGGCCCGAAAATGGCCGCGATCAGGACCGCACCTGAAACGGGCACGACAGCCATTTAAATGTGATTTTACCGGCACTTCCCTCTTTACCACCACGTTCGCCCATCCAGAATTGGCGTGAAACAGCCATGCTGCATTTAAGTCCAATTCAGGCATGGGGGGGGGGGGGGGGGGGGGGGCGTGGGGGGGTGGAAAGGAGGTCCGCTGCCACTCTGCCTGAGATCAGTGGAGGGGATGGGGAGGTCCGCTGCCACTCTGCCTGAGATCAGTGGGGGTCAAAGCGGGTCCACTGCCACTCTGCCTGAGATTAGTGGGGGTGAAAGAGGGTCCACTGCTACTCCGCCTGAGATCAGTTGGGGTGAAACTTTGCCTGTGATCAGTGGAGGGGAAGGGGGGTCTGTTGCCACTCTGCCCGAGATCAGTGGAAGGAAACGGGGGTCCGCTGCCACTCTGCCTGAGATCAGTGGATGGGAAAGAGGGGTCCACTGTCACTCTGCTTGAGATCAGTGGAGGGGAAGGGGGTTCTGATGCCACTCTGCTTGAGATCGGTAGGGGGGAAGGGGCACTCGATCGGTCTGGGTGGCGGGGGGGTTAGGGGGAATAAGGGGTAAGTAATGTTATGGGGGTCGGGAAATGTCTGTGGGACTCGGGGAATTTCTGTGGGCGCCAGGGGAAGGCATTATCCGGCCCGGAAGGGATGTGGCAGGGGAGAATCATTCCATCATTTCTTTTCTGCGCATGCGCAGTTGGAGACACTGATCGGAGCTGCAGGGTTTCGGGCGCGTTAAGCCCTGCGCACAGGCTTGTGCAGTGCAATTTGGACTTGCTGATATTTTTTCAGGCAGAGTGCATATGGGGGCGTCTCAGAATGGGTCTAAAAGTCAAATCTGAAACACTCCCAGTTTCAAGTCCGCCCAGCACTTAGAATCAAAATGGTAAAATAAGGCCCAATATGTCAATATTATCAATCATCACACAATCAATGTGCATACTCGGCGGGAGGATGGGACTATAGACAATTGCATCATGCTGACATCGTGATTGCTAGATCACTGGGGACTCTTGCTTCGAAATCCTCATTTGAGATGAGATGACCATACATTGTTTGCATTCTCCACCCGTCTCCCCACTAGAGTCTTGACTTTCTCCGACATCTCTGCTTCTCCATGACCTGAAGACCTTGCACCTCGTTGGCATCCCACCTCAAGGATGTCCACCTTAAATTTAGATAGTGTGAGCAGATTGGTCATCCCACCACCTGTTCTCGTACATTCCACAGCATTGTGGCTTCTCTCCTGTTTGGAATAAAGTGCGCTCATTAGTCCACCCTCTACCTTCAACACCATACCAGCCTTGCACCTGCTCCCCACCTCCCCCGCCAACCCCCCACCCTGCAGGACCAAGTTGAGGAGCCCGTCAAATTTGTACATTCCACCCTTCTATGCCCCCAAGGTAACGGCCATATCTCTCAGCCTGGGCCGGCACAAGTAAATGTGCCTTTTGTCACCCTGATTCTTACACCCTTGAGTGCCACGCAGAATGGCCATCCTTCACGACATCTCCACACATCTCCAACTGATCTTCATGCCAGTTTAGTACTCATTAAAGATCATTAAACTATTTGTGGCACTGGATTCAGGTGTGACGCACTACGTCAGGCCTGTTGTCCAGGCCTTCTTTGTCTGGTGTGGTGCCTCCTCTTACCATTTTGTGCCTTCAGAATGTCTTGTCTGGCACTCACTGTCTCCATTAGAGTGCGCAAGCACGAGTCCAAGATCTGTGAGCAGAGTGTCAAGCGGCATTTCCCTCTTGCCTTAAGTGTCCAAAGGATGCTGGGGCCTTATCTACTGCAAGTTCAAAAGTCTCTCCAAGACAGCTCCCAGAGTCTCCTCAAAACCTCCTGGCAGCCTTCAGGGAGCTGCCTCTGCTGTTTATAGAAACATAGGAATTAGGAGCAGAAGTAGGCAAATTCAGCACTTCGGGCCTGCTCCGCCATTTAATCAGATCATGGCTGATATTTCCCTGGTCTCAAATCCACCTCCCCACCTGTTCCCCATGTACCTTTTTCCTTTTTTTTGTTAGAACTATGTCTATCTCCCTCTTGAAACCATTAAACGATTCAGACTCCACCGCGCTATGGGGCAGCGAGTTCCACAAATTCACCACTCTCTGAGAGAAGTAGTTCCACCTCATCTCAGTTATAAATCTATCACCTGTTCAGGTGTTGAACAGTCCAAAGATGTGCGGGTTAGGTTGATTGGCCATGCTAAAATTGCCCCTTTGTGTCCTGAGATGTGTAGGTTAGAGGGATTAGTGGGTAAATATGTAGGGATATGGGGGTAGGGCCTGCAGGGGGATTGTGGTCGGTGCAGACTCGATGGGCTGAATGGCCTCTTCCTGCACTGTAGGGATTCTATGATTCTATGATGATTCTATGATTTCTATGATGATGATTTCACCTCTCAACCTATACCTGCGACCTCTTGTTCTAGATTGCCCCATAAGAGGGAACATTTAGTCTACATTTACTTTATCAATCCCTCTTAAAATTTTATGTACCTCGAACAGATCCCTTCTCATCCTTCTAAACTCCAGCGAGTACAAGCCCAAACTGTTTAATCTCTCCTCATACCTCAACCCCTTCATCCCCGGAATCAATCTGATGAACATCCTCTGAACTGCCTTCAATGCCACCAGGTCCTTCCTCAAATAAGGAGGCCAAAACTGGACACAATACTCCAAATGTGGGGCGAGATTTTATGGCCTTGCTTGAGCGAGACCAGAAATTTCCACCCAAGGTCATTACCGTTGTCTACTCCTCGCCCGCTCCAATTCCATGGCAGGCAGGATGGTAGAATTCCGGCCGTGGTCTCACCAACAACCTATACAATTGCAACAACACTTCTCTATTTTTATATACTCCAGTCCTTTTGCAACAAATGCCAACATCCCATTTGCTTTTTTAATTACATGCTGCACCTGCATACCGACTTTCCGTGATTCATGAACATAAACACCCAGATCCCTCTACTCAGAAACATTTTGAATCTGCTTTCCATTTAGGTAATAATTTGGCATTCCATTTTTTATGCCCCACCAGATTCACATTGGACCCAGTACACACCACGCTCCTACCCCTGCCGACAACACATCGCCAGTGTCTGGGTGTATTTCACATTGGATGACCAATTAAGGGCTGGCCAATGTGAAATTGTGTTCAGGGTCTGATTGTGGTCAAAGCAGAAATTGCGGATGCTTCTGGGCCCACAAATCAAGCACATCCAATAAGTATAAAATTCAGGTCCAGGTGTTTGACTTTTGACTTCCAAGGAGCTATAAGCTACATAAGACTCATAACTGGCACAGTTGCTTACCTGCTTTTCCAAACATTAACTAGTCTTACCTGTTGGCTATGCCCTAACTGATTTTACAGAGATAAATTCAAAAACAAAGAATCTCACTAAGCTCCATGCATGGCCTGTTCCCAGGTAGAAATGCAAATTAACTACCTTTTAATTTCAAAGCTTTCCTTAATTCTGGGAAATCACTAGAATAATTTCTCTCTTTTATTCGAATATTTACAAACATTTATGTCCCCAGTCCTTTAGCAAAGTAACTCCACCTGCTGTTTATGATCTTACTTTTCTGGCTGTTAATCTCTTAAGTCAATATGACTCCAACTGTTTAAGTGTAATAAGCTCAAAGCTTGTTTCAATTGCATTTACTTCAGGGTTTTCTTTTCAGTTTCTCAGCCAGATAACCCTATTTATGACAATTAAAATTTTAATTTCTTAAACAAAAGTTATATTCTAAAACATATGAATTATGAACCAGATGGCTGGAATTCTCCAGCCATTCATGCCGCACTGTCGCTGCCAGCGAGGATGGAGAATTTGATTTTCCACTCCCGCCACCAAACCCATCAGAGAAATATGGGAGTGGAAAATTCCAGTCAATGAGTTCCAAATTTGATTTGTTCTATTGCAGGGAGTTGAAGAGCAGAGGCCAGGTCATCGCTAGATAGCAAAAAGGGAATCACCATAGGCCAATGAAGACACCTCTTAAAAGATGGTTATAGGAAAAATACAAGGAACAGCTTATCCATCTGCCACTTGACTGGGGTTGCTACATTGAGCAAGGAGATCAACAAAGGAGAAATCAGAAGAGACTGCAAAAACAAAATTCAATTAACTATTTATATGTAGTCACTGAAGAATAATAAAGAAGTTGTGATGTCATATGATGCAGGTTTAATTGTTAAATGATTGTAAGGAAATTTGATCTAGACTATACATTAGATTGAAGATATGCTAAGGATATGCATACACAACTGGAAACAAGTGATTCATTTAAATGTTTCTGACAATATTAAAACTACAGGAATACACTTCAATTTCCTTTTTAATGTCAATGAGTTGTTACCCTTGAATTACAGCCTTATGTGCACAATAAGATCGTCATGGTGATTCACATTTTCTACTTTTACAGTAACTGTTTTGGTTATCTCACAACGGTGATTGCATAATGCAGGTGGAAGAATAATGAGGCTATAATAATGTGGAAACTGAAGGTATTAAAAGTTTTCCTTCAAACAAGTAACAAGCTATAAATAAACTACTCTGTGTATATTATGTGGAGAGTAACTGACGCTGGTATAAGGGCATAAGTAAACAGGTTTTGGATGGTATCATGATGTTGCACAGTAGGCTTACTCAGAAGATGGAAGCCCATGGAAGTAAGATGAAAGGTCTTGTATGGATATAAAATTAACTAATTGACAGGAGGCAGAAGGTGGATGTTTTTTAAGCTGCAAAGTGGTTTGCTGTGGCATTCCCAAGGGTCAGTTGCTGGCCCAATACACTTTGTAAGTTTTACCAACGACTGAGGATGAGATCCAAAATCCACCTATTTGCACAGGAATGATATCAGGCTCCCAGACTCAGGGTGACATAGAAAGTATAATGAAATGGATAGATTCATGACAAATGGAGTTCAATGTGGTGTATGAAGTGATGCAATTTGGGATAACTGATATGGAAAGATAGTGTACTGTAAATGGTGTGAGATAGAGAAGTTTGGATGTGGAGAGATTTTGGAGTCCCGATACACAAACCCTTAAAGGTGGCACAACAAGTTGATAAGTTATTTTAAAAAATACACATGGCTTACTTGGGTTTATAAATAAAGGTACAAAATATAAAAGAAAGGCTATAGAATTTTGTGGGCCGGATTTCCATGAAGGAGACAGGAAGCATGAGTTGGTGATCATTTTCCAGCATTCCATAGACTCTGGAAGAATTCCAATGGATTGGAAGATAGCTTATGTAACCATTTTTTAAAAAAGGAGGGAGAGAGAAAATGGGGGATTATGGACCAGTTTGCCTGACATCGATGGTGGGGAAAATGCTGGAGCCAATTATAAAGGATGTAATAATTGAACATTTGGAAAGCAGAAACAGGATCAGTCCAAGTCCACATGGATTCACTGAAGGGAAATCATGTTTGACAAATCTTCTGGAATTTTTTGAGGATGTGACCAGTAGAGTGGACAAGGGTGAACCGGTGGATGTTGTGTATCTGGACTTTCAAAAGGCTTTTGACAAGGTCCCATACAAGAGATTAGTGAACAAAATTAAAACTCATAGTATTGGGGGTAATGTATTGACGTGGATAGAGAACTGGTTAGCAGACAGGAAGCAGAGAATGGGAATAAATGGGTCCTTTTCATAGTGGCAGGCAGTGACTAGTGGGGTACCGCAGAGTTCAGTGCTGAGACCCCAGCTGTTCACAATATACATTAATGATTTGGACAAAGGAATTGAATGCAGTATCTCCAAACTTGCAGACGACACCAAGCTGGGTGGTAGTATGTGCTGTGAGGAGGATGCTAGGGCGGCACGGTAGCACAGTGGTTAGCACTGCTGCTTCACAGCTCCAGGGACCTGGGTTCGATTCCTGGCTTGGGTCACTGTCTGTGTGGAGTTTGCACATTCTCCTCGTGTCTGCGTGGGTTTCCTCCGGGTGCTCCGGTTTCCTCCCACAGTCCAAAGATGTGCGGGTTAGGTTAATTGGCCATGCTAAAATTGCCCCTTAGTGTCCTGAGATGTGTAGGTTAGAGGGATTAGTGGGTAAATATGTAGGGATGTGGGGGTAGGGCCTGGGTGGGATTGTGATTGGTGCAGACTCGATGGGCTGAATGGCCTCTTTCTGTACTGTAGGGTTTCTATGATTTCTATGAGGCTGCAAGGTGACTTGGACAGGTTGACTGAAGGGCAAATACTTGGCAAATGCAATATAGTGTGGATAAATGTGAGGTTATCCAATTTGGTGGCAAAAACAGGAAGGAAGATTATTATCTGAATGGGCAATTTAGGAAAAGTGGAAGTGCAACGTGACCTGGATGTCATTGTGGAACAGTTGCTGAAGGTTGGCATGCAGGTACAACAGATGGTGAGGAACGCTAATGGCATGCTAGCCTACATAGCAAAAGGATTTGAGTACAAGAGTAGAGATGTCTTGCTGCAGTTATACAGGGCCTTGGTGAGGCCACACCTTGAGTATTGTGTGCAGTTTTGGTCTCCTAGTCTGAGGAAGGACATTCTTGCCAATGAGTCCAGTGAAAGTTCACCAGACTGATTCCCGGAATGGCAGGACTGACGTATGAAGAAAGACTGGATCGACCGGGCTTGTACTCACTGGAATTTAGAAGAATGAGAGGGGATCTTGTAGAAACCTATAAAATCCTGATGGGACTGGACAGGCTAGATGCAGAAGAATGTTCCCAATGTTTGGGAAGTCCAGAACTAGGGGTCACAGTCTAAGAATAAGGGGTAAGCCATTCAGGACTGAGATGAGGAAGAACTTCTTCACTCAGAGAGTTCTGAACCTGTGGAATTCTCTACCACAGAAAGCTGTTGGGGCTAGTTCGTTAGATATGTTCAAGAGGGAGCTGGATATTGGCCTTCGGCTAAGGGGGGGATCAAGGGGTATGGAGAGAAAATGGGAGTGGGATACTGAAAGTACATGATCAGCCATGATCATATTGAATGGTGGTGCAGGCTCGAAGGGCTGAATGGCCTACCCTTGCACCTATTTTCTATGTTTAGGAAGCCCATGATTCCTGAGAAGCAATGTACCATATCCCCAAACAGAACAAACCTGACTCCATGAAAATTGCAGGGAGGTTTGAAATACCGACTCCCATAATGGAGTGCTAATTCTGGGCTTGTTACTTGAACCCGATTCCACAGCTGCAGAAATTGCTGGGAATGGGAATGGAAGAAGAAATCCCAGAATTTGGTCACACCCGCCTTTTTTAAAGGTTTTCCAACCTGGCTGAGTCACGAAAATCTAGGCCTGTATATAGATCACGACTTAAACCTCAGCAGGAGTAAGGTGGACTATACCCTTCAGGAAAGATGTAAAGGCCTTAGAAAAGGCACAGAAGACACTTATCAGGATACTGCCAAGAATGAGGAACTGTAATTATAACGAGAGTTTGGAGAACTTCGCTGTCGTTTTCAGAACAAAGAAGACTAAGAGATGACAAGGTTGTGGTTTTCAAGATGATGAAAGTTTTTGATAGAGCAGAAAGAGAAAAACTAATCCTTTCAGCAAAAGGGCCAGTAACCAGTGGCCATAGATTTAATCTAGATCTGGCAAAGAAATCTAGAGAGGAGCTAAGGAGAAACATTTTATTCAAAAAGCTATTCAAATCTAGAAAGCTCTATATGAAAAAGTGACAGAAGCTGACTGCATAAATAAATAATTTTAAAATGAATCATTACCATTATGGCCAGTGAATTCTCCATACAGTGTCAGGAAGTAAAATTGAGTCTTACAAATTTATGATTGTTAACCAGCATGCATTAGTAAAAATATAGATCCTTTTGCTTGATTTTGTTTATTTATTAGTGTCACAAGTAGGCTTACATTAACACTGCAATGAAGTTACTGTGAAAATCCCCTAGTCGTCACACTCCAACACCTGTTGGGGTACACTGAGGGAGAATTTAGCCTGGTCAATGCACCTCACCAACACATCTTTCGGACTGTGGGAGGGAACTGGAGACCCGGAGGAAACCCATGCAGACACAGGGAGAACATGCAGACTCCGCACAGACGGTGACCCAAGCTAGGAATTGGACCTGGGTCACTGGTGCTGTGAGACAGCAGTGCTAACTACTGTGCCACCGTGCTTTTGATGAATTAGATGTAATGTAATAAAACAGCTGTATGATACTACTGTTAGTCCAAATATTACAGCAAATAATTATAACTTAAAACAAAATATCAAGTTACACGTCTGATGCGCGATTAAAGCACTCGGGAGGCTAGATCGTACCCGAGAAATAAAAGCTTTTATTACTAACAAGAATGGAGCATACTATATACAATACAATCCCAGACTAAAGGGTCACCAGGCAGTGCAGTGACCTTTATACTCCTCCAGGTAGGCGGAGCCAACTGGAGTGTACCACAGAACAATATCAACAGGTAGAACAGCCCAACCCTAACCCCAACAGTGACAACAGTAACATATCTACAAGTACCCATAGTGCTGACCATCTATGGTTCAGTACTCATAGTGGTAACCAACTATGGTTCACCACATTCACCCCTCCTTTAAAACAAAGGCTGGTGGGGCAAAAAAAAACAGAACAAACTGTCCATATATTCACAAGTTCAGTCGTATTGGAGGACCGCACCGTCTCTGCGACCTCCTCAACACTGGCGGTAACGCCGGTTCTGGTGACCGTGATGACCCTCTCTCCAAGGCGGTGTCCAGTGACTCCTCCAGTTCCTCACGGACAGGTGGACCACGAGGTGGTGACAATCTCCTGGACTCAAGCACGCCTCGAGGTGGCGACAATCTCCTGGACTCAGGCAAGCTGTACACGGGAGTAAGAGGATTAAGTGGTGGTCCCGATACTGCCCGCGCCGTGTCAGTAGGGGAGATAAAGGTCAAGGGGTCCCTAACTCGGGGTGTGGGAGCGACTGGGGTTTCCAAGTCCCCTGCAGGGGCCAGATCTCTAAGAGAGACCGTGTCCTCTCGCCCGTCAGGATATGCCACATAGGCATATTGAGGGTTGGCATGGAGGAGATGGACCTGTTCAACCAAAGGGTCGGACTTGCGGGTCCTAACATGCCACCGCAGGAGGACAGGTCCTGAGTACATCAACCAAGACGGCAATGAGGTCCCAGAGGAAGACTTCCTAGGGAAGGAAAACATCCTCTCATGTGGAGTAGCGTTGGTTGCCGTACACAGGAGGGACCGGATGGAATGGAGCGCATCAGAAAGTACCTCTTGCCAACGGGAGACTGGAAGACCCTTAGACCTCAACGCCAGTAAGACAGCCTTCCAGACTGTAGCATTTTCTCTTTCAACCTGCCCGTTACCCCTGGGGTTGTAACTCGTAGTTCTACTTGAGGCAATCCCTTTTGAGAGCAGGTATTGCCTCAAGTCGTCACTCATAAATGACGAGCCTCTATCACTGTGTATATAGCTGGGGTAACCGAACAGGGTGAAAAGATCCCGTAATGCTTTGATAACTGTGGCAGCGGTCATGTCTGAACAGGGAATGGCAAAAGGGAATCGTGAGTACTCGTCAATCACGTTGAGGAAGTACACGTTCCGATCTGTCGAAGGAAGGGGGCCCTTGAAGTCCACACTCAGTCTTTCAAAAGGGCGAGTGGCCTTAATGAGGTGTGCCCTGTCAGGTCGGTAGAAGTGCGGTTTGCATTCAGCACATACCTGGCAGCTTCGGGTTATTGACCTGACATCATCCACGGAGTAGGGTCGATTCCGGGCCTTTACGAAATGGAAGCGCCGAGTGATCCCCGGATGGCAGAGATCATTGTGTAGGGCCTGTAATCGATCCTCCTGCACACTTGCACATGTTCCACGCGACAGGGCGTCTGAGGGCTCATTGAGCTTCCCCGGACGGTACATGATATCATAGTTGTAGGTGGAGAGTTCGATTCTCCACCTCAAGATTTTATCATTTTTGATCTTACCCCGTAACGTGTTGTTGAACATGAACGCCACGGACCGCTGGTCCGTGAGCAGGGTGAATCGTTTTCCCGCCAAGTAATGGCGCCAATGCCGGACGGCCTCCACAATGGCCTGAGCCTCTTTTTCCACCACGAAGTGCCGAATTTCAGGGCCTTGGAGGGTGCAAGAGAAAAAGGCGACGGGCCTGCCTGCCTGATTAAGTGTGGCGGCCAGGGCGAAATCAGATGCATCACTCTCCACCTGAAAGGGGATGGACTCATCGACAGCGTGCATCGTGGCTTTCACAATGTCAGCTTTTATCCCTTCAAAGGCTAAGCGAGCCTCTGCTGCTAGGGGAAAAGAGGTAGACTTTATGAGCGGACGGGCTTTGTCCGCATAATTGGGAACCCACTGTGCATAGTATGAAAAGAAACCTAAGCATCTTCTCAGTGCTTTGATGCTAGTGGGTAGGGGAAGTTCAAGGAGGGGACGCATACGGTCTGGATCAGGGCCAAGGACCCCATTTTCCACCACGTATCCGAGAATTGCTAGGCGGCGCTTGCTAAATACACACTTCTCCCTGTTGTAGGTCAGATTCAGGCGAGACGCAGTGCGTAAAAATCGAAGGAGATTGGCATCGTGGTCCTGCTGGTCATGGCCGCAGATAGTGACGTTGTCCAGGTACGGGAAGGTAGCCCGCAGCCCGTTTTGGTCCACCATTCGGTCCATTGCACGCTGGAAGACCGAGACCCCATTCGTGACGCCAAAGGGAACCCTTAACAAGTGGTAAAGACGACCATTCGCCTCAAAGGCCGTATATTTTCGGTCCTCTGGGCGAATGGGGAGCTGGTGGTAAGCTGACTTCAAATCAATGGTGGAGAACACCCGGCACTGCGCAATCTGGTTGAACATGTCAGATATGTGCGGGAGAGGATACGCGTCCAGCTGCGTGTATCTATTAATGGTCTGACTATAGTCTATGACCATTCGGGGTTTGTCTCCAGTTTTAACCACCACGACTTGCGCTCTCCATGGACTAGTGCTAGGTTGAATGATCCCTTCCCGGAGGAGCCGCTGAACTTCAGATCGAATAAAGATCCGATCCTCAGCGCTGTAACGCCTGCTCTTAGTTGCGATGGGCTTGCAGCCTGGCACGAGATTCTCGAATAAAGATGGTGGGGTGATTCTGAGTGTCGAGAGGCTACACGTGGAGCACGCTGGGCAATTTGGAGGCTGCTGTTCTCCCACTGAAAGTGGAGGGAGTGGCCCATCGTACTGCAGGGTTACACTCCTCAGGTGGACCATAAAGTCTAGTCCCAGGAGTATCGGAGCGCAAAGGTGCGGTAACACGAGGAGCCTGAAGTTCTCATGAACTGTGCCCCGCACCGTTAGGTTGACCACGCAGCTCCCAAGCACGGTAACAGACCGGGACCTCGACGCCATTGAAATTGTCTGTCTGACAGTCCGTACTCGGAGACCACACCGTTTCACGGTGTCAGGGCGAATGAAACTCTCCGTGCTCCCGTTGTCAAACAAACAATGAATTAGGCGTCCATTTACCTCTATGCCCATCATGGACTTGTCGAGTCTGTGAGGCTTGGCCTGGTCCAGGATGATTGACACCACCGTTGGGTCTTGAGTGCAACTGCAGGCAGCTGAGATGGTTGATGATGATGACCCCTGCTGGTCGTCTGCTGTCGGTGCCGACCAAAATGGCTGCGCCCATGGATCGCACGTGGTCGGTGGCGCTAAAAGTGGCGGCCCCTGCAGGTCGCACGTGTCTTGCATCTTCGTCATCAGGAATCGCGGCGCTCTGGAATCGCACGTAGTGGAAGACCTCGAAGAAACTGGAGACAAGGAGACAGGCCCTGGAGAATCACACGCCGCGCTGCTATGCTTGGAGGGTGGTTTAGCCCTGCATACTTTGGCATAGTGCCCTTTCTTCCCACATGCGGAGCAAAATACCGTTCTGGCTGGACATCACTGCCGAGGGTGTTTCACCAATCCACAGAAATAGCACCGCGGGCCTCCTGGAGCTGCCGCCGTCGTCAGGTCTGAGGTTGAAAGCACAATCGCGCAGTTTTTCGGAGCCGCTGGGTAGAGTTGAGTCGGTGGCTGTACTTGCCACGATGTTTCCACGTGGTCGGTGGGGTAAGTTTCTAGACTTCTGGAGGCCGTTTCCATCGTGTCAGCCAATTCCACCGTCTTAGCTAGGTCTAGGTTACCTTGCTCCAGCAGCCGCAGGCGAATATACGATGAGCCGATTCCCGCCACGAACGCATCTCGGATCAAGTCGTTAGTATACTGGGCCGCCGACACTGGCTTGCAGTTGCAGGCTCTGGCTAGCTGCTGAAGTTCACGCAGGTATTGTCCTGTCGTTTCGCTGGGCTGCTGCCGTCGAGTGGCTAGAAGGTGTCAAGCATGAATCTTGTTTGGCGGTTTGTTGTACAGTTTCTTAAGTAGTTCGATGGCCCCTTTGTAGTCTTGGGCATCGCGGATTGATGAGTATACAGTGTCGCTTACCCTTGCGTGGAGGACCCGCAGTCTATCGGCGTCGTTTTGAATGGCTGTTGAGGCATCGATGTAGTCTTGAAAACACTTTAACCAATGGTCGAAAGTGTTCGACGCTCCCGCTGCACGTGGATCTAAGGTAAGCCGATCGGGTTTCAACATTTGCTCCATGGTT
The DNA here is from genome assembly GCF_964213995.1 of Mustelus asterias. NCBI lineage: Eukaryota > Metazoa > Chordata > Chondrichthyes > Carcharhiniformes > Triakidae > Mustelus > Mustelus asterias. Next base: position 75,277,889 of record NC_135815.1, on the reverse strand, counting down.
TTCTTTTACCAAAATTTGTTAGTAATAAAATTGATGCGCGATTAAAACACTCGGGAGGCTAGATCGTACCCGGGAAATAAAGGCTTTTATTACTAACAAGAATGGAGCATACTGTGGTGAACCATCGTTGGTTCCCACTAGGTAGTACTGAGCCAGGGTCTGGCCAGTACTACGAGTATGTATATATGTTGCTGTTGGGGTTAGGGATGGGTTGTTCTACTTGTTGCTGTTGGGGTTAGGGTTGGGCTGTTACACCTGTATTATAGTTATTATGGTACATCCCAGTCGGGCTCCGCCTCCTGGGAGAGGTATAAAGGTCACTGCTCTGTCTGGGACCCCTCAGTCTGGGATCGTGTACTAGACATGGTAGCTTCGTTGTAACAGTAAATAAAAGCCTTTATTTCCTTGAGCATCTCAAGCCTCGTGTGTGATAACGCGCATCAATTTTATTTACTATTAATTAAACTCTCGTCGTTAAAAAAAAAGAAAATGATACGGAGAGTATGGAGCAAATGTTAAAACCCGAACGTCTTACACTGGATCCACGTGCGGCGGACGCCTCTAACACCTTCGACCACTGGTTGAAATGTTTTGAGGACTACCTTGCAGCCTCCGCAGCGGTCACCACAGACGACGACAGACTCCGGGTCCTCCATGCGAAGGTAAGCGACACCGTATATCTCGCGATCCGTGCGGCCACCGACTACACAAGGGCCCTCGAGCTTCTTAAGAAGCATTTCATTAAACCGCCAAATGAGATGCATGCTCGATATCTCTTAGCCACTCGACGACGGCAGCCCGGCGAAACGACGGAAGAGTACACGAACGAGCTCCTACAGCTAGCCAGGGGCTGTAACTGCAAAGCAGTGTCGGCAGACCAGAACATGAACGACCTCGCTCGAGATGCATTTGTGGCGGGAATCGGATCATCTTATATCCGACTCAGACTGTTGGAGCAAAGTAATCTTGATCTCACTAAGTCGATAGAACTAGCGGATACGTTGGAGACGGCCTCCAAAAGCCTAGTATTGTATCCCGAAGACCACGTGGCAGGAGCAGTCGCTGATCCCTCCTCGTCCCTCGGGTTCGAAAAGCTGCGTGATGGCGTGCCCACACTCGGGCCTGACGACGGCAGCAGCTCCGGGCGGCCCGCGGTGTTACTTCTGTGGGGGAGTGAATCACACTCGGCAGCGATGTCCCGCTAAAGCTGTGTTGTGCTCCGCCTGCAGTAAGAAGGGGCACTATTCGAAGGTATGCCGATCCAAACTTACTTCCAAGAACAGCAGTGCGGCCTGCGACTCCCCGGAGCCCGGTTCTTCGTCGTCGGCATCGTCGAGGGTTTCGTCCACGTGCGAGGCCAGGACGCCGCCATTACAGTCGACGGAGTCGCAAGAGATGCGCGACCACCAGGGGTCGCTGATATTGGCGCCATTACTTGGCGGGAAAACGGTTCACCCTGATCACGGACCAGCGGTTCGTGGCGTTCATGTTCAATAACACGCTGCGGGGCAAGATCAAGAACAACAAGATCTTGAGGTGGAGAATCGAACTCTCCACCTATAATTACGACATCATGTATCGTCCAGGGAAACTCAACGAGCCCTCGGATGCCCTGTCACGTGGAACATGTGCCAGTATACAGGAGGACCGGTTGCAGGCTCTCCATAATGACCTATGCCATCCTGGGGTCACTCGGCTCTACCATTTCGTAAAAGCCCGCAATCTGCCCTACTCGGTGGAGGATGTCAGGTCCATAACGAGAAGTTGTCGGGTATGCGCGGAATGCAAACCGCACTTTTACCGACATGACCGGGCATAACTAGTCAAGGCCACTCGTCCCTTCGAAAGACTGAGTGTCGACTTTAAGGGCCCCATTCCCTCGACAGATCGGAATGTGTACTTCCTCAACATCATTGATGAGTACTCGAGATTCCCTTTTGTTATTCCCTGCTCTGATACATCCGCTGCCACGGTTATCAAGGCATTCCGTGATCTTTTTACCCTGTTCGGGTACCCCAGCTACATTCACAGCGACAGGGGCTCGTCGTTCATGAGCGATGACTTGAGGCAATACCTGCTCTCATACGGGATTGCCTCTAGTAGAACCACGAGCTACAACCCTAGGGGTAACGGACAGGTGGAACGTGAGAATGCTAGTCTGGAAGGCTGTCTTACTGGCGTTGAAGTCAAAAAGCCTTCCAGTCTCCCGTTGGCAAGAGGTGCTCCCTGATGCGCTCCATTCCATACGCTCACTCCTGTGTACGGTAACCAACGCTACTCCTCATGAGAGGCTGTTTTCATTCCCTCGGAAGTCTTCCTCTGGGACCTCATTACCGTCTTGGTTGACGTACTCAGGACCTGTCCTCCTGCGGCGACATGTAAGGGCCCGCAAGTCCGACCCGTTGGTCGAACAGGTCCATCTCCTCCACGCCAACCCTCAGTATGCCTATGTGGCATACCCTGACAGGCGAGAGGACACGGTCTCGATTCGAGACCTGGCGCCAGCAGGGGATGTAGAAACCCCTGTCGCTCCCATACCTCCTGTTAGAGACCCCCCAACTATTGTTTCCCCTCCTGACACGGCGCGGGCAGCATCCGGACCATTACTTAACCCTTTTACTCCCGTGTACAGCTTGCCTGAGTCCAGGAGATGGTCACCACTTCAGGGCGTGTCGGAACTCAACGGATTATCATCACCTCGGGGTCAGCCGGCCCGTGAGACTGTGGAGGAACCGTTGGACATCGCCTTGGGGAGAACGCCACCGCGAGTGCCTACTCCGGTGTCATCACCGGTGTTGAGGAGGTCACAACGACGGTGCGGTCCCCCTGGCCATCTGAACTTATAGACTGATGACAAGTTATTCTGTTTTTTTTGTACCCCGCCGGTCTTTGTCTTCAAAGGAGGGGTGAATGTGGTGAACCATCGTTGGTTCCCACTAGGTAGTACTGAGCCAGGGTCTGGCCAGTACTACGAGTATGTATATATGTTGCTGTTGGGGTTAGGGATGGGTTGTTCTACTTGTTGCTGTTGGGGTTAGGGTTGGGCTGTTACACCTGTATTATAGTTATTATGGTACATCCCAGTCGGGCTCCGCCTCCTGGGAGAGGTATAAAGGTCACTGCTCTGTCTGGGACCCCTCAGTCTGGGATCGTGTACTATATATGGTAGCTTCGTTGTAATAGTAAATAAAAGCCTTTATTTCCTTGAGCATCTCAAGCCTCGTGTGTGATAACGCGCATCACATACTATATACAATACAATCCCAGACTAAAGGGTCACCAGGCAGTGCAGTAACCTTTATACTCCTCCAGGTAGGCGGAGCCAACTGGAGTGTACCACAGAACAATATCAACAGGTAGAACACCCCAACCCTAACCCCAACAGTGACAACAGTAACGTATCTACAAGTACCCATAGTGCTGACCATCTATGGTTCAGTACTCATAGTGGTAACCAACTATGGTTCACCACAACGTCAAACTAAACTAACAATGTCATATGTAAGTCGGTGGAAGATGGTGCCGTAAATAATTTTAAAAGGGAGGGTTGTTGGAGCTGAAGAACTTAGTGTTACAGATTTGAAAAAACAGGAATGACCACTCTTTCAAAATGCCAGCACATACATGCCTGGTATGTAATAAACTACTGGAATTATCACAGAGCTTTTAAAATTCAGTTGGAATCAAATCAATTTCACACCGCTTTTCTAATGAATATAAATAACGATAGACTGTATCATGTAAAATTCCCCCATAAACAAGATATATTTTTGATTTTCTCTTTTTCTGTATATAGGTAAATTTATATAAATGCCAAATTATTTTGATAACACATCAGGAAATTGTATAAACAATGCATTGTTTTTTTTAATTCATTCATGTTTGTGGATGCAGTGCCAAGCAAGTAGGCTGCTTTGTCCTGAATGGTGTCAAGCTTCTTGAGTGTTGTTGGAGCTGCATTCATCCAGGCAAATGGAGGGTATTCTATTACACTCTTGACTTGTACCTTGTAGATGGTGGACAGACTTTGGGGAGTCAGGATATGAGTTACTCACCACAGGATATGATGTCCAAAGATGTGCGGGTTAGGTTGATTGGCTCTGCTAAAAATTGCCCCTTAGAGTCCTGAGGTGCGTAGGTTCGAGGGATTAGCGGGTAAATATGTAGGGATATGGGGTCGGGCCTGGGTGGGATTGTGGTCGGTGCAGACTTGATTGGCCAAATGGCCTCTTTCTGCACTGTAGGGTTTCTATGATTCCTAGCCTCTGAGCAGCTCTCATAGCCAGGATATTTATAAGGCTCATCCAGTGCAGTTTCTGGGATATTAATAGTGGGGGATCAATAATGATAATGCCATTGTATGTCAAAGGGCGATGGTTAGATTCTCTCTTGTTGGAGATGGTCATTGTCTGGCACCTGTGTGATGAATGTTACTTGCCAGTGGTCAGCCCAAGCCTGGACATTGTCCGGATCTTACTACGTTTGGACATGGACTGCTTCAGTATCTGAGGAGTCGTGAATGGTGTTGAACGTTGTACAATCATCAGCAAACATCCCCACTTCTGACCTTATGATGGAACAAAGGTCATTGATGAAGCAGTTGAAAATGGTTGGGCCGAGGTCACTATCCTGAGGAACTCCTGCAGTTCCTGGAACTGAGATTATTGACCTCTAACAACCACAACCAAGTTTTTTATGTGCTAGGTATGACTTCAACCAGCAGAGAGTTTTCCTCCCCATCCCACTGACTCCAGTTTTGCAAGGTCTCATTGGTGGCACACTCAGTCAAATGCTGCCTTGATGTCAAGGGCAGTCACTCTCATCTCACCTCTGGAGTTCAGCTCTTTAATGTGCAATTGCCAATCCTCATGAACTGTGAATCGCTACAAGTTGCTGGACGACAGCAACATTGTAGCAAGTATTCTTAAAACCCAAGCATGCAGTCCTAAGTCTAATTAGCAGGACACGCTCCAAAAAATCTGGCCTATATAGCATCTCCAATAGGGCTGGTTTATGCAAGTTTGCTTTTTCAGACATTAGTCTTACAGCTGCAGAATCACTTTCCATATGGAGTCTTTTCACAGTAACTTAATTGTAGTGCTAATGTAAGCCTACTTGTGACAATAATAAAATAAACTTTAAACATCTTGTCAATTGTCAAGATTCAGAATTAGCTACTATATACCTTTTGATTGTTTCAGTTATGGTGCATCACAATTTTGATGACTGTGTTTCACATTTGAAAAAGTCACAAGATTAATCTATATGTAAAAGAGATCCCACAGAAAGACTTTCAGATGGCGCTGTCTTGAAAAGATTTCTTTTTAGCTTCCAATTCACATATCCAATAATTTTGTCGTCTGAATCAAGAGCTGCTTTTTAAAAATCTTGCTCCTGGAAAAAAGGCATGCTTTTGTCCAGGGAACAAGTCTTGCATGAATGTGCTTCAGTATGAATTACATTATCACATTACTTGTAAACAAGTAAAACAAAGATTTATTGAAGACTAGCAGAGTTGTGTGAATTATGGATGTGTTCCCTCACTTAGGGGAAGGTGACTCACAGAGTCAACTATCCTTAAGTATTAGGTAAAATGCCTTTGTGTCCAAGTCATCCTGATGCGTGCCTTGACTCCTGAAGTGCCTCCAATGACTTCTCTGCAAACCATGGCACTGCTTGGCATTACATCTTCCTCTTCCTTGGCCTCTGCCTTTGAGGAACTGTGCTGTTCCAGTGTTTTGCCCTCTTCAAGGTCTCTGCAGTACTGGAGCATGAAAACCACAGCAGACCACCATAATACACAATAACTTAGAGGGATGTACTGTAAGGGTCCACCTGATCGGTCAAGGCAACGGAACTACATATCCCAAAGCCCGAAAGCCTGCTTGATAGTGGGCCTTGTGACCAGACAGTATCAATTGTTGTGCTTCCGTTGCAGGGTTCTGCAAAGGTGCCAAAAGCCTATTCGGTGGATATCCCTTATTCCCTAACAGCCATCGAAGGATTCTTGCTGGTGCCATGAAAAGCTATGACACCTCTGATTGTTGGAGGATGAAGATGTCATGGTAGTTGCCAGATCAACATGCACATATATGCACAAAGCATTTGTTGTAGTCACAAACCAGCTGAACACTTAGGCAGTAAAATCCCCTCCTGTTGATGAATCCACCTGGATCCTCACAGTACCTTGATGGCCACATGGGTACACTTACTTAGCCCCTGCACCTGAGGGAATCCAGCAATAATGGCAAATCCACCTGAAACTGCATTGTTCCATTTGCTTTGGAACTCCCAGTCCTTGTGACCCATCCTAATCAATTATGTGCTGCCACCTGAGAATCAAGGTCTGCTGTCAATCCTTGGAACAACCCAGAGGCAAAGATATTCTAAGCTACTGGGACTTTAACAACTACTAATAGGGCATGGCCACTGGTCCTGCAATGGCGAAGGTGATCCTCTATGAGGGAATATGGGTCAGAGGTTATCTGCCTGGATAAGCTTCCAGTGGCACTAATGCTCTTGACATATGAGATAGCTTATTCTTCTGTAGTATGCCCACTGATGACTGTTACTTTGTTGTCTTCCCTTTGTACTTGTTCCTCTCTTCTGTGTTTATCATACCCAAGGGTCAGCAACTGCTTCTGCAGATGCTGCTCCTCTTTGCTATCAATCCCTATATTGGAGGAGCTTCTTCCCAATGCCAGGTCTAACCTTAGCTCGACTGTCAAGTCTTTGCAGATCGGCCCCTCCCCTGCTCTCCTCTTTTGGCCCTGTGATCCTTACCAGCTGTTAATTGCCACGGAGCTTGCCGTCCAAATGTGCAGAGAACTCTACTCATGTGATGGTAGCAGCTTGCCAATGGGACTCAGGCTTCATACTTCCATGCTGCCTTGTGATTATCTCCCACAGGCACAACTGGGTCCCGTTGTGTTGCTGTCTATTCCTGATGGATGTGTTAAGAAACTTTGTTGTTCCCGTGCCTCCCTTCTTAAATAGCAAACTGGCCCTCATTGAGCTGCTAATGAATTCATTTGCATTATCAATTACTTGTTCCCCTTTTTTTGGGGCAGGTTGCTGGGTCCCGTTTCATGTCATTGATATCAAAATCGCTGCACATCAGTACCACATCAAGAAGTCAGCATGACAGTGGTGAAAAATTGTGAGCCCATCACCTCAGTTTCCACCCAACTGATCAATGAAAATTCAGCCCTAAGAATTTTGGGAATTCACTGAACCATTACAAAGAGCAGAGCAATTTTTAAATACAAGATAATCAATCATCTGAGTGAAAGGCTCGCTAAAATGCAATTCAGTAGTACAAATTGGTAGGGCAGCCAAAAAATGTAACAGTGCAAGCCAAGCATTGAACCATAGAGGCAGCAGTCAGGAAGTGCTTAAGATAACTTTAAATGATAAATTTGAAATGCAATCTATCAAAGGTAAACAAGAGGAAATTGTGTGGATATTCTGGAATGCAACATAGACCTTAAAACTGCCTGCCCTTTGGGAAAATACTCATAAGTAGGGATAAAGGTAACCACAATGTTCAAAGGTGCAAATTATGAAAAGGCACATTTCAAGTGCACAGCTTGGAAGCAAAATCAAGTAAATTACAGAGACTGGTACTGCCGTTCGTAGTGAATGTAAGTTGCATATTTTGGTGAATTTTTTGTGAAGAAGTGTCTGTCCCTAGAGTGCATCAAACTTCTTCGCAACTTTAAAGCGGCTTGGACACTGGTTTGCAAATCAAATACATTCCCTATGTGCACAATATCCTTGAAGAGGGGAGGGTCAGGAAATTTTGACCCACCCTGGTTATTTATATACTTCAGTCCTGTGGATTGACTGCCTGAATGGACTTGGAGCGAGTGCTGGGGAGGCTAAAAGGAGCACTGATTACAAAGATTAATTTTTCCCAGGGTGAGTGAATCAGAGGCAAGCCGCCACGAGCGTGGCATGAATCACATGAAAATAAATTATTAAAGAGGCTGAATATACAGAGAATTTTCCTTCCATCATGCCAGCAGGATTCTCCCCAGTTTTCTTGACATGATGGCACTTTGAAACAGTATGGGAAAATTCTACCCAGAGAATCAGTTTGGGTGGAGCTAAGAAACAGGAAACTAAGAAAATATTGGTGGGAGTGTTTTTTTACAGGCTACCAAACAGCAATGGTAATGTAAATCCATTACAGAAAAAGTTAGTTTCTGAAATGGGCAGTCAATCCACAATGCCAGGTTTATGTCGGTGCCATGCTGAAAGTATATCCTCTTATCCTTCCATAGTTCTTCAAATGTTAGTCATTGTCTATCTACCATCACATCTTTTAATTTAGTTTCCCAACCAATCATAGTCAATTTACCCTTCACACCTTTGTAATTTTGTTTAGATCCAAACCCTTGTCTGTGATTGAATTACATCTTTCAAATGTAATGTAATTTTTTTTCATATTATGGTCAATCTTTCCTAAAGGCTCCTTTACAACAAGATTATTAATTAGCCCTTTCTCACTGAACAATATTAAATCTAAAATAGCCTGTTCCCTTGTTGGTTCCTTAACATACTGCTCCAGAAAACCATCTTATATCAATTCCAAGAATTTGCCCTCCACAACATTAGTACCAATTATGTTGACCCAGTCTGTGTAGATTAAAATCTCCCATGATTACTGTATTACCCTTGTTACGCACACCTCCAATTTCCTGATTTATACTGTGATTTACATTACCATTGCTATTTGGTAGCCTGTAAAAACTCCCACCAATATTTTCTTAATTTCCTGTTTCTTAGCTCTACCCAAACTGATTCTCTGGGTAGAATTTTCCCATATTTTTTCAAAGAGTCAGTCCTGACAAGAAAACTGGGGAGAATCCTGCTGCCATGATGGACGGAAAGTTCACTGTATATTCAGCCTCTTTAATATATTTTTTTCATGTGGTTCATGCCACAGCCGTGGCGGCTTGCCTCTGATTCACTCACCCTGGGAAAAATTAATCTCTGTAATCAGTGGAGTGCTCCTTTTAGCCTCCCCAGCACTCGCTCCAAGTCCATTCAGGCGGACGGTTGCCAGGAAGACAGCACCATGTTTTACAGAGAGGTTCCTCAGCAAACTTCTTCTGAGTGGTGTCGAGTTGAGGCGTGACATCGTATACCCGCAATCAGCCAGAGGTCGAGCAAGCAAAGTCACCAACCCTGCCTGAGAGGATGTGGCTGTAATAGTGGCAGCTTGTTCTTAACAGGATGGGCTACAGTGCCGAAAGATGAGTGACCTTCGTGCAGCCAGGGTAAGTCTGTCTCCTTGTGTCTCCTGTTGCACCCCTTAATACAATAGCTGCTTCCCTACACTTGTCCCTCTGAACTCCACCTGAAGCACTTTGACCCTTGAAACCTCAGCGATCCAAGTGCCCCCGAAGGGTGAGGAGTTAGAGACCTGTGTTCAAACCTCATGGGAAAATAAAATGCTGCCACCCGTCATCAAAATTGTCGAAGAGAATACTGAGATACAGGCTATTAGACTAGACGGGATTGAGGTTCATAAGGAGGAGGTGTTAGCAAATCTGGAAAGTGTGAAAATAGATAAGTCCCCTGAGCCGGATGGGATTTATCCTAGGATTCTCTGGGAAGCTAGGGAGGAGATTGCAGAGCCTTTGGTTTGATTTTTATGTCGTCATTGTCTACAGGAACAGTGCCAGAAGACTGGAGGATAGCAAATGTTGTCCCCTTGTTCAAGAAGGGGAGTAGAGACAACCCTGGTAATTATAGACCAGTGAGCCTTACTTCTGTTGTGGGCAAAGTTTTGGAAAGGATTATAAGAGATAGGATTTATAATCATCTAGAAAGGAACAATTTGATTAGGGATAGTCAACACGGTTTTGTGAAAGGTAGGTCGTGCCTCACAAACCTTATTGAGTTCTTTCAGAAGGTGACCAAAGAGGTGGATGAGGGTAAAGCAGTTGATGTGGTGTATGTGGATTTCAGTAAAGCGTTTGAGAAGGTTCCCCATGGTAGGCTATTGCACATAATACGGAGGCATGGGACTGAGGGTGATTTTGCGGTTTGGATCAGAAATTGGCTAGCTGTAAGAAGACAGAGGATGGTGGTTGATGGGAAATGTTCATCCTGGAGTTCAGTTGCTAGTGGTGTACCGCAAGGAAACGTTTTGGGACCACCGCTGTTTGTCATTTTTATAAATGACCTGGATGAGGGCGTAGAAGGATGGGTTAGTAAATTTGCGGATGACACTAAAGTCGGTGGAGTTGTGGACAGTGCGGAAGGATGTTGCAGGTTACAGAGGGACATAGATAAGCTGCAGAGCTGGGCTGAGAGGTGGGAAATGGAGTTTAATGGGGAAAAGTGTGAGGTGATTCACTTTGGAAGGAGTAACAAGAATACAGAGTACTGGGCTAATGGTAAGATACTTGGTAGTGTGGATGAGCAGAGAGATCTCGGTGTCCATGTGCATAGATCCCTGAAAGTTGGCACCCAGGTTGATAGGGTTGTTAAGGCGTACGGAGTGTTAGCTTTTATTGGTAGAGGGATTGAGTTTCGGAGCCATGATGTCATGTTGCAGCTGTACAAAACTCTGGTGCGGCCGCACTTGGAATATGCGTACAGTTCTGGTCGCCGCATTATCGGAAGGATGTGGAAGCATTGGAAAGGGTGCAGAGGAGATTTACCAGGATGTTGCCTAGTATGGTGAGAAGGTCTTAAGGGGAAAGGCTGAGTGACTTGAGGCTGTTTTCGTTAGAGAGAAGAAGGTCAAGAGGTGACTTAATAGAGGCTTACAAGATGATCAGAGGATTAGATAGGGTGGACAGTGAGAGCCTTTTTCCTCGGATGGTGATGGCTAGCACAAGGGGACATAGCTTTAAATTGAGGGGTGATAGATATAGGACAGATGTCAGAGGTAGGTTCTTTACTCAGAGAGTAGTAAGGGCGTGGAATGCCCTGCCTGCAACAGTAGTGGACTCGTCAACATTAAGGGCATTTAAAGGGTCATTGGATAAACATATGGATGATATTGGAATAGTGTAGGTTAGATGGGCTTTAGATTGGTTTCACAGGTTGGCGCAACATCAAGGGCCGAAAGGCCTGTACTGCGCTGTAATGTTCTATGTTCTACCTCCTGGACAGGGTGACTGAGGAACAACTTCTCCATGACGCCTTGCATTGGGGGCCACATCTGTGTTACCTCTCTGATATGGAGATGTGAGTCAATGTGATTCAATGCTTGGGGGCTCTGCTTCCAACTCTTTTGTTGAAAAACCAATTAAACTAAATTAAACAAACTGAGGGACAAAGTCGAAGGGGCAGTCCCTGAAAGGGATACTGTCTTCAACAAAAACAAGTCACAAAATAAATTTAAGACATCAAATTAAGATGTGATTAAAAGGGTCGATATGGCACCCAAGTCCCTGTGATGCCCAGGGACTATGCTTCCAAAACCAAAAAGTTAACAATTGGGGGCCAGTCAGTGGTACATTCATGCAGTGTAATGCTGATTAAATTGCCATGTTTGACTCATTATCTCCACATCATGACTCATTAAGGTCAGGGAGCTGATTAAGCAACTGAATTTTCCTTGTGGCAGGCAAGGCACACCTAATGCATGTGAAGACTGCAATTTGCCATCAACTTCATCCTTAGAGGGCACCCTCATTCCCCCCAGCTCTCATGAGCTGCAGATTAAACAAGCCTTCCAATTTGAATAGCAGCCACCCATATACACCCTGACAGCCTGACCTCCATAATCAGTGGCCTTAACCTTCCAGACAAAGTGCAACCTGAGTGTGGGGGTTCATTCTTTCATCTACTTTTCAACTGCCACCTTAGAAGGGCAATCCCTCAGCAATGATATTGCCACGAGCCCAACAAGGAGGATATGGGAAGCGATAGCTGCAAACCAGTCACCAAAACCCTTTTAAACCTAAAGGCTCACAACCATGAAGGGCCATTAAGGACTGTGAGCGACCCCACCCTGAAATGCTGAGGCTCCCCACCTCCCCGGTCTGAGTGCACTTATTTGGGTCCCCTGTGTCTTCTCTGATGCCCCCTCTGCAACTGGCAGGAGGCACACCGAATGCACGTGAAGACTGTAAGGGTCTGGAGGGTGATGGTGACCTGAGCACTCACCTTCAATGTTCACTTCAGAGGTGAGGTCATGAAGTTTTCATTTTTATACAGCTGTTGTAAATTGTGCTGATGTGATCCTCCCCCATGCCGGCACCCGATGAATATTCAGTGAATGGGAGGGAGGTGGGTAAAAGACCCATTGGGAACACTTACTAATGATATGCTGATGTATTTAAATGAGGTTCCCAACCTTCTGTGGCAGGATTCTCATTACGTCAGTGGCAAGGTGTCTGGAAAAATCAAAAAACGTAATCTTGCCGGTGAGAATCACATTTCCCAATTCTCTCCTTATTTTGCGCCTGCATCGCCATTCTCGCAGCTGGCTAACAAGGGCTGAAAATCGCCCCCTGCCCCCCCCCCCCCACCATGTCTTGATCTTTAGAACTAAGGTCACTACAGCATTAATACCCTCTTTAATTAACACAGCTACTTAACCACCTTCTCCCAGTTCCTTGACGTTCCTGAATGTCATATACCCTTGGATATTCAAGTCCCAGCTTTGGTTTCCTTTTAGCTATGTCCCTGTAATGGCCATTAGGTCATACAAATGAATTTCTGTTGAAGCTGACAATTCGTCTGTTTTGTGAATGCTGTGGGCATTCAGATACAGAGCCCTTAATTCAGTTTTTTTTTACTGTTTTGTAAACTCTGCCCCTATCCACAGGCACACTTTTAAGTTTGCAATCATTGTCTGTTTCTGCCATACTCTGATTATCATTACCTCTAGTGCTACCTTGATTTATTGCCTTGTCATTCCCTTTCATTTACTCAGTCTTCCTTAACATGATCGCTTCCCCACTTTATTTAGTTTAAAGCCCTCTCTATTTCCCTGTGATACGACTTGATAAAACACCAGGCCCAGCACGGTTCAGGTGAGGTCTGTCCCAGCAGTACAGCCCCCACTTTCCCCAGTATTCCGGCCAGTGGTCAACAAACTGGAAACCCTCTCATTTTATTTACTCTATGCCAATTTCCACATGGTTCACGTAATAATCCAGAGATTGCTGCTTTTGAGGTTCTGCTTTTCGATTTAGTGCCTAATTTCTCATACTCTACGTAGAGCCTCTTTCCTGGTTCTACTTATGTTGCTGTTACTATATGGACTATGACAACTGGATCCTCCCCCAACCACTATAAATTTCCCTCCAACCCCGAGCAAATATCCCAATTCCTGGCACTAGGCAGACAACAGAATCCTTCTGGATATTTGCTCTTCACTGCCGAGTATATTGCCTATCTCCTTGAATATATTGGCCCCTGCTACCACTATATTCCTTTTAACTCCCCCCACTTGAAAAGCTTCCATGGTCAGCCTACTATCCACACTGCAGCCCTGCTCCTATCCATACAAACTGTAGGAACTGCAAGAATAAATCTACATGTGCAAACCACATCTTTTCTCTTTTCTTTTTGTTAAAACTCACAATCCCCAACATAGTTAAAACATTGCACTTCTTCATCTCAATTTCAGGGGTTAGGCTTAGATTATCAATGAGCATTCACAATGAGCCCACTGACACCCACAATTATCTCAAGTATCAAGAATGTCTTCAAACACATTGTTGGGGGGATGGGGGGGGGGGGGGGGGGGAGCATGATTCTCCCAGCCCATTGTTGTGTCACGGGCTTCCCGCTGGGAGTCATGGCCTCTGCACTTCTCCGGCCACTGGATTTCCGGCATCATCAGCCCCACGCCAGAAATTGGCGTAGAGCTGATTAAAATATTTAAATTCTAATTTGATTCTGATTGGCAGGCCCTGGTCTGAGGGGAGGGGACCCGGACATGATCGGGAGGCCAGCAATCGGGACATGGCGAGGGGGGGGGGCGGGGGGGGGGGTCAGAGGGGTAGCATTCTGGGTTGCTGTGTTGGCCAGTGATCTGGGGGCCGGCAGTATGGGGCTACTGCACATGCGCAGATCTGCTCTATGACAGATCACCGCATATGCAGTGGCCCGCTCAGTGCTATGCTGCGGCCTCTCCAGTAGGAATAGCCACCCACTTCCCCAATTTTTGATGAGATTCACACTAGGGCTCCCTGGTGCACAGAGCGTGGGAGATTCATTTTGAAAATCCCACTGAAAAAAAAGCAGGATTTACTCCAGTTCTTACACGAATTCGGCACTTAGAAATTTTTTGGGAGAATTCACCCATGGTCTGCATATCAAGAAAGAAAAGTGTGATTTTTCTTTTCCAGATGTCAGTCCAGTATTTGGGTTCCATTATTCATAGTAAAGGCCTACATAAAGCACCAAACAAAATGGAAGCTATTTTAGAAGCACCACATCCGATAAACGTGACACAATTGAGGTCTTCCCTAGGATTAGTAAATTATTAACTTTTTTTCTAACCTAGTGACATTGTGGAAGCCATTACATAATTTACTGTGTGTGAAACAGTCATGGGACTGAACAACAGACTGTGAGAGAGCATGCAAGGATGTCAAACATGCTTTGCAGAAGTCTGAAGTATTGGTTCATTTTAATCTGTAGCTACCATTACTACTTGCTTGTGATGCTTCACCTTATGGCATAGGGGCAGTAGTTTCACATATTTTGCGTTTGGGAGAACGACTAATAGATTTTGGTTTGTATTCTCTGACTAGTGCTAAATCTAACTATGCTCAGCTGGAAAAAGAGGCATTGAGTATAATTTTTGACACACAACCCAAGGTGGATGTCTATTCTGGAGAATCTGAGTGATTATTCCTCCGAGTCTGCGTGGAAGAGATCTTGAACAACTACATGAAGGGTATCCTGATATAGTCCAGATGGAAGAATTAACATGTAGTTACTTTTGAAATCATAGAAACCATAGAAACCCTACAGTACAGAAAGTGGCCATTCAGCCCATCGAGTCTGCACCAACCACAATCCCACCCAGGCTTACCCCCATATCTACCCACTAATCCCTCCAACCTACGCATCTCAGGACACTCAGGGCAATTTTTAGCGTGGCCAATCAACCTAACTCGCACATCTTTGGACTGTGGGAGGAAACCGGAGCACCCAGAGGAAACCCACGCAGACACAAGGAGAATGTGCAAACTCCACACAGACAGTGACCCAAGCCGGGAATCGAACCCAGGTCCCTGGAGCTGTGAAGCAGCAGTGCTAACCACTGTGCTACCGTGCCGCCCGGTGGTCAGTTCTTTTGGTGGTCAGTTCTTTATGCTCAGATTGAAGAAAAAGAGGGACAATGTTAGTCCTGTGCACAAATAGGAAATACACCACCATTATCTCCTTTACACTCTTGGGAGTGCCCTAAAATGCCATGGCAAAGATTACATGTAGATTTTGCTGGTCTGTTTGAGGGTTACATGTTCTTCATCACAATTGATACCCACTCAAAATGGCCAGAAGTTATCATGAGATCTACTACAATTGAACAAACCATTGAGAAAATTGACAACATTTTTACAAGGTTTGGTAAACCAGAACATATAGCTAGCAATAACCATTCACAGTTTACTTCACAAGCGTTTGAGACTTCGAAGTAAATGGCATTCAGTATATAAAATCCGTTTACCAATGGATTAGCTGAATGATTCATACAATCCTTGAAATATTCTTTAAGGGCTTCAGGACAGCAAGGTTCATTATCACATTGTGTGAATAGCTTTTTGGCATCTTATAGAAACACTACTCATGCAACTACCCGAAGTTCACCTGCATTACTACTCTTGAAGAGAAAGTTGAGAATACATTTGATTTGCTATTACCTCCAGAAACTTCATTGTTAGTAAAGTGCCAATGGCAATCTCAAGTTGATAGACGAGACGCGAGGGCAAAACATGTTTACTTCAACTAGGAGATGGAGGTTAGCATGTAATTATGTCACGAGTGAGAAATGGGTACCAGCCATAGCTTTAGCAAAAACAGGTCCAATTTCTTACATGGTTCAAACTGGAGATGAACTAGTTTGGTGACGCCATGCTGACCAATTGTTGTCATCTCAAAATGATTTCTCAGAATCATCTCCAGAAGTACAAATATCCTTACTCCTGAGTGAATACTACTGCGGAAGATTTAGTTGAATCTGAGTTGCCTGATGATTATGCCTATGCTACTGAGAAAGTAGAATATAAATAAAGGGCTAACTCAGAAAATATGGGTTAGCATGGCTTGACAGAGGTTAGAGAGGATAGCATGACTCAAATAAAATGAAGGCATACAAAGAATGGAATGCTCTGGGGGGACAAAAAAGCCACAACCACATAAGTAATTTAATTGTGGGTGTAATTGTATTCAGGTAAAGACCTATTGGGTAAACAAGGTAGGAAATCCATTGTATTGAGGAATGTGATTATATCGGTACAGTATTGAATATACCCGTCTGATTAGATCTGTATAAAAGATGGCTGATGTGATTAGATCTATACAGACTTAAATATATTCATATAATCTGTATGAAAGACAGTTGTAACAGGACAACTTTGAGCAAATCCTTCTGATCTTTTGCGCTTACAATAGCCATTGTAAGCGCAAAATAAAGTAATATTGTGTGGATTTGCCATGATGTAGATTGTTCTTTAAAACTTTTCGTTAACGGTTTGTGGTGCCATGACTCAGGATGACTACGGTTTGCCAGTAAAGGGAAAATCCTGGAGAAAAGAAAAGGAGAGGTGAAAAAATCCTCCTGCGAGCAGAAAAGATCCCCGATCTCGACCAACGTTAGCCGAATGCCGAGTACTGCGGTCACACAATGGTACCAGTATAAGTGGAAGACCGGGTAAAGGAATTTTGAGTTATTTATAGGAAATTAGACTGAGTGGGATAAGCATAAAGAAGCAATAACTGCAAAATGGGAGGGAAATCCTCAAAGGATATTCTGGTTCCCCTGAAAAACTCCACGGCATATTTTATGCATCATCATTATGGGAAAGAAACTCGCAAGTGGTTAGATCAATGGAATTGGGCAACAAAAGAAGATCCTAAGTTGCAGTGCTCCTTGACAGGATCCTTTGATCTAGACAAAATAGTGTACTTAAGAGGATTTTTGTATACAAGAAAAGGAAGGATCAAATAGCCTCACTGGGAGGCTTTCTTTGTTTGGTATGAAGAAACTTCAAAAAGACAGGTCCAGTCAAATATTTCTGGATTCCAAAATACGCATGCAAAACTAAAAAAGGAAGTGCAGGAATTAGACTAAAAGGCTAAGACTCTTAGAAGCTCCCCTCTACCGCTTACTGCATCCCTATGTCCACAAAATGAAAAGGAACCTGCAGGTCCAGAACAAGAGCTGTCTGAGGATTTACTCGAACGGCCCATGCCCCCGCCACCCTACCATAATGAGAGAACCCCTATCCCTCATGTCTCAACAGCAGCTGAGACCATTGCTAGTAGTACAAAGAACAAAGGGACTCTCATATCCCTTAAGTTACTGTTAAGAAGTAGATTACAGAGGAAAAACATGTGCCCCTCAAGAGAATTACTTGCTGCAGGAGATTCGGACCAACTGGTGACTGTACATGCCCCATGGATCCCCCAGGAGATCTAATGACCATGACCTAGAATTTCCCTAACATTAGGGAACAGCCAGAAGGTTTAGTCCGGAAACTCCGGACTATACAAAAATGCTATCACCCCAGTTGGGCTGATATTAACCAACTCTTGGGAGTTATAGTACCAGAAAAAATAAAAAAGACTCTACGAGGCCGCTGACTGGCCCCGTGATGATCCTGGTTGAACTAAGAGAATAGAAGACCAAATAGGTCAGTTGCTTGATGCAGTTACCCAGATCTGTCCTACTAAAACTGATTGGACCAAAATAAACAATATTAAATTAGAAAGAGGAGAAAGCCCAGCTGATTCCCTCTTTCCCTGTGGTACCAAACCCTGCCACCATTTTAGCTCTTGTCCCAGCAATCTCAAATGGGTTACAGTAGTTGATCTATGTTCAGCCGTTTTTAGCATACCCGGCGAGCAACAAGGTAATATATATTTGCTTTTACATATAAAGGCCAACAATATACTTGGACCAGACTCCCCCAAGGATATATTGAATCCCCATCCTTCTTCTCACAAGCTTTGAAAAAGGACCTTGAAGACTTTGAGTTCCCTGCAAACTCCACCCTTATCCAGTATGTAGATGACCTACTTTTAGCATCATATACAAAGGAAGCAAATTTAAAGGATGCATTGTACCTCCTCTCTAAATTAGCCCAGAAAGGACATAAGGTACCCAAGAATAAATTGCAATGGTGCACCCAGAAAGTACAGTATCCAGGACACGAATTGTCCCATGTCTACGACACTTAACTGAGCCATGAATCAAGTCTGTACAATGCATTCTCAAGCCTACTACTGTTAAACAAACTATTAGGGATGACAGGATATTGTAGACAGTGGATAATGGATATGCTCAGTTGATCCAACCCTTGCAAGATTTTACGGCCACATCCACTGCAGAACCCTTGCAGTGGTCCCCTGAAATGGAACAAGCCTTTACAGCACCAAAACAGGCATTGTTATCTGCACCTGCTTTGGGTCTACCTAATTATGAAATGCCATTTGTCCTATAATGTCATGAAATTAATGGATATGCCCAAGCTGTATTAGTACAAGATCACGGAGGAACACAATGCCCATTAGCTTATTACAGCACTAGATTAGATCCAGTGGCAAAAGGACTACCAGGATGTTTAAAGGCCGTAGCAACAGCATTAGCAGTGGAATCCACCTCTAATATAGACCTTGGGAGCCCCCTTATTCAATGGGTTCCCCAAGTTGTCTATACTCTCCTTACCAAAAACAAGACACAGCACTTCTCTAATGCTCGCCTTATGAGATATGAATTGATCCTTTTAGCTGTGGAAAATATTACCATCCAGCGATGCACTCTCTTGAACCCAACTTGATTGTTATCTATCATCTTAGACGGAGAACCACATGATTGTTCTCAGGTCACTATGTATTCTATGAAACCTAGAATTGACCTACCAGAGACACCTGCCCCCAATGTGAATAGCAACGTTTTTGTGGATGGGTCAGCCTTCCTTTCTGACCAAGGGAAAATGCAGGTAGACTACGCAGTATGTACAGAATTCGAGGTCATAGAGCAAGGCTCCTTACCACCCCAATATTCAGCACAAATGGCCAAGTTACTTGCCCTAACTGGGGCATGTGCACTCTCATGGAGGGATAATCTGTTAATATTTTACTGACTCCTGTTAGGCATTTGGAGTAGCTCATGATTATGGTACTCTGTGGAAATTGAGGGGCTATTTAACCTTTGCAGGAATTCCTATTAAGAATGGTCCCATGGTCAAAGCCCTGTTAAACGCCATACAACTATGCTCTCAGACTGCGATTATAAAATGTCAGGCTCACACGTATGGTTCTGCGTCATTAACTCCCCCACTATCCTTGTGCCCCGTTATAACCTCAGCACCTGTTAGTGAGCCCCTAATAGAATTTATAAGCATTAACCCTAGTGCAAAATTCAGCTCCAAAAACTGAACAGGCTAAATGGAAAACAGCTGGTTGCACTCCACACTCACAAACTGTCTGGTGTGCCTCTGATGGTCATCTTTTAGTGCCCCCGCAACTACTTCCATATTTGGCAAATATTGCTTACGGTGTTACCCATGTGAGCAAAGGAGGGATGATAGACATCATTAAGAAATATTGGTATGTGCCTGGGTTTGCAGCAATAGCTACAAAATATTGCGCAGGATGCACATGTCAAGAATTTAATGTTGGGAAAGCAACAAAGACCACACATGCAGTGTTACCACAGGCTAAAGGCCCATTTGTAAATATACAAGCTGATTTTGTACAATTGCCAAAAGTAAATGGATATGAATATATACCCATAATAGTAGATACATTCTCAAGATGAGTAGAAGCTTTTGCAACCTGAAAAGTGGACATGCTAACAATTGCTAAAATTTTAATAAAACAAGTTATCTGTAGATATGGACTGCCACAATATGTAAATAGTGACAGAGGAACACACTTTACAGGAAATGTAGTAAAGGAATTGTGTAAAGTATTGGACATCAAACAGAAACTGCACTGTCCGTACCATCCACAATCCTCGAGAATTGTGGAAAGGTATAATGGCACATTGAAGACCAAACTTGCAAAACTACGGAATGAGACAGGAATGAAGTGGCCAGATACATTACCTCTGGTACTAATGAGTCTGAGAATGAGAACCCACCAAAAGATAGGTCTAAGCCCATGTAAAATCCTATGAGCACTAGAATAAACCCTAACTGCAACCAACAATCAATCAGTCAGTCTACACGAAGTAATGAATGGGTACAATACTGTCTTACATTTGTGAAAAATTTGAGATCCATTCACACACAGATTAAAGAAGATCAACCCCTGCTGAACAAACCCTGTCGCCAGATAAAACCAGGAGACTGGGTCCTGCCAAAGGTCTTCAAGAACAGGACTCCCAACTTGTACACCTGTAATTGTGTCACCTAATGTTTTAAATATTACTATTATTGTAAAATATGACCAAGCTTGTTTACCCAAATGGTGTAACATCAGTAAGATCCAAATGAAACTGGAAAAGATAAGAAACAGAAGTGAGTTGGGAATCATTCTGGGAGGAGTAGGGACAGGAATAGGAGCTATTAATGCAATGGATTTGGAAACCTTACAAAACAAATACAAAAGGTGGGATCATTGATAGGAGAAGGATATAGGACTGGATCAAAACTGACAGAAGTAAATACCAAGTAAGTACACCTTATAAATTGGTACTCAGATAAGATGCAGTGGAAACAAATAAAGGGAGTAGGCGAAGAGCAGGAAAAGGTTAATTAAAATTCTAATTGAGAACAGAATAACACATTCTGGTGGAGAAAATAAATTGTACACAAACTCTTAAGAGCAAAACTAGAAAGACCTGGCTATACTGGCCGAGGATAGGATGCTTTATTTAACTTTACCAATCCTCAATTGCAAATTGAACCAGATTTAAAATACACAAGATGGGATACCTCAGGGTGTAATTTTACTATGCAAGTTGTGAATGTTACAAAAGCTCACACATGGTATGCATTTGTCGTTCTACTTCACTTGTTTGGAGAAACCATTTGGACTCCTGAGTTTAAAGGAAACTGGATTGATGAGAAAAATAATACTCACATGGGAAAAGACTGTGTGAAATGGCCTAATTGTGTGCTGTGTCCTGTACATTCTCCTGTATATGAACCATGTAGTTTTAATCACTCTGAAGGAAATTGTTTGTGGACTAGGGTAATATACCTCCAGGCCACTGTCTGTGAAATTAGACAAATTAAAGCCTGCATTACCAGCTCACTTGAAGTATACACGGATGGACGACGACAAGAACCACCCATAGGTGAATGTTGTGACGAAATATTTACTATTTCTGACACCTTTGATGATCAAGCTTGCCAGCTTGTTGGGTGGAGGAATGTCGTGCTCTATCACCAAGTGGCTCAGATTGAAATGTTACCGCCAATGGTTAACCTAGAAAGACTGCAGACATTTCTTAAGAACAATGCAAAGATCAACGAAGCCTTGCAACAAAGAGGAAAACAATTAAGTAAAGCCAGTGCTATAATCATCTACTCAGAAAATGAACTTGTACACTTGTCTGACGAAATACCCTCACTGACGGTACATCACTGGTGGGACATTTTTAAGGAATGGTCCCCAAAGGCCTCCGCTGTATTATCCTTGCTTGTACATCTTATTGTTGTAATGATGATAGTGACTGGATTATTGCTAACTTTTATCTTAACCTTATGGTGTAAAGTTCAACGCCTCGTAACCTCAGTAATGACATTAAGTAGTACTTTTAGGGCTAGAGCAAGGATGCTATTAAGGGACTAAATAAGTAAAGTTGTGCTTTTAATGCACAAAAGGAGGGACCAAGAAAGTAGAATATAAATAAAGGGCTAACTCAGAAAATATGGGTTAGCATGTCTTGACAGAGGTTAGAGAGGATAGCATGACTCAAATAAAATGAATGCATACAAAGAATGGAATGCTCTAGGAAAAAAAAGCTACAACCACATCAATAATTTAACTATGGGTGTAATTGTATTCTGGTAAAGACCTATTGGGTAAACAAGGTAGGAAATCCATTGTATTGAGAAATATGATTAGTTAGACCTGTATAGAATTGAATATACTTGTCTAATTAGATCTGTATAAAAGACGGTTGATGTGATTAGATCTGTACAGACTTGAATATATTCGTGTGATCTGTTTAAAAAATGGCTGTAACAGGACAACTTTGAGTAGATCCTTCTGATCACTCCCAATGGCCATTGTAAGCACAAAATAAAGTAATATGTAGATTATGTAGATTTGCCACGGTGTAGGTTGTTCTTTACAAAATTTCTTTAACACTATTATACACGTGAGAGTGAAACAGAATTAGTTCCAAGAGAAGAAGTGTTCAATGAAGTTCCAAATCACACTTCTAGGATTAAGGACAGTCAAATTCTAGAAGGTCGTAAACAACCAAAGAAGAATAGATGTCCTCCTGATCGACTTTCTTATTGCCTGTTAATGATAAATTATGCATAGTACTGTGTCTAGAATCTGGGATCTATTAGTACATCGTAATAATTTGTTGTCACGACCACAGAAGTAAAGAGGGAGGGATGTCATATATTTAACTGGTTATATGATTGCTTTAAGAGCTGATCAAATGTCAGAGATGATGTCATAGGGTTTTTCAGAGGCTCCTGCTTTTAGTTTCAGTTTGTTCTCTGTACAGTCAGAGCTCCTAGAATAAATCTGTTGTGCATTACTTTGAATCAACGTGTGCAAACCACATCTTTTCTTTATGTTAAAACCCACAACCCCTCACATAATTAGAACATTACATTTCTCAATTTCTCGGGATAGGCCATCAATGAATATTCACAATGAGCCCACTGACTCCCATAATTATTTCAAGTGTCCTTCCTCAGACACCATTTCATGCAAAGACTCCATTCCAATCTCTCCCATGGCTTTGTTTTCCTTAACTGAGGATATCTCTAACCGACTGTGGCTCACAGGCTCTTCACCGGATTCATTCCAGTTTCTGCACTTCTACACTCACTCCTTCCCCTCATTCCCACTTTCTCTTCACCTTCCAACCCTCCAGCCTCTGTATCCAAAGGATCATTCTCCACCATTTCTGCAATCTTCAGTATGACACCACCACCGAACATATCTTCCCCTTCCCTCTCAGCATTCTGAAGGGACTATTCTCTCTGCAACACCCTGGTTCACTCCTTAACACCTCTGCTTCCCTTGGCACCTTCCCACACAAGCTCAGGGGATGCATCACCTGCTCTTTTACCTCCTCCTGTCTCACTGTCTTCAGCCCCAGCCACTCCTTCCTCATGCCTGTGTTTGTTGAACAACATTAATATATTTTCCTCTTAAATTTGTTTGGATATGGTCAGAATGAATTTGAATTCTAGCCTTCGTTAGGCACTTTCCATTTTCTACTCTTTATCTGATAATAATCATGGTAATCCAATTAACTTTTCTTTTAACTTATTTTTCATTACCTCAAAGTTCAGCTTTTTAAGGTTCAATGTTTTGTGTCACTGTCACTTCTGCATACCCACGAGCATTTCAGTTCATAGATGCTTCCTAACTTGGATTTACATACTGAACCAAAGTATTACGAACAATTGTATCCAAAATAGCCACAGGTTATGTTGGCTATTCAACAAACTGATCAAGGAAGAATCAGCATATGAGTGCTAAAATGGGGAGTAAGGCTATCACTGTCACAACAGCTAATTTGTCTTTCATCCACAATAGATGCTAAAAAGTTATGTTTCTTTCAGAGAAAAAATATAATGAGAAATAATGCAGCCAAGTAAAAATATCAGTAAGGAGGTTAAATTGGGAAAGACCTGAAAACATGGACGGCAGTGCATGAGTTACCCTCACCAGTGCATTGCAATGAGAGGTGATCTCATTGAAATGTATAGGATTCTTAAGGGGCTTGAAAGGGTAAATGCCGACAGGATGTTTCCCCTCATGGGAGAGTCTATGGCCTGGAGCATAATCTCAGAATAAAGGGATGCCAATTTAAGACTGAGACGAGGAGGAATTTCTTCTCTGAGGGTTGTGAGTCTTTGGAGCTCCTCACCACCGAAAGAAGTGGGGGCAGAGTCATTGTGTATATTTAAGGCTAAGATAGATACATTTTTGATGAGTAAGGGAAGCAAGGATTCTAGGGAAAGGGCAGAAAAATTGATTTAAGGAATGTCAAATCAGCCATGATCCTATTGAATGGCGGCGGAGCAGGCTCAAGGGGCCAAATGGCTACTCCTGTTCCTATTTCTTATGGTCTTATGAACACATTTTGACCAATGCCTGGACAATGAGCATTCATCTGCATAGAGTGCTGTCTGTGGTCACACACCAGCTGCACATTGAGGAAATGGAACCCCTCTTGGCTCAAAGAAATGGCAGACAGCATGAGGGGTACACAAGGCAATGTACTTACAGTCAATGTGACCTTACACCATGAGGAAACCTGCAATCCATGCAAACCCATGTGCTTGCTCTACCTGATGTCCCTGGCAAAGTGAAGGGATGAGATGAAACTGTCTCTCTGGACATGGAAAGCCTTAGTGAACTTCCTTATGTGATAGTGTACTGTAGAGTGTAAAATGTTGCTTGTATTTCCAGCAGCAGTTTGGAAAGACAGACATAACTAATGCTGCTCTTGGTTTGAACTTGCAATTGTAGCTGTAGCAGTTGCTAGATTTCAGTCATTTGACAAAGAGAGGTTTTTCAAGCATTGATCCTGCCTGACGTTGAGGCAAGGGAATCGTTCCTTAATGACCATTGGCAGATACATTATTGCTTAGGGTATTTCTCCTTCATCTTCCATCAGTTGGTCCTACTCTGTGTGACCTCTCCTCACCTCATTCTCAGTTCCAAAATGAAAGAAGCAGGCCACCAAATTCTGAAAGTAAATTGTTCCAACACATGCTTTTAAATGAGCAGAAAATACTTCAAAGTCAGCTAGCCCAGTACCTGGAGACTGTACAGCTTTTGAAAAGCTCCAGAAATGTATATAATTGCACCAGCAGCCAGGATAAATAATCCAGAACCTGTAAATACTTCATGATAGAACCATAGAACCATAGAAAATTACAGCTCAGAAACAGGCCTTTTGGCCCTTCTTGTCTGTGCCGAACCATTTTATGCCTAGTCCCACTGACCTGCACTTGGACCATATCCCTCCACGCCCCTCTCATCCATGAACCCGTCCAAGTTTTTCTTAAATGTTAAAAGTGACCCTGCATTTACCACTTTATCCGGCAGCTCATTCCACACTCCCACCACTCTCTGCGTGAAGAAGCCCCCCCTAATATTCCCTTTAAACTTTTCTCCTTTCACCCTTAACCCATGCCCTCTGGTTTTTTTTCTCCCCTAGCCTCAGCGGAAAAAGCCTGCTTGCATTCACTCTATCTATACCCATCAAAATCTTATACACCTCTATCAAATCTCCCCTCAATCTTCTATGCTCCAGGGAATAAAGTCCCAACCTATTCAATCTCTCTCTGTAACTCAGCTTCTCAAGTCCCGGCAACATCCTTGTGAACCTTCTCTGCACTCTTTCAATCTTATTTACATCCTTCCTGTAACTAGGTGACCAAAACTGTACACAATACTCCAAATTCGGCCTCACCAATGCCTTATATAACCTTACCATAACACTCCAACTTTTATACTCGATACTGCGATTTATAAAGGCCAATGTACCAAAGGCACTCTTTACGACCCTATCCACCTGTGACGTCACTTTTAGGGAATTCTGTACCTGTATTCCCAGATCCCTCTGTTCAACTGCACTCTTCAGAGTCCTACCATTTACCCTGTACGTTCTTCTTTGGTTTGTCCTTCCAAAGTGCAATATCTCACACTTGTCTGCATTAAATTCCATTTGCCATTTTTCAGCCCATTTTTCTAGTTGGTCCAAATCCCTCTGCAAGCTTTGAAAACCTTCCTCACTGTCCACTACACCTCCAATCTTTGTATCATCAGCAAACTTGCTGATCCAATTGACCACATTATCATCCAGATCATTGATATAGATGACAAACAACAATGGACCCAACACCGATCCCTGCGGCACACCACTAGTCACAGGCCTCCACTCAGAGAAGCAATCCTCCACAACCACTCTCTGGCTTCTTCCATTGAGCCAGTGTCTTATCCAATTTACTACCTCCCCATGTATACCTAGCGACTGAACCTTCCTAACTAACCTCCCATGAGGGACCTTGTCAAAGGCCTAAATACTTAAGTAGCACTGGTCGTGGAAATTGGTGTATGGGAGAAGGGGTTTGGGTTCGGGCTCCCCATGACATTTAATATTGTGTCCCACAATGTGAAGTTAAGACAGGATATAGGCTTGAGAATGGTGTGAGAAAAAGCAATGTTTGCATCAGCATAGCATGTACTTGCTTTGTATGTCATTCATGGTTTGTAGGTGTACACGTGCAAACCCCATTAGACCATAAGACCATAAGACATAGGAGCGGAAGTAAGGCCATTCGGCCCATCGAGTCCACTCCACCATTCAATCATGGTTGATTTCAACTCCATTTACCCGCTCTCTCCCCATAGCCCTTAATTCCTCGAGAAATCAAGAATTTATCAATTTCTGTCTTGAAGACGCTCAACGTCTCGGCCTCCACAGCCCTCTGTGGCAATGAATTCCACAGACCCACCACTCTCTGGCTGAAGAAATTTCTCCTCATCTCTGTTCTAAAGTGACTCCCTTTTATTCTAAGGCTGTGCCCCCGCGTCCTAGTCTCCCCTGTTAATGGAAACAACTTCCCTACGTCCATCCTATCTAAGCCGTTCATTATCTTGTAAGTTTCTATCAGATCTCCCCTCAACCTCCTAAACTCCAATGAATATAATCCCACGATCCTCAGACGTTCATCGTATGTCAGGCCTACCATTCCTGGGATCATCCGTGTGAATCTCCGCTGGACCCGCTCCAGTGCCAGTATGTCCTTCCTGAGGTGTGGGGCCCAAAATTGCTCACAGTACTCCAAATGGGGCCTAACCAGTGCTTTATAAAGCCTCAGAAGTACATCCCTGCTTTTGTATTCCAAGCCTCTTGAGATAAATGACAACATTACATTTGCTTTCCTAATTACGGACTCAACCTGCAAGTTTACCTTTAGAGAATCCTGGACTAGGACTCCCAAGTCCCTTTGCACTTTAGCATTATGAATTTTGTCACCGTTTAGAAAATAGTCCATGCCTCTATTCTTTTTTCCAAAGTGTACGACCTCGCACTTGCCCACGTTGAATTTCATCAGCCACTTCTTGGACCACTCTCCTAAACTGTCTAAATCTTTCTGCAGCCTCCCCACCTCCTCAATACTACCTGCCCCTCCACCTATCTTTGTATCATCGGCAAACTTGGCCAGAATGCTCCCAGTCCCGTCATCTAGATCGTTAATATATAAAGAGAACAGCTGTGGCCCCAACACTGAACCCTGCGGGACACCACTTGTCACCGGTTGCCATTCTGAGAAAGAACCTTTTATCC
Source organism: Mustelus asterias (assembly GCF_964213995.1). NCBI lineage: Eukaryota > Metazoa > Chordata > Chondrichthyes > Carcharhiniformes > Triakidae > Mustelus > Mustelus asterias. Next base: position 75,250,225 of record NC_135815.1, on the reverse strand, counting down.
CAACTCTCTGCCTTCTGTCTGACAGCCAATCGTCAATCCATGTTAGTACCTTGCCTCGAATACCATGGGCCCTTATTTTACTCAGCAGTCTCCCGTGAGGCACCTTGTCAAAGGCCTTTTGGAAGTCAAGATAGATAACATCCATTGGCTCTCCTTGGTCTAACCTATTTGTTATCTCTTCAAAGAACTCTAACAGGTTTGTCAGGCACGACCTCCCCTTACTAAATCCATGCTGACTTGTCTTAATCCGACCCTGCACTTCCAAGAATTTAGAAATCTCATCCTTAACGATGGATTCTAGAATTTTGCCAACAACTGAGGTTAGGCTAATTGGCCTATAATTTTCCATCTTTTTTCTTGTTCCCTTCTTGAACAGTGGGGTTACAACAGCGATTTTCCAATCCTCTGGGACTTTCCCTGACTCCAGTGACTTTTGAAAGATCATAACTAACGCCTCCACTATTTCTTCAGCTATCTCCTTTAGAACTCTAGGATGTAGCCCATCTGGGCCCGGAGATTTATCAATTTTCAGACCTTTTAGTTTCTCTAGCACTTTCTCCTTTGTGATGGCAACCATATTCAACTCTGCCCCCTGACTTTCCTGAATTGTTGGGATATTACTCATGTCTTCTACTGTGAAGACTGACGCAAAGTACTTATTAAGTTCCTCAGCTATTTCCTTGTCTCCCATCACTAGATTACCAACATGTCTACCATTCATGACTGCGTCACACCTAAAACATAGGCGCCACAGAACTCAACGTAATGTCCAAAATCTTTATAGACATTATGAATATACTGTACTGTAATTAAAGTAGTAAAGGAAAATATTTTTAAAAGCAAAATGAGCAGTTCTTAATCTTAATGAGAAAGCCATTTTACATAGAACAGCAGATTTTAGTTCCGATGCATTTTGTTTAATAAATTCTTCCAAAACTCTCCATGGTGGCTTGAATAGTTGATCAGTTTTGGGTAGCTAATCAGTACTAAGATGTCATTGATACTGCAATAATTAATTTCTACCATTAACATCAAGGCCCTGCATAACAAGCATGTAGGGAAGTGGAGGGAGGCGGGGTGGGAATTAGCCTAAATTCCCTTAATTGTTATGAGTGATTTCTGTTGCAAATCCTACATGTGGACAGCAGAAGACAGTATAGGATTCAATTTGCTGATACCGTTAGGCTTGGTAGAAGCTAATTTAGAAGAGACATTTATATTTTGTTTCCAACAAGCCTTTAGAATAGCATAAAATATTCAGCATTTTTAAAAAATTACAAATTCCAAACCCAAACGCTGAATTGTAAACAGTTACTGAGCTAATCCTGTGCATCTGCTTGTTCGTGCTGTGATGCAAATTTATTTCCTGCAAGCACCCTGATGTAGCGCTCAGAACAGTTAACTGGTCATCATGGGAGGTTGGAGTTCAGGGGCAAATCAAGAACCCCATGCAAAGAGCGATATTGTCATCAGCTTAATCAAGAAAATTTGTATCTTCTAGTGTTGTTATGTGTACTAGCAAAACAGGTAATAATGAACTGCAGAGTAATATACAATACAATAAAGTGTAGTCTGTGACTTTAAAATGCTACTAAATAAAGAAATGTAGAAATCATTTGATCATGATTGTGGAGGTGACACATGAAGCTGGAAATCTTTCTGACTTTAGCTGTTCCACTTGATTGAATATTTACTCTGTTGAACTACGGTGTTATTTTAATAACAAGAACCTGCATTTATATAGCAACATTAACATTCAAAAACAATTGATAGAGGCATGATGAAAGTCAAAGAAGCAATTAGCAAGACATAAAAGTCTAAAAACGTTTTGAAGATAGATTTTAAGGAGAGCCTTGAAATAGAGGTTAAGCAGCAGAACAGTTTAGGAAGGAAATTCCAGAACATGAAATTTTGATGGCTGAAAGTCTCAGTGGTGGATGAGAAATACATAACAGACTGGAATCAGCAATGGAGAATAAGGGCTTATAGGTCTGGAGGAAGTGCAGGAAGATGGGAGAGGTTGGGGATGGGGTACAAACAGAATGGTCATGGAGCAATTTAATCTACCCTACTCAACTGTGTTCAATTTTTATGTAATTGTGGTTACAAGAATCTAGTTCAAATTTAGTGCAGGTCAAGCAGTGATCAAATTATCATGCTGAAATGGCATTCTGCATAAAGATCCAACAAACTGGAAAAGTATGCTCAAAAAGCAATGGACCTAAAGGTAACTAACAGTGGACTCAAATTTTTCAATCTCTGTGGTAAGAGTATTTGTCCACCAGGGACCAAGCAGCGTGCACACACACACACACACACACACACAGATCCCATTACAGGTTTTGAGTTCATACATACAATCATTTTTTATGGACAAGACCCAGTAAGCAGTTACATTTATGCAAAATAATTTGGTACTTTTGCAGGTTAGATAATAAAAGATTTGTATACATAACTAACATAATTATATATGTCCATTCAAATATTATTTGACAATAGTGTTTTTCATTTGCAGCTACCTGTCACGATCTGTAACAATAATATGATGGATACCTGTTTGTGGAAATATTTCTTTTCTTACAATTTCCTTACATAATGCTCAAATTGGAAGTGGGGACAAATTTAATGTTGACTGAAAGCAAATATTGTCCCACAGATTTGGCTAATTTGATTAAAGGAGTAGCAAGAAATGTTTTCTTTCTTTGAAAGACAGTCCTACTTCAGTTTTTGGGGACCTTTATAATGTAAATGTACAGGTGTGAATAGTGCCAGAGTGTTCATAAAAGGTTGTAAAAGGTATTTTTAACAATGCTGCAACTTTATTGGAAAGTACAAGGAAACACTTTCGTTGTCCATGCTTCACACCCAGGTAGACCTACATCCTGGGAAGAAAGCAGCAAAAGTGGATGTTATCCTGTTATACCAGAGCTCTGTTCTTTTGCATTTCATAAACACTGTCAAGTTATCCCCAGACCATGAGCAGATTGTGGCAACTGAACAGACAATTGAACTTAAAACAAATGTAAAGACAAATGAATTATGCAAGAATGCCTTCTGGGTCTCAAATAACGCAGTGTCTGATTAAAGTAGACCTTGAAAGTTATATCCAGGATAATCAGACAGAAGGATTTGAGAAGGATCTCCCAGTAACTTCCTTATATAGTCAAACAGGCAACTGTTTCCCTTTTAAAGGAAAAAAGGATTTTCATGACTTCAGGATATTCCAAAAAACTTTAAAGGCAATGAATTACTTTTCAAGTGTAGCTACTGTTGTAATGTAGAAAAAGTTCTGGATGCTGTTTCTGGACAACAGCCCAAAAAGTCCCAAAGCTTGCAACCATCACCATTGTGGTAGACTTCATAGGCCTTCCTCTTAACAGCACTGGGAGCGTTGGACATACACCAGATGGGCTGCAGCGATTCAAAAAGATGGTGTCATGAACACTGAACTTTACAAGACAATTATGTTTTGTAGTTCTGTAGAAAGATCATTTAGATCCAAAACGTTAATTTTGTTTCTCTCCACAGATGCTGCCAGACTGGCCTAGTTTATCCAGCATTTTCTGATTTTAATTCAGATTTCCAGCATCCACTGAATTTTGCTTTTATTTGGATGTTTTAAAGTGGCCCTTTAACTTAAAAAGAAACAAAACATTCTGAAAGGGGGAATGGTGCATTTCTGATAAACACCTAAATTTGGAGACTTTACGATGTGATCTCAGATTACTATGGAGTGGGGAACTCAAATAAAAACTCACTGAGGTGTCAAGTGACAGTTGTAGCACCCGTTCACAGGAGGTGTGCAGAATGGGGGAAAAGGCTGCTGGAAAACTGTTTGTGTTAATGATTGAGCAGGATGTTTTTAAGGGTTCAGTTTCTATTCAAAAGAAAGGGAACAGAATAGATGGGAATCTTGAAGAAATACCTTAAATACTGTGGTGAACCATAGATGGTTACCACTATGGGTACTTGTACATATGTTACTCTTGTTACTGTTGGGGTTAGGGTTTGGGTGTTCCACCTGTTATTATTGTTTATGTGGTACACTCCGTTCGGCTCCGCCTTCTTACAGGAGTATAAAGGTCACTGCTACTTCTGAGTAGCCCTTAGTCTGGGATAATATTGTTAAGTAGTGTGCTCCAATCTTGTTGTGAATAAAAGCCTTTATTCCCGGGTACGTCCTAGCCTCCCTTGTGAATTAATCGCGCATCAATTTTATTCACAACAAAATAGTGAAAATTTTGTTCGAAAAAAAAATGGAGCAGATGCTAAAGCCCGATCGGCTAACCTTGGATCCGCGTGCCGCTGGGGCGTCGAATAATTTCGACCATTGGTTGAAGTGCTTTGAGGATTACGTTGAGGCCTCGACAGCAGTCCAGTCCGACGCCGACAGATTGCGGGTCCTCCACGCCAGGGTGAGCGACACTGTGTATGCAACAATTCGCGATTCCCAAAATTACAAAGATGCTATCAAATTACTCAAGAAGCTGTATAATAAACAGCCGAACGAAATTCATGCTCGTCATCTATTAGCCACTTGACGTCGGCAGCCCGGCGAAACTACGGGACAGTACCTGCGCGAACTTCAACAGCTAGCCAGAGCCTGCAACTGCAAGGTGGTATCGGCTACTCAATACACCAACGACCTTATTCGGGACGTGTTCGTGGCGGGAATCGGCTCATCCTATATTCGCCTGCGGCTGCTTGAGCAGGGTAACCTGGACCTGGCTAAGACGGTAGAATTGGCCAATGCAATGGAAACGGCCTCCAGAAGTCTTGAAACCTACCCCACCGACCACGTGGGAACAGCGTGGCAAGCACAGCCACCGCCTCAACTGTACTCGGCGGCTCCTCGGAACTGCGCGATAATGCTCCCATCTTCAGACCTGACGGCTGTGGCAGCTCCTGGAGGCCCACGGTGCTATTTCTGCGGATTGGCGAAGCATCCTCGCCAGAGATGTCTGGCCAGGACGGTGTTTTGCTCCGCCTGTGGAAAGAAAGGGCACTATGCAAAAGTGTGCAGAGCAAAGACCCCTTCCAAGTCCAGCAGTGCTGCGTGCGACTCCCCAGGATCCAACTCCTCGTCTCCGGCCTCGTTGATGTCTTCAGCCACGTGTGATCCACGGGCGCCGCCATTTCCTATGATGACGACGCAAGCCACGTGCGACCTGCGGGTGCCGCCATTTTCAACATCATCGACCACGTGCGATTCATGGGCGCAGCCACTTTGGTCGACACCGGCCACAGAAGACCAGCAGGGGTCCTCGTCGTCGGCTATCTCAGCTGCCTGCAGTTATGCTCGGGATCCAACAGTGTCGTCAATCATCCTGGACCAGGCCAAGCCTCACAGACTCGATAAGTCCAGGATGGACATAGAGGTAAACGGGCGCCTGATGCATTGCCTGTTTGACAGCGGGAGCACGGAGAGCTTCATCCATCCGGATACAGTAAAACGGTGCGCTCTCCGTGTGCAAACTGTCAGGCAGACAATCTCCATGGTGTCGAGATCCCGATCTGTCCTCGTTCTTGGGAGCTGTGTGGTAACCTTAATGGTGCGGGGTACAGTCTACGAGAACTTCAGGCTCCTCGTGTTACCGCACCTTTGCGCTCCGGTACTCCTGGGGCTAGACTTTATGGTCCACCTGAAGAGTGTGACCCTGCAGTACGATGGGCCACTCCCTCCACTTTCAGTGGGAGAACAGCAGCCTCCAAATTGTCCAGCGTGCTCCACATGCGGCCTCTCAACACTCAAAATTACCCCGCCTTCCCTGTTCGAAAATCTCGTGCCAGGCTGCAAGCCCATCGCGACTAAGAGCAGGTGTTACAGCGCTGAGGATCGGATCTTTATTACATCTGAGGTTCAGCGGCTCCTCAGGGAAGGGGTCATTCAACCTAGCACTAGCCCATGGAGAGCACAAGTCGTGGTGGTTAAGACTGGAGACAAGCCCCGGATGGTCATAGACGATAGTCAGACCATTAATAGGTACATGCAGCTGGACGTGTACCCTCTCCCACGCATATCTGACATGGTCAACCAGATTGCGCAGTACCTGGTGTTCTCCACCATTGACTTGAAGTCAGCCTACCACCAGCTCCCCATTCGCCCAGAGGACCGCAAATACACGGCCTTTGAGGCGGATGGCCGTCTCTACCACTTTTTAAGAGTCCCTTTCGGCGTCACTAATGGGGTCTCGGTCTTCCAGCGTGAGATGGACCAAATGGTGGACCAAAACGGGCTACGGGCTACCTTCCCGTATCTGCGGCCATGACCAGCAGAACCACGACGCAAACCTCCAGAAGTTTTTACGCACTGCGTCTCTCCTGAACCTGACTTATAACAAGGAGAAGTGCGTATTTAGCAAGCACCGCCTAGCAATCCTTGGATACGTGGTGGAAAATGGGGTCATCGGCCCCGATCCAGACCGTATGCGTCCCCTCCTTGAACTTCCCCTCCCCACTAGCATCAAATCACTGAGAAGATGTTTAGGCTTCTTCTCGTACTATGCACAGTGGGTCTCCAATTATGCAGACAAAGCCCGTCCGCTCATAAAATCTACCTCTTTTCCCCTGACAGCAGAGGTTCGCCTAGCCTTTGAAGGGATAAAAGCCGACATCGCGAAAGCCACAATGCACGCTGTTGATGAGTCCATCCCTTTTCAAGTGGAGAGTGATGCATCTGATTTTGCCCTGGCCGCCACACTTAACCAGGCGGGCAGGCCCGTCGCCTTTTTCTCTCGCACTCTCCAAGGCCCTGAAATTCAGCACTCCTCTGTGGAGAAAGAGGCTCAGGCCATTGTGGAGGCCGTACGGCATTGGCGCCATTATTTGGCTGGCAAACGGTTTACCCTGCTCACGGACCAGCGGTCCGTGGCCTTCATGTTCAACAACACGTTAAAGGGAAAAATTAAGAATGATAAAATCTTGAGGTGGAGAATCGAACTCTCGACATACAACTATGATATCATGTACCGTCCGGGGAAGCTCAATGAGCCCTCAGATGCCCTGTCACGTGGAACATGTGCCAGTGTGCAGGAGGACCGGTTACAGGCCCTCCACAATGATCTCTGCCATCCGGGGATCACTCAGTTTTTCCATTTTGTAAAGGCTCGGAATCTTCCCTACTCCATAGAGGATGTCAGGTCGATAACTCGAAGCTGCCAGGTATGTGCAGAGTGCAAGCCGCACTTCTACCGGCCTGACAGGGCACACCTCATTAAGGCCACTCGCCCTTTTGAATGACTGAGTGTCGACTTCAAGGGGCCCCTTCCTTCGACAGATCGGAATGTGTATTTCCTCAACGTGGTTGACGAATACTCCCGATTCCCCTTTGCCATCCCCTGTTCTGACATGTCCTCTGCCACGGTCATCAAAGCCCTGCGGAGTCTTTTTACCCTGTTCGGCTACCCCAGTTATATCCACAGTGATAGGGGTTCGTCGTTTATGAGCGACGACTTGAGGCAATACCTGCTCTCTAAGGGAATTGCCTCAAGTAGGACTACGAGTTACAACCCCAGGGGTAACGAACAGGTCGAGAGAGAAAACGCTACAGTCTGGAAGGCTGTTTTACTGGCGCTAAGGTCTAGGGGTCTTCCAGTCACCCGTTGGCAAGAGGTACTTTCTGATGCGCTCCATTCAATCCGGTCCCTCCTGTGTACGGCAACCAACGCTACCCAACATGAGCGGATGTTTACCTTCCGTAGGAAGTCTTCCTCTGGGACCTCACTGCCGTCTTGGTTGACGTACTCAGGACCTGTCCTCCTGCGGCGACATGATAGGGCCCACAAGTCCGACCCTTTGGTTGAACAGGTCCATCTCCTCCACGCCAACTCTCAATATGCCTATGTGGCATATCCTGATGGGCGAGAGGACACGGTCTCTATCAGAGATCTAGCGCCTGCAGGGGACCTGGAAGCCCCCGTCACTCCCGCACCCCTGGTTAGGATTCCTTTGCCCATTCTCTCCCCTCCTGACACGGCGCGGGCAGCATCGGGACCTCAACTTAATCCTCTTAGTCCCGTGTACAGCTTGCCTGAGTCCAGGAGATTGTCGCCACCTCGAGGTCGACAGGCGTGTGAGGAACTGGAGGAGTCAGTGGACACCACCTCGGAGAGAGGGTCGTCACCACGGTCACCAGAACCGGCACTGGAGCCAGTGCTGCGGAGGTCGCAGAGACCGTGCGGACCCCGATACGGCTGAATTTGTGAACATGTGGACAGTTCGTATTGTCTCCTTACCCCACTGGCCTTTGTTTTTAAAGGAGGGGTGAATGTGGTGAACCATAGATGGTTACCACTATGGGTACTTGTACATATGTTACTCTTGTTACTGTTGGGGTTAGGGTTTGGGTGTTCCACCTGTTATTATTCTTTATGTGGTACACTCTGTTCGACTCCGCCTTCTTACAGGAGTATAAAGGTCACTGCTACTTCCTAGTAGCCCTTAGTCTGGGATAATATTGTTAAGTAGCGTGCTCCAATCTTGTTGTGAATAAAAGCCTTTATTCCCGGGTAGGTCCTAGCCTCCCATGTGAATTAATCGTGCATCAAATACTTAAATATTTTGTTGGATTTTTCGAGGTGTTTATGACAAGTAGTGTGTATGTAGGTAACATGTAGGTGTATGTATAAGGATCTACCTCATATTAAGCTGATCTTTCTCTACACCCTAGCTATGACTGTAACACTACATTTTGCACCCTCTCCTTTCCTTATGTACAGTATGCATTGTCTGTATAGTGTGCAAGAAACAATACTTTTCATTGTATACTAATAAATGTGACAATAATAAATCAAATCAAAGATGTTGGGAGGGAGAAATCACATTCCAATCCCTGATTTTTCTGGAACCTCAAAGTGGGACATCATTCCACAAGCCAGTAATATTGCTGTATGTTTGGCAGGTTCCTTTCTCATTTTCAGTGCACTATTCACTTCTTGCTTACCCAGATAAACTTGGAGAAGTACTATTTAGAACTTGGCATCATTGGGTTAGGTAATCGATTCTATCTGGCCCTACTTGCAATATAATGCTTGTGGATTTAGCAATAAATTGATTTGTAATGTGATGCCTGGAAACTAAGCAGCAGTAACATAATGTCTTTGAATGGAGGGACTAATTGAAATTATAATATTAAGTCTGCAAATGCTAAGTTCCTATTACTGACACAAAGCAAATCAACCTTTAAAAGGATGAATTTTAATATTTGAAGATAGGCTTCCTGAAACTATTTATGTGCTTTATTCCTATTAGTCTTTGGATTGACAAACAGTACACAGTGAGTGGTACAGAGTCTAACAGATCATGAAGGCCTCAGCCTGCACTGAGTTAACTCACCTTAACAAAGTAATTTAGTGCCTCAAAGTCCACTGGGCTAAGATGGGGAAATAAGAAACTGGTGTGGCTTCCTAATTTTTGAAAATATGTTGTGTAAGAACATGTACATGTATGAACATGAGGAGACTCCACAAATATCCCCATCCTCAATGATGGAGGAGCCCAGCACATCAGTGCAAAAGATAAGGCTGAAGTATTTGCAGCAATCTACGGCCAGAAGTGCTGAGTGGATGATCCATCTCGACCTTCTCCAGTGGTCCCCACCATACCAGATGCCGGTCTCCTGCCAATTTGATTCACTCCACGTAATATCAAGAAATGGTTGGAGGCACTGGATACCGCAAAGGCCCTGATAACATTCTGGCAATAGTATTGAAGACTTGTGCTCCAGAACTTGCCGCACCCCTAGCCAAGCTCTTCCAATACAGTTACAACACTGGCATCTACCCAACAATGTGGAAAATTGCTCATGTATGTCCTGTACACAAAAAGCAGGACAAATCCAGCCCAAACAATTACTGCCCAATCAGTCTACTCTCGATCATCAGTAAAGTGATGGAAGGGGTCATCGACAGTGCTATCAAGCAACACCTGCTCAGTGATGCCCAGTTTGGGTTTCGCCAGGGTCACTCAGCTCCTGACCTCAGCCTTGGTTCAAACATGGACAAAAGAGCTGAATTCCAGAGGTGAGGTGAGAGGCCTTGACATCAAGGCCACATTTGACCGAGAGTGGCATCAAGGAGCACTAACAAAACTGGAATCAATAGGTATCGGGGGCAAACACACTGCTGGTTGGAGTCATACCTGGTACATAGGAAGATGGTTGTGATTGTGGAGGGTCAGTCATCTCAGCTCTGGGACATCTCCACAGGAGTCCCTCAGGGTAGTGTCCTAGGCCCAACAATCTTCAACTGCTTCAGCAATGACCTTCCCTCTGTCAGAAGGTCAGAAGTGGGGATGTTTGCCCATGATTGCACAATGTTCAGCACAATTCACGCGACTCCTCAGATACTGAAGCAGTCCATGTTCAAATGCAACAAAATCTGGACAATATCCAGGCTTGGACTGACAAGTGGCAAGTAACATTCGCACCACACAAATGCTAGGCAGTGACCATCGACAATGAGAGACATTCTAACCACCGCCCCTTGACATTCAATGGTGTTACCATCACTGAATACCCCACTCTCAACATGCTTGGGCTTACCATTGACCAGAAACTCAATTGGACTCGCCACATTAACACAGTGGGTACAAGAGCAGGTCAGAGGCTAGGAATACTGCGGCGAGTAATTCACCTCCTGACTTCCCAAAGCCTATCCACCATCTACAAGGCACAAGTCAGGAGTGTGATGAAATACTCCCCACTTGTCTGGATGGGTGCAGCTCCAACAACACTCAAGAAGCTTGACACCATCCAGGACAAAGCAGCCCGCTTTATTGGCACCACATCTACAAACATTCAATCCCTCCACCACCGACGCTCAGTAGCAGCAGTGTCTACAAGATATAGTGCAGCAATTCACCAAAGATCCTTAGACAGCACCTTGCAAACCCATGACCACTTACATCTAGAAGGACAAGGGCAGCAGATATATGGGAACACCACCAGCTGCAAGTTCCCCTCCAAGCCACTCACCACCCTAACCTGGAAATATATCACCATTCCTTTGCAGTTACTGGGTCAAAATCCTGGAATTCCCTCCCTAACGGCATGTGGGTCAACCCACAGCACATGGACTACAGAGATTCAAGAAGGCAGCTCATCACCATCTTCTCAAGAGCAACTAGAGATGGGCAATAAATGCTGGCCAATCAGTGGCACCCATATCCCATGAATGAATAAAAAAAATGTATGAACAGCAGTTTTGATATTTTCCGCAGCCAAACAGCCTTCCAACACTCATTATCAAAAGTCCACATTCAGAATACCCACTTGACAAGATAACAGAATTTGCTAGCCCTTGAAGGACTATCTTCAGAAGAACAAAGCAAAATGCGAACAGGGGAAAATAGAACACAAAGACCCTCTTCCTAAGGTGAGAGAATCGTAAAATTCATGAAAGAATGGTTGTACTCTTATATTATTCTCGATCTAATCAATAGACTTTGGAATTTGTCCTGTCCTAATATTATTGCCATGTGCTGTCAGTCATCATTCATTATTTCCTGAATATAGCATGTTAAAAAAATGTTTAAATCCTTATATTAAACATTAGAAATTTCATTATATTAAAAAAATGACATCTGAAGAAAAATTCAGGAAGCATTTTGAATGATTTATGTGAACCTAATGGCCAGATTGTGCAAGAACAAGGTGAAGTGTTTGAGAAGGTTCCCCACGGTAAGCTATTGCAGAAGATACGGAGGCATGGGATTGAGGGTGATTTAGCGGTTTGGATCAGAAATTGGCTAGCTGTAAGAAGACAGAGGGTGGTGGTTGATGGGAAATGTTCATCCTGGAGTTCAGTTACTAGTGGTGTACCGCAAGGATCTGTTTTGGGACCACTGCTGTTTGTCATTTTTATAAATGACCTGGATGAGGGCGTAGAAGGATGGGTTAGTAAATTTGCGGATGACACTAAAGTCGGTGGAGTTGTGGACAGTGCGGAAGGATGTTGCAGGTTACAGAGGGTCATAGATAAGCTGCAGAGCTGGGCTGAGAGGTGGAAAATGGAGTTTAATGCGGAAAAGTGTGAGGTGATTCACTTTGGAAGGAGTAACAGGAATACAGAGTACTGGGCTAATGGTAAGATACTTGGTAGTGTGGATGAGCAGAGAGATCTCAGTGTCCATGTGCATAGATCACTGAAAGTTGGCGCCCAGGTTGATAGGGTTGTTAAGAAGGCGTATGGTGTATTAGCTTTTATTGGTAGAGGGATTGAGTTTCGGAGCCATGAGGTCATGTAGCAGCTGTACAAAACTCTGGTGCGGCCGCACTTGGAGTATTGCATACAGTTCTGTTCGCCACATTATAGGAAGGATGTGGAAGCATTGGAAAGGGTGCAGAGGAGATTTACCAGGATGTTGCCTGGTATAGTGGGAAGGTCTTATGAGGAAAGGCTGAGGAACTTGAGGCTGTTTTCGTTAGAGAGAAGAAGGTTAAGAGGTGACTTAATAGAGGCATATAAGATGATCAGAGGATTAGATAGGGTGGACAGTGAGAGCCTTTTTCCTCAGACGGTGATGGCTAACATGAGGGGACATAGCTTTAAATTGAGGGGTGATAGATATAGGACAGATGTCAGAGGTAGGTTCTTTACTCAGAGAGTAGTAAGGACATGGAATGCCCTGCCTGCAACAGTAGTGGACTCGCAAACATTAAGGGCATTTAAAGGGTCATTGGATAAATATATGGATGATATTGGAATAGTGTAGGTTAGATAGGCTTTAGATTGGTTTCACAGGTCGGCGCAACATCAAGGACCGAAGGGCCTGTACTGCGCTGTAATGTTCTATGTTCTATATACTCACAGTTTAAATTAGCAGCTGTTGTGTGTCAGAAAAACACATTTAACATCACAATTTAAACCACAGTACCACAAACAAGAAAGAGTAACAGATACATATAATAAAGTTCCAACTAAATGCACACCCCTCATATTAAATTTAGATTAATGTGTACATATGTAATTTCCCTCTTATTTAACTTTCAATTTTTATTTTATTTAAAAATAAGATCATAAGAAAAGGAGCCCATCAAGTCAGTTAAATATGATCAAGGCCAATCTGATTGTGGCTTTAACATCACTTTCTTGTCTGTCCCTCATAACCCTCAACTCCTGTGTCAATCAAAAAAATCTGTGAAACTCAGTCTTGCAGGAAGTGCTCTCAGCTGCAGAAACTGGAGCTCCAGCTTTCAGAGCTGGAGCAGTGGCTGGAGACACTGGGGCTGAAAGTTACGTAGATAGCACGTTTACAGAGGTGGTCACACCAAAGCTCAAGGGATTGCAGGAAAGAAGGGAATGGGTGACCACCAGGCAGTCCAGGAAGAACAGGGAGATAGTGCAGGAATCCCCTGGGGTCCCATTCACTAATCGGTATTCCATTTTGGAAGCTGATGAGGTATTGGTACTTCAGAGGAGTGCAGTCAGAGCCAAGCTTATGGCACCACAAGTGGCTCGATTGTACAAGGGGGAGGAAGACGAAAGGAAGAGCAATAGTGATAGGGGATTAATTAGTCAGGTGAGCAGACAGGCATTTCTGTGGCTGTATATTTGACTCCAGGATGGTGTGTTGCCTCCCTGGTGCCAGAGTCAGGGACGTCAATGAACGGCTGCAGGACATTCTGAAAGGGGAGGGTGATGAGTCAAAGGGTCATGATACATGTTGGCATCAATGATATAGGTAAAGTGAGGAATGAGGTCTTGCATCACGAATTCAGGGAGCTAGGCAGTAGAGCAAAAAGCAGGACCTCAACAGTTGTAATCTCTGGATTACTCCCAGTGCCAAATGCAAGTGAATATAGAAATAGGAAAATGAGGCAGATGAAAGCGTGGCTCAAGAGTTGGTGCCAGAGGGAGGGTTTTAGATTCCTGGATCACTGGGACTGTTTCTGAGCAAGGTGAGAGGCGTACAAACAGGACAGTCTGCACCTGAATCATATTGGGGCCAGCATCCTTGCGGGTAGGTTTGCTAGAGCTATTCAGAGGAGTTTAAACTAGTCTAGCAGGGGGAGGGAACACAGAACAAAATAGAGACACATCATGCTGAAATAAAGGAAGCAAGTCAGAGTGAGTTCAGCTATGTTGAGTGTCAAGAGAGTAAGTCAAGGCTGGATGGTCTTTATTTTAATGCTAAGAGTGTAATAGGTAAGACTGATGAGTTAAGGGCATGGATTGAGACGTGGAAGTGTGATATTGTTGCCATCACAGAAACATGGTTGAGGGAAGAGCAGGACTGGCAGCTCAACATTCTGGGGTATAGGATCTTAGGTGAGACAGCGGAGGATGTAAAAAGGGAGGTGGTGTAGCATTATTAAGGAGTAAATTACTGCAATAAGGAGAGATGATATCTTAGAAGGGTCTTCAAACGAAGCTTTGTGGCTAGAACTTAGAAATATAAAGGGTACAGCCACATTACTGGGAGTGTATTATAGGCTCCCAAAGAGTCAACGGGAAATAGAGGAGCAGAAATGAAGACAGTTCACTGAGGTGTGTAAGAATAATATTCAGGTAATTATACTAGGGGATTTCAACTTTCCCAAAATAAATTGGGATATTCATAGTGTAAAGGGTTTAGAGGGGACGGATTTCTTGAAATGTATTCAAGGGAGTTTTTGTTTCAAATATACCAGGCCCAACAGGGATGAAGCAATGCAGGATCTCGTTCTGGGGAACAAAGCCAAACAAAGCCTCAATTTGGCAGTGGGGGAGCATTTTAGCAATCGCAACCACAACACGATATGGTTCAAGTTTGTTATGAACAAGAAGAAAGACGAGCTGCAAAAGACGGCTTTGGATTAGGGGAAGGCAGATTTTATTAAAATAAGGCAGGATCTGGCCAAAGTTGACTGGAAACAGATCCTTGCAGGAAAGTCTACGGCAGAGCAGTGGGAGACATTCAAAAAGGAACTGGGTACAGGTCCAATATGTTCCCTAGAGGGGGACATGTAGGAGTGGTAAGTTCAGGGAACCATGGATGTCTAGGACAATTCAGGACTGAATAAGGAAGAAAAGAAGAGCTTTTAGAAAGTCCAAAGTAGCAATTCAGCTGTGGTCTTATAAGAATTTAGGAAGTGCAAGAGGGAATTTAAGAAAGCAAATAGAAGAGCAAAAAGAGGCATGAAATAAGAACTTGTGAACAAGATTAGAGAGAATCCCAAGACACTTTATAAATACATTAAGGAGGAGAGGTTAACCAGGGAAAGAGTGGGGCCCATTAGAGACCAAAGGGCAATGTGTGTGAAGCCACAGGACATGGGAGCGGTGTTAAATTAATACTTCACTCGGGCAGAGGAGAACATATGTACAGAATTCAGGAAAAGGGACTGTGAGGAACTTGTACAGTTTGACATTGGAAATGAGGAGGGGTTGGAAGCTCTGACAGGCCTAAAGTTGGACAATCCCCAGGTCTGGATGAATTGCATCCCAGACTGCTGTAGGAGGCGAGGCAGGGAATTGCAAGGGGTCTGACGCAAATCTGGCCATGGGGGAGAGGATGGGAGGATGGTTAATGTGGTTCCACATTTCAAGAAGAGTGATAGAGATGAACCAGGAAATTACAGATTGGTGAGTTTCACGGTAGCGGTGGGAAAACTATTGGAGAAAATTCTGAAGGAGAGAATTAATCTCCACTTCGAAAGCCATGGGTTAATAAAGGATAGTCAGCATGGCTTTGTCAGAGATCATGCCTAACAAATTTGATAGAAGTTTTCAAAAACGTGATTGAATGTGTGGATGAGGCAAGTGCAGTTGACGATGTAGTTTATACTGATTTTAGCAAAGCCTTTGACAAGGTCCCACATGGGAGTCTGATTGAGAAGGTTGAAGCATATGGAATTCAGGGAAACTTGGCGAGATGGATCTGGCTTAGTAATAGGGTGGCACAGTGGTTAGCACTGCTGCCTCACAGTGCCAGGGACCCGGGTTCGATTCCTGGCTTGGGTCACTGTCTGTGCGGAGTCTGCATATTCTCCCCATGTCATCATGGGTTTCTTTTGGGTGCTCGGGTTTCCTCCTACAGTCCAAAGATGTGCAGGTTAGGTGCATTGGCTATGCTAAATTCTCCCTCAGTTACCCAAACAGGTACCCGGGTGAGGCGACAAGAGGATTTTCACAGCAACTTCATTGCAGTGTTATTGTAAGCCCACTTGTGACATTAATCAATAAACTTAAACAAAGGGTGGTGGTAAAAGGCTGTTTGAGTGACAGGAGGCCACTCAAACAATGGCGTATCACAAGGTTCACGCTGGGAACCTTATTGTTTGTTATATATATATATAAATGATATAGATGATAATGTGTGGGGAAATAATAAGCAAGTTTGCAGACGACACCAAGATTGGTAGGGTGGTTAATAGCAAAGAAGAAGTAATAGGTTACTGGAAGATACAGATGGGTTGGTCAGATGGGCAGAACAGTGGTAGATGGTATTTAACCCTGATAAATGCAAGGTGATGCACTTTGGAAGAAGTAACAAGACAAGGGATTATTAATGAATGGCAGGACACTAGGAAGCTCAGAGGAACAGATGAATCTTGGGGTGCTTATTCACAGATCCCTGAAGGCAGCAGAGCAGGTAAATAGGATAGTTAAGGCATCTGGGACATGTGCTGGAAAATGGGATTTGTGCAATTTAATGGTAGTTATGGTTGGTGCAAACTCGATGGGCTGAAGAGCCTTTCCTACGCTGTATGGCTCTATATGTAGATATTCTATCATTGAGTATATTCAAGGCTGAGTTAGATATTTAGTATCTCTGGGAATCAAGGGGTATGGAAGCAGGTGGTAAAGAGGAGTTGAATCAGAGTAGGCTTAATGAACTATAACTATATAGTTGACTCCTGCTACGACTTCTTATGTCCTTAAAATTTCAAAGTCAAAATTATGTTTTTCAATTAAGTTGTGATTGCAGATGCCACCCCACTGAGTTGACTTCCAGGTTTTGCAATGCATTTCTAAATACTGCTCCAAAGCCACCTTTAGACTTATATCTGCACCAATGTTTCTTTAAAACAAGGGTCACCATCCATTAAAATATGTTTACAACTCTATCTTACAAAATAGGGCAAAATGGAGAATATCTTGAATCATATTTGCTGGTTGAATTTTCATATTGTTTTAAACTGACAAATAGAGGAACTGTATCCTCATTGATCGATAAGACACAATATATTTCTTATATGTTGCATTTAACTTAAAATCTTGCATATTCAGACACCTCCACCATTACAATTTTTGGTAAAGTTTATATGCTAACAAGGTTAAAGAGATATGTAAGCATTTATAATATCATGTAAACGATTATTGGTTATGAAATAGTTGCATAGCTCAGCTATGACATGAACGTTTTGAACTTTTTTTCCAACTCTATCCTCTATATTCTTTCGTCCTTATGCGTAGGTAAACCTTCTTTATTTTATCTGTTGCTGACTTTAAAAAAAAAAATAAATCAATTGTCCTTGAATTTATTTAATGTTAAATTTAAAACCTATGAGTTTGTTTTTTCCCTGCTGGTCTTTCTCAGTATTTGTTCCCAGATAAATAAACAGATGTTTCTCACTACCTGATAACTTGCTCCTTTTAGATATATTGTCCTGCTGTTTATTGAAAGTTAATGGCACTACCTGCAGAGCAAGAGAAGAATATTTCTCTGCTGCCAGCCTTTCCTCTTACAACTCAATACTTTCTGTTCTCCGACACAGAAAAATAATTAAATATTACCCCACTGTCTGCCTGTTCTCTTACAATTCAATACTACATGCTCCCCAAGATACAAGTGCAATTTTTCTGCCATTTTCTAATGCTTAAAGGTCTGCTGTTTGCCAAAGTCGCTTTTGCTCCTTTCTGATATGTAGATATGTCTCCTTTGTTCTCAAAATTAAATGCTACTTCCTGTTCAACCGTTACATAATTATTTTCCCACTGGAAATTTTTTCTCCTAAAATATAATAAAGCAACCAGCTCAGTAGATTATAATTAATAGCCCACATCAATGGTACATGACACAAAAAAGAAAATAGATTCTGGGGACACGTCAACAAATACTGAAGACTTAGGTGACAAATACAAGAGTCAAATCTGTGCAAAGGCACACAAAATGATAGGAACGAAGAAATAACAAAGACAATTGGCAAAGGTGAGAGGCAGAGAGGGCAGCAACATTGGGCAAAGTATACCTGATTCCATTTCATTGATGATCCAATAATGACAGAATGGTGTCCTTTTATTTGTACTGAATTATCCTATTAATACAACCAAATGCTTTTTGCTTTACTTACAACTTCTCTGCATTGGTTATGAACCATCAGTGAACTGTACACAATGAGAAGTCTCACAACAACACCAGGTTAAAGCCCAATAAGTTTATTTGCTTTCAAAACACTGCTCCTTCATCAGGTGAGTGGACGTAGGTTCACAAACATGGCATATCGAGGCAAAGACACGATTGGAAGATAATTACAGATTGGAATGTGAAGAATGATTGGAATGCAAGTCTTTCCAGGTAATCAAGTCTTTACAAGTACAAACAGTGTGCGTGGAGAGAGGGATGATCCACAGGTTAAAGAGGTGTGAATTGTCTCCAGCCAGGAGACAATTTGGGATATCGGCGAGACCATGCAGACGCTACGACAACGGATGAACGGACACCGCGCAACGATCGCCAGGCAGGAGTGATCCCTTCCAATCGGGGAGCACTTCAGAAGTCAAAGGCATTCAGCCTCTAATCTTTGGGTAAGTGTTCTCCAAGGCGGCCTTCAAGACATAAGACAACGCAGAATCGCTGAGCAGAAACTGATAGCCAAGTTCCGCACGCATGAGGATGGCCTCAGCCGGGATCTTGGGTTCATATCACGCTACTTGTAACCCCCACCATACTGCCTGGATTTGCAAAATCCTACGAACTGTCCTGGCTGGAGACAATTCATACCTCTTTAACCTGTTATCATCTCCCTCTCCATGCAAACTCTTTGTACCTGTGAAGACTTGCATTCCAACCATTCATCACATTCCAATCTGTAATTATCTCGCAATTGTGTCTTTGCCTATACATGTTTATGAACCTACCTCCACTCACCTGATGAAGGAGCAGCACTCTGAAAGCTCGTGATTCCAAATAAACCTGTTGGACTTTATCCTGGTGTTGTGAGGCTTCTTACTGTGCCCACTCCAGTCCAATGCCGGATCTCCACCCCATGTACACAATAACACCTGGATCTCTTTCTCTCAACCATTTCCACTATTCTTCCCTGGAAATTAATGTATTCTGTATTGGTCCTACCTATATTTTTTGAGGTCCTACCAATATTCATGACATTGCATTTATTTATGTTAAATAACATTTGGCATGATTTATCTATTTCCCACATGCATTTCTTTGCATTCGATTGTAATTCTTTACTGTATTAACCCTTGCAAATGCATCCTCTGCACATTTACTGAGGATACATACCCCAAATGCCCCTGTCCAGATCATCAATAAATAGGCAAATTTAGAAAACACAAGATAATTTGTAACATGCCTTCAGGCTATCCACAAAGATATTAGAGGTAAAAAAAATCTAAAGTAAGAAGCTACAATTGGCAAACCACCGTTCCTTGTAAGTGAAAAATAATAAGACATTTTGGATGGTGAAGAAAAATGATTATCAGTGCTTTACAATCCGAAAAAAAACTGCAGAAGAATTTTGCTGCCAGTATAGAAGCTCAGTAAGAAGTTTAACAACACCAGGTTAAAGTCCAACAGGTTTATTTGGTAGCAAAAGCCACACAAGCTTTCGAGGCTCTGAGCCCCTTCTTCAGGTGAGTGGGAATTCTGTTCACAAACAGAACTTATAAAGACACAGACTCAATTTACATGAATAATGGTTGGAATGCGAATACTTACAACTAATCCAGTCTTTAAGAAACAAAACAATGGGAGTGGAGAGAGCATCAAGACAGGCTAAAAAGATGTGTATTGTCTCCAGACAAGACAGCCAGTGAAACTCTGCAGGTCCACGCAACTGTGGGAGTTACAAATAGTGTGACATAAACCCAATATCCCGGTTGAGGCCGTCCTTGTGTGTGCGGAACTTGGCTATCAGTTTCTGCTCAGCGACTCTGCGCTGTCATGTGTCGCGAAGGCCGCCTTGGAGAACGCTTACCCGAATATCAGAGGCCGAATGCCCGTGACCGCTGAAGTGCTCCCCAACAGGAAGAGAACAGTCTTGCCTGGTGATTGTCGAGCGGTGTTCATTCATCCGTTGTCGCAGCGTCTGCATAGTTTCCCCAATGTACCATGCCTCGGGACATCCTTTCTTGCAGCGTATCAGGTAGACAACGTTGGCCGAGTTGCAAGAGTATGTACCGTGTACCTGGTGGATAGTGTTCTCACGTGAGATGATGGCATCTGTGTCGATGATCCGGCACGTCTTGCAGAGGTTGCTGTGGCAGGGTTGTGTGGTGTCTTGGTCACTGTTCTCCTGAAGGCTGGGTAGTTTGCTGCGGACAATGGTCTGTTTGAGGTTGTGCGGTTGTTTGAAGGCAAGAAGTGGGGGTGTGGGGATGGCCTTGGCGAGATGTTCGTCTTCAGCAATGACATGTTGAAGGCTCCGGAGGAGATGCCGTAGCTTCTCCGCTCCGGGGAAGTACTGGACAACGAAGGGTACTCTGTCTACATTGGGGAAACTATGCAGACGCTGCGACAATGGATGAATGAACACCGCTCGACAATCACCAAGCAAGACTGTTCTCTTCCTGTTGGGGAGCACTTCAGCGGTCACGGGCATTCGGCCTCTGATATTCGGGTAAGCGTTCTCCAAGGCGGCCTTCGCGACACACGACAGCGCAGAGTCGCTGAGCAGAAACTGATAGCCAAGTTCCGCACACACAAGGACGGCCTCAACCGGGATATTGGGTTTAAGTCACACTATTTGTAACTCCCACAGTTGCGTGGACCTGCAGAGTTTCACTGGCTGTCTTGTCTGGAGACAATACACATCTTTTTAGCCTGTCTTGATGCTCTCTCCACTCCCATTGTTTTGTTTCTTAAAGACTGGATTAGTTGTAAGTATTCGCATTCCAACCATTATTCATGTAAATTGAGTCTGTGTCTTTATAAGTTCTGTTTGTGAACAGAATTCCCACTCACCTGAAGAAGGGGCTCAGAGCCTCGAAAGCTTGTGTGGCTTTTGCTACCAAATAAACCTGTTGGACTTTAACCTGGTGTTGTTAAACTTCTTACTGTGTTTACCCCAGTCCAACGCCGGCATCTCCACATCATGTATAGAAGCTACCAGCGTTAAAACAGCAATCATTGACACACTCCGTGCCACTGCTCCACTACCGATGCGTGAGCTGTCTGGCCGATATCCAGTTGAGGATGAGCAGAAACTTCTTCCAGTTAAATACTTGGAAGAATTCAGCTCCGGCCACAAAGTCCACGTTGTTCGCAATCTCAGAATTCTATTTGACCCGAGCTGAAGTCCTGAGACTCATCCTGAGGCTGCAACCATTCAACCCAGCAGGCGATGTACTTTCCACCGCTCTAAATGACCAGTTGATGCGGAGACTAACACTGAAGATTTCCAGGCGGAATTTGGACATTTTAAATAAACACCAATGAGTATTTTGTTTCTTTTTTTTATTCCCCCCCGAACATTCCCGAACCATTACTAGTTCGCTAAATGTGAACATTGAGAATGTAGTGTCGGGGAACTCAGCTGCATTTCCCCTTGCAGGAACAGAAAACTACAAATGTTGTCTTTCCTGGCCTGGACATGCTGAAACCAACAGTACCACGAAAGGAACAGAGTCAAAAGGTCATTGACTTGAAATGTTGACTTTGTTTCTGTTCTCCAGAGTTGCTGCTTGACTTGAAGCATTTTAAACATTTTCTGGTTTTATTTCAGATTTCTAGTAACCGCAGTATTTTGCTTTTGTGTAGCTTGAAAACCACTGCTGCCTGACATTGATTAACTCAGGAGTCAGAACCTGTTATCTTCCTTGTTTGCAGGATTTAACTACTCACTAAATAAGCTTGCTGAACTGTCAGGAGCTCAGAGAATTTCAATGAACACCTGTTAACGCATACAACTGAATAAAAAAAGTATCTTCCTGCCTTTTGCCTAATCCGAAACAAAATGATTTTATTTCGGACACAGAATTTCACGAATTGTTCCAAACCTCTGAGAATGACACTTGTGAAACTTTTCTTAACAGACAGTTCGGAGTTTTGCTTCTCGTCTAGTCTCGGTTATTGAACACAGGACAAGTTTGGTGGGACATTTCGCTACTTTAAAAGGGTGCTACAAAAGTGCATGTTATAGAATAAACGATCGTGTGGATTTGGACTGGCTGAGTTCGGGCAAATGTAAAAAGTTGTTGTTATAAGAGAGTGAGACAGTGCTGAGAGAAAATGTTCTTAACCTCACACAGGTCCCAATAAGAGGGAGATTAGCGTAACTTGTAGTCTTCGTTCATGCATGTGATCCAATGAATATTTAACTACTTACAATGGAATTTTTCATCATGGCTTTCACTGTGAAACCTTCAGTTACTCTATGATCCTTCTTGGGTCTTTGATACATTGCCGCCAGAAGTTTCTGGTTGCTCTTTTCCACTGCGTAGGCAGCTGGCATTTTATTTGTTGTGAGGGCAGAGTAGCAGTGAGACACCTCCTACTGAACAAATTCCGCTGTTGTTGTATTCCTCTTGCGGCGGCTCTAACAAAATCTTGGTTGACAAAACAGCTGCTGGTTTTGCTGGCAGCTGCGTTGCTAAGGGAGATGTTAAACAAACGCCGTCATTTCCGTCGCCTCAGAACGCGCCCCGTTATTTCAGTTTGACAGCTAGCACGTGACACTGAGGCCGGTTTGTCTTTTGAACCCGGGCGCCTCCACCACAGAAAACTTCTTTTTATTTTTCGCTCTTGGGCAATTCAAAAAAAATCCCCCCAAAACAACCCACAACTTTCACAGGAAGGAGAGCACGTTGGTCGCTTCCCCTCCCGAGCAGAAGCCCTCAGACTTCAACTCTCGCAATCGGCCTCACTCATTGACTCACCCCCATCACCTCACCTCCCCCCCCGCCGCCCGCTCCCCCCACGGCTTCCTCACAATCTCTTGAGACCTCCTTTGACTCTTTTTTTAAATAATCGTTCATCTATCACGTCACATCGCCCGCACTGCGAGCCCCCTCGAGCGCCCCTCGCGCACTCTCCACACCCCCCAACGCTCGAGCCCCTCGCGCGCTCTCCGATTTCCCTCCCCTCACTCCTGCCTTTGCGCTCGAGCCCCTCGCGCGCTTTCTCGACGTTGTTGATAAACAATCCCGGCACTCACTTGACGAGGACGTTAGCACGCAGGCGCCGAGTGAACCGGCCGACAGGTTTTTGACGATAATACTGTACAGTTGACCTGGCACATAAAGTTCGGCTCTTCCCAAATTACAAGAAGTTACCCTCCCTCCCTCATAGAGCTGAAGCGATCAAAGAAATGATCGGTAGGTGACTGGTTGAAAAACAAAACCGCCTTCTTGCGAGGTGTTGTTTAAATTTTATCAGTGACACTTGTGTGCATGAGATTTGTTAGGCTGACATTCACTTTAGAAAACGCGCATTTTAAGGAAAGGAAATGTGCGAAATGATTGAGGAATTATCAAGCATTAAAAAAATTATATAATGTTTTAGTTTGGAATATAATGCCTGTGTGAAAAAAAATACTAGTACCTCCCCGGCGGGGAATTGAACCCCGGTCTCCCGCGTGACAGGCGGGGATACTAACCACTATACTACCGAGGATTGGACAGGTTTGTGTCTTAATTGTACAGTAGAAGAAGGCATTATTGGAGATTACAACGCTATTACCAGTTAGGGATTAATTTCAGACAAATCGATTAAATAAATCGGGTAGTTTAATGAGTTTTGAACATAACTTTACATATTGGATTTCTGTGTCAGGGAGATGAGCAAGACTATTCTTAACTTGAGCCGTACGAAAAAACAGCCTATCAGCTTGCTCTGAAGTGACTCACAAGTCAGTTCCTTAACAAATTGGATATATTTTGATAGACCAATTCAGTGCCTTGTTATCTATTTTTGGTATAATCTGCATTGTTATCCTAACACAAGAGGTAAAAATTTGTTGAATATTTGGTGCATTATATAGTATGTGTGTGTGAACTGTGGATTTTCTTTGCTTTTAATGATTGAAATGGGCTGTTTGTGGGTACAACACAGTAAGCCAGTCCAACACCGGCATCTCCACATTGTGGGTACAGCTGCAAGACTCTGGTTAAAATACTTCAATGGTCCACAAAGACTGCTACCAAAGCTTATCCCACACCTTGCACAAAGCCACAATGACGTCAGCGAAGCATTGTGATTCCGCTGAAAAATCTTCCACGATATCCTGTATTTTGTTCATTGAACATGCTGTTCTTCTCCTAAATAAAGTTTTTGCTATGATTTTCATGTAATAGGCCAAGCTGTAACCTTACTATGAACAAGATGCTATGGTTACAAATTTGATGTGCTGGTTAGGTGCACTGGCTATGCTAAATTTTCCCTCAGTGTACCTAAACAGGTGCTAGAATGTGGCGACTTGGGGATTTTCACAGTAACTTCATTGCAGTGTTAATGTAAGCCTACTTGTGACAATAATAAACTTTAACTTTAAAATGTATTTATTGCAGCTTGCTGTTGGAACAGGGACAATGCATTCTGAGTTTTTCTGAGGCTGCTTGACAGGGGAGATGGCAAGGATGCGAAATTTTACAACCTCTTCGTGCCGTTTTGCGGCAGGAAAATGTTGTAAAATCTGGCGTAAAGCGGCTATTGTGAATGGCGCCCATTTGTGCACCTGTCACAATTTTAGAACACAGTTTAAAAATAGCAGAGACTCTCCCATTTAAGAAGATAAGGAGGAATTTCTTCTCTTAGGTCATTAGTGTTTGGAATTTTCTCCCTCAGTGAGCGATGGAGGCTGATTGAATATATAAAAGATTGGGTTAGGCATTTTTTCGATTGATTAGGGAAAGTAGAGTTATGGAGAACAGGCAGGGAGGTGGAGTTGAGATCATGTCAGATCAGCTGTGATGTTACTGGTTTGATTTGATTTGATTTATTATTGTCACATGTATTAACATACAGTGAAAAGTATTGTTGCTTGCGTGCTATACAGACAAAACATACCATTCATAGAGAAGGAAACGAGAGAGTGCAGAATGTAGTGTTACAGTCATAGCTAGGGTGTAGAGAAAGATCAACTTAATGCAAGGTAAGTCCATTCAAAAGTCTGACAGCAGCAGGGAAGAAGCTGTTCTTGAATCGTTTGGTACGTGACCTCAGACTTTTGTATCTTTTTCCCGAAGGAAGAAGGTGGAAGAGAGAATGTCAGGGGTGCGTGGGGTCCTTAATTAAGCTGGCTGCTTTGCCGAGGCAGCAAGAAGTGTAGACAGAGTCAGTGGATGGGAGGCTGGTTTGTGTGATGGATTGGGCTACATTCACGACCTTTTGTAGTTCCTTGTGGTCTTGGGCAGAGCAGGAGCCATACCAAGCTGTGATGCAACCAGAAAGAATGCTTTCCATGGTGCATCTGTAAAAGTTGGTGAGAGTCGTAGCGGACATGCCAAATTTCCTCAGTCTTCTGAGAAAGTAGTGGCGTTGGTGGGCTTTCTTAACTATAGTGTCGGCATGGGGGACCAGGACAGGTTGTTGGTGATCTGGACACCTAAAAACTTGAAGCTCTCGACCCTTTCTACTTCATCCCCATTGATGTAGACAGGGGTATGTTCTCCTTAACGCTTCCAGAAGTCGATGATAATCTCCTTCGTTTTGTTGACATTGAGGGAGAGATTATTGTTGCCGCACCAGTTCACCAGATTATCTGTCTCATTCCTGTACTCTGTCTCATCATTGTTTGAGATCCGATCCACTACGGTGGCGTCGTCAGCAAACTTGAAAATCGAATTGGAGGGGAATTTGGCCACAGAGTCATAGGTGTATAAGGAGTATAGTAGAGGGCTGAGAACACAACATTGTGGGGCACCAGTGTTGAGGTGGAGCAGGCCTGAGGAGTTGAATGACCTACTCATGTTGCTATTTCTAATGTTCCTATGTATGAGTTGCAGCACCTGCTAATGAATGCGATCAGTTAACAGGGAAAAAAACATGTATGCTTGCTGTTAGCCCTGCTGAACGCATATTTCTAGTTGTTTAGATTTGTATCTTGGTTGAAAGCCTTACTATAGCAAAATAATATTTACTATGTGGATCTAGCTATGATAACCTCCCACGAAGTCCACAGGGAATCACTGATTAATCTCCTTGTGGGGCTTGTTGAGTATGAGTCTCCTGATAACAGGCAGTGGCCTGCCCAACTGGAACTAATTACCTGAGCCTTTTAAAAGACAGGCCCAGAACAGGGTCTGCTGAACTGCAATCTAAGGCAGGGACTCGTGTGTGTACACCATGCTCGTGTTTTACTTTACATTCTGTAAATAAACAATGTTTCTTTCCAGTCGGACTTCCTAAGTCATTACATTATCAAACATGTGTAAGGGTCGGGATTAGGGATGTCATCCTCTTGTTCTTTTCATATGTGGGTGCCTCTCACATGGTTCATAGAAATCATAGAAACCCTACAGTGCAGAAGGAGGCCATTCGGCCCATCGAGTCTGCACCGACCACAATCCCACCCAGGCCCTACCCCCACATATTTTTACCTGCTAATCCCTCTAACCTCCACATCTCAGGGGCAATTTTTTTTAACCTGGCCAATCAACCGGTTCAACTAGAGGCCTGGGTTGCTCTGAGATGGATTCTGATATTCAACTCTACGGTAAAGACTTATTTAGACTTCACATGGTCATGTAAAATGGTTAATGGTGAGATGGTAGCCTGCTTTACACCTCCCCTAATTTTTATTGATGGGATAGATAGTACGAAACTGGCAAACTGGTGTCACACCTGTTGGCAGGATCAGGCATCTGGCTTTTTCCTATTAATCCTTTTGTCATTTTTTTCGAAATTTCCTCAAGTTTTTTTAAACGAAAAAAGCCAAGGCAATTGATAAAGCCAGCCAGTAGAAATAACCTATTCATTCATATACTTAATTTAAAAACAATGAATACTTGGAAACTTACAACCAAACCAATTTAAATATTGATGCAGGGTGACTGAAAAAAACACTTGTACTACCCTGAGGTAATGCTAGGACTGATCATATTAAGTCTGGTTGGGGAAAACATCAAACACTAGAGGACCGTTATGGATGCCAGAGGAAGAGTGAAACCATATGGGATGATGTTACTGACCTTGCTCAACTTAATGGCATCAAAAACATCACATTAATTTGCAATCGTCCTTGGTGTCCTCGCTTATCTGCTGTAGCCTAGTTTATCTGCTGTGGGAGTTCGAGTGGTGATGTGGTGAATGCTAAATGGGGAAAAATTAAGCTTTAGTATGAACAAAAGAGAATCTTTCAAACATGGAAGGAACTTGCTGCTTTTACAATTGCTCCAATTTACTGAGAAATTGTAATTGTGTGTTATCTATCAAAAATTGGGCTGGAAAGAAGAATGTTGATCTTGGGGAGTAAGATAAATAAAAGGTGATTGTGACTCCCAATGCCTAAACTTTTTATCACTGCTATTGTCTGTAATCTTTTACAAACATTTTCAGTGCCTGAGTTCAGTAGCTTGATTAATCATCCATCAATCCGCTTGAGTAATAATTAGTTTGATATTTTTATGGTTGATTCATTGTTAAATTAATTCTTATTTCCTCTCATCTTAAAATTATAGAATGGTTGTTAAGCAGACTGGATTTTCCAGATTGCAACATTTACATTCCTTGCACACCTGTACATGTAAAAATCCTGTAATTATTTACATCAAAAACCACAAAGATGCATGGAATTGGAAATTATACATTCGGTTTCTTAAAGGAAAATGACCAAAAATAGTGCAAGAGTGTCGACTCACTAAAAGTACACACAATTTTACATTCTTTTTAAAGGAAAATGTAAGGTTAGAGGAATGGCCTTCACATTCTCCACCTGCCCTTTTTAAGAAAAAGAATGTCAGGTGCAAATTGGCACAGAGCAACAGGATTATGGAATTGAACTTGTGGCTGAATTTTTGCGGGAAAAAGGAATTCCTTTAATTGGGCCAGTACCACTGGTCCTGGAACAAAAAGAGTCTGTACTGATGGGATGGGTTGAACCTGCACTGTACGGATTCTATAAACCAGACCAGGATTCTAGCTGAAAAGATCAATAGGCTGTCGAAAGGACCTTTAACCAATAGAGGCAGGTGCACTCAAGCAGAAAAACAAAATAAGTGAAAATAGCCTAGTTGTTATAAAAAGGGAACGTTACATGTATTATGAACAGTTCAAGCTTACTCATTATGAAAAGGATACTGAAGTATTGGAAAAGGTGCAAAATATTTATAAGAATAATATCAGAAATAAGAACTGACTAGGTGCAAATATAGGGTTGATTAAATAGGTTTGGGCTCCTTTCTCAAGAAAAGAGAACAATGAGGGTGATCAAATAGAGAACTTTAAGATTATAAAAGGATTTGGCAGTGTAGATACAGAGAAAGTATTTCAACTTATGGGGAGACCAGAAGGAGAGGCCAGAATTATGAGATGGTCACCAATTATTCCAATAGGGAATGCAGGTGAAACCTCTTCATTCAGATATGGCTCAGTGGTTAGCACAATTGTCTCTAATTCGCAAGATTGTGGGTTTAAATCCCACAAAAAAGATGGTTGTCTGCCACTTTAGTGAGGGAGATGTCCACTGCTGGAAGTACTGCCTTGTGGGTGAAGCATTAAATTGAAGCCCTCTCAGGTGGATGTAAAAGATTCCATGACATCATTTCAAAGGGAATTCACCCTGGGGTTCTGGTCAATATTTAACTCTCAATCAGAATTCTAGAAACAAGGAGATAATGATCTGACCATTATCACATTGCAGTTCGTGGCAGCTTGCTGTGCACAAATTGGCTTTCTTGCATTACAGCAGTGACTAACTACAGTGACTTACTCAAACTTGTCATTGTATTACCAGCTGTGGAGGACCATGTATTTGACACAAGGTAATATGGGGTGTTTTTGTGTTCAAAACTTGAGCTGTTGTGCCAACATGGGCAAAGTATAGGGCAAGAACAATTTCCTGTGGTACTGGTGGAGGCAGTATACTTTTGCAGCGGGGAAGGCGGCTCAAAGTGTCCACGTTTGAAATGTTTGTGTGCCTGGCCTATGTGGAAAAGTATACTTGTAGACAGCTAGCAAAAGAGCCCAGTAAGTAGTCTCATAACACCAGGTTAAAGTCCAACAGGTTTATTTAGTAGCACGAGCTTTCGGAGCGCTGCTCCTTCATCAGGTGAGTGCAGGATTTGTTTCACAAACAGGGCATATATAGACATAAACTCAATTACAAGATAATGGTTGGAATGCGAGCCTTAACAGGTAATCAAGTCTTTACAGCTGCAGACAATGCGAGTGGAGAGAGGGTTAAGCACAGGTTAAAGAGGTGTGAATTGTCTCCTTCCAGGACAGTTAGTGAGATTTTGCAAGCCCAGGCAAGTCGTGGGGGTTACAGGTAGTGTGACATGAACCCAAGATCTCCGTTGAGGCCGTCCTCCTGTGTGCGGAACTTGGCTATCAGTTTCTGCTCGGCGATTCTGCGATGTCGTGTGTTTTGAAGGCCGCCTTGGAGAACGCTTACCTGAAGATCAGAGGATAAATGCCCTTGACTGCTGAAGTGTTCCCTGACAGGAAGGTAATTGTTGAGCGGTGTTCATTCATCTGTTGTTGTAACGTCTGCATGGTCTTGTCAATGTACCATGCTTTGGGGCATCCTTTCCTGCAGTGTATCAGGGAGACGACATTGGCCGAGTCGCAACATCTTCATGCACAGGTTCGAACAAGACTTCTTCACTGCACAGGACCTTCAACCGATACTATACACTAGATACACTGATGACATTTTCTTCCTTTGGACTCATGGCGAACAATCACTGAAACAACTATATGATGACATCAACAAGTTCCATCCCACCATCAGACTCACCATCGGTTGCATTCTTGAACACATGCATCTCCATCAAGGACGGTCACCTCAGCACTTCACTGTACTGCAAGCTCACAGATAATCTCACGATGCTCCACTTCTCCAGCTTCCACCCTAAACACGTTAAAGAAGCCATCCCCTATGGACAAACCCTCCATATACACAGGATCTGCTCAGATGAGGAGGATTGCAACCGACACCTTCAGATGCTGAAAGATGCCCTCGTAAGAACAGCATATGGCACTCGACTCATCGATCGATAGTTCCGAGGCGCCACAGCCAAAAACCGCACCAACCTCCTCAGAAGACAAACATGGGACAAGGCGGACAGAGTACCCTTCGTCGTCCAGTACTTCCCCGGAGCAGAGACGCTATGACATCTTTTCCGGAGCCTTCAACATGTCATCAATGGAGATGAACATCTCACCAAGGCCATCCCCACACCTCCACTACTTGCTTTCAAACAACCGCGCAACCTCAAACAAACCATTGTATGCAGCAAACTACCCAATCTTCAGGAGAACAGTGAACACGACACCACACAACCCTGCCATAGCAACCTCTGCAAGATGTGCTGGATCATCGACACATGAGAACACCATCCACCAGGTACACGGTACATACTCTTGTGACTCGGCCAACGTTGTCTACCTGATACGCTGCAGGAAAGGATGCCCCGAGGCATGATACATTGGTGAGACCATGCAGACGCTACGACAACGGATGAATGGACACCGCTCGACAATACCAGGCAGGAGTGTTCCCTTCCTGTCGGGGAACACTTCAGCAGTCAAGGGCATTCAACCTCTGATCTTCGGGTAAGCATTCTTCAAGGCAGCTTTCAAGACACACAATGCAGAATCGCTGAGCAGAAACTGATAGCCAAGTTCCGCACACATGAGGATGGCCTCAACTGGGATCTTGGGTTCATGTCACACTACCTGTACCCCCCACGACTTGCCTGGGCTTGCAAAATTTCACTAACTGTCCTGGAAGGAGACAATTCACACCTCTTTAACCTGTGCTTAACCTTCTCTCCACTCGCATTGTCTGCACCTATAAAGACTTGATTATCTGTTAAGATTCGCATCCCAATCATTATCTTGTAATTGAATTTGTGTCTATATATGCCCTGTTTGTGTAACAAATCCTGCACTCACCTGATGAAGGAGCAGCACTCTGAAAGCTTGTGCTAAAAAATAAACCTGTTGGACTTCAACCTGGTGTTGTGAGATTACTTACTGTGCCTACCCCAGTCCAACGCCGGCAACTCCACATCAAAAGAGCACGGTGTTGGACCAGGAAATAACTCCTCAGAAGCTGGTGTCCCTTCACCAGATTCCCTTTATTTATAAACTTTATTCCATTCATAGAATAGTTCTGGTACAGAGTCAGAATCCAGAGTGCCAAAAGACCTGACACACCCAGTTGTATATACTGATGAGACTCCCTGATTGGGCAGGCAATTATGATCTCAATCAGGGAGCTTATACTCCAGAGGCCAACTTCCTGTGCCTTGTTGAAGTGATTACAGATCCATGCTGAAGCTATGGGATGGAAGGCCTTATCCTTCTGAAATAGGCCTAATAGTGACTATTATGAAATACCATCCATAAATGTACTGATGGAACTTCTTCACTCTGAAAATGATGGCTAGTCCTTCTTTCTCAATTTGCGAATAAGATTCTCCCAAAAAAGTTCTCAGTGCGAAATTTGCATAAAAACTGGAGTAAATCCTGCTGTTTTTTTTCGTGGGATTTCAAAATGAATCTCCCACACTCTGTGCATCACAGAGTGTGCTAGCATGAATCACGATAAAAATCTGTGAGCCAGAGGGGGACAAGGCCTATTGGGGAGACGGGGCCTGTTGAGGGAGATTGAAAATCTATTCCCACTGGAGAGGCCGGCAGCATAGTGCTGAGCGGGCCACTGCGCATGCGCCAATCTGTCAAAGTGGAGATTGGTACATGCGCAGTAGCCCCGCAATGCCGGCATCTCGATTGCTGGGCTACTCAATTGCTGGCCATCCCCGCGACCCCATATCGCTGCCTTACCGGACCTAATCGGGCCAGCCCTCACCACCCCCCACTCCCGGCCTGCCTCGATCTCTTTCTTCCCTGCCACCCCCCTCCCCTCCCCACAGCCATGCCAACCCCCCCCGCCCACCCCAATGGTCAGCCCTAATTGCTGTCCTCCCTCCTTCTGTCATTGATCCCAAGTGCAGAGTAGCAGTGGGACCCCCACCCTCACCAATCTCCCTCAACAGGCCCCGTCTCCCCAATAGGCCTTGTCCCCCTCTGGCCCAATGTCCAGTGGGCTGTGCCAAGGTGCTCCTTCGGCATTGTCACTTTACACCTTGGGCAGTGCCAGGGGGTCAGACTGGCACTGCCAGGCTGACAATGCTCAGGAGGCACATCGCCACCTTACCCCCGATCTCTAAGGCATCCTTTCACTCCAGCAGGGTCGGGCCGCCAACTCCCCATTAGTGGGGAGCTGTTGTAAACCCAGCTGGAGTTAATCATTCCTGGCTGGGAGTGGGGGGAGGCTAGTGGGCCTGGAGACTTCAGTCCCAGGCCCGCTAATAATATTAAAATGTTCATTTAAATATTTAAAGCAACTCCCCGCCGATTTCTGGCGAGGAGCTGACGCCGCCCGAAATCTGGGGCCCTGAGACACGTGGAGGCCGTGGTGCCCAGCAGCAAGCCTGCTAAACAGCCTCCGTTGATGTCTCCCAGCCCGCTGCACTGCTAGAGCAGCGCAGTGGATTGAGAGAATCACCCCTAAGCTTTTTCAGCATCGGTCAGAGTCCTTGAGGTGTAAGTGATTGGCCTTTCTGCACCATCTTCTACCTTATGCGATAAAATCACTCCAATTCTGTACGGAGATGACTCCCAGATAATAATGATCTCTTTTGAGGGTCAAAATGAACTGAGAGTGGAGGACTGCACTGCCAGTTTAACTTGTTCAAAGGCCTTCTTCTGATGTTCTTTCCAATTCCACCTTTGGCTGGTGCTTCTTGAGCAGCCTGTGTGTGTAGGGGTGCCAACATTGTGGAAATGTTGGGAATAGATCTCCCATAATAGTTCACCATGCCTAAAAAAATATTTCAGTTCTGATACAGTTTTGGAGGCCGGTGCTTCTTTAATTGTTTTTAACTTCTCTTCCATTGGGAGCAGCTGGTTTGCATCTACACTGAACCCTAGATATGTTACTTCCTGAACTTGGAATGTGCTTAAATCTTTTTGAAACTTCTTCGAAATTTGCCAGATGTTCCTGTGTAGTTACTCTTACTGTAACCAGTACATCACTTAGATAAACCATCACCTTTGGTAGCTTTCCATCGTGCACTAGAAAATTGCACATGCTGATAATACTCCAAAGGGCAGCCAAGTATACAGGTATAAGCCTTTGTGGATGTTGATTGCAACAAAGTTTCGAGATGCCTCATCTATTTCTAATTGTTTATATGCATGGACGATATCAAATTTAGTGTAAGTAAAGCCTCCTGCTAGCTTCAATATTCAATCTTCAATCCTTGGTACAGGCTGATTTAATTTTGCTGCTTGATTGATGGTTAGTCTGTAATCTCCACATACCTTGATGGTTCTATCAGGCTTAACCCTAGGGATGATTGGAGCCACCGCTCCGAAAACTATTTATGATACCCAATTTTTCCAATGTTTTGAGTTCTGATTCATCTTTATCATGTAAAGCATAGGTACAGATTGGGCTCTAGAATTAAGGTGCGGCCTCAGGATCCATGTAAATTTTGGCTTTTAGGCCCATTATCTTGACTAACTGGCCTTGGAATATCTCTTGATACTTTATTAAGACTCCCTGGAAGTTCTCACTGTTGATCTTGAAGATTTCTGGTCAATTTAATTAAATTTGGTGAAACTAATCTTGGTCCATTAGTAGGGCCCTTGTCCAGCTACTCTATTAGGGGCAGTTGAGCTGACTGATGTGAGTAGCTTATGGATGTTGATGCTATTCCTAGGATCCTTAAAGCTTCCCTAGTGTATATTGCTAGGCTGGCCATTTTCCTTCCTAACTGCGAGGGTTGAACCCATTTTTGTAAATAACAAAATGATTCCTCCCCTATAACTGTTGTGGAGGCATCAGTATCCACTTCCATTCTGAGTGGCGGACTATTTATTTCTAAACCAACAGTAATTAGGGCCTCTTGTCCACCTGGATGTTGTTTAGCCTATATACTTCAGAATGCTTTCAGGGTTATTTTCAACGCTATTTACTGGAGTCGGATTTTATTTTTGTAGTCTTTGCTTGGTCCTGCATTTATTCCTAATGTACCCTCTTCAATTGCAGGCATAACATGTTTCTTCTCTGAATTTACATCTTTGCTGTGGCTGAGCACCCGTATACCGGTAGCATCCTTCATAGCTTCTGATCTGTGGACCGAATTCCTTAAATCTCTGCATTCTCTTTTGTTCCTTATTTTCCATATCCTCTTCCTTGGTGCCTCGACTGTAAACGGTGGACCTCACTTGCTTGCATGTTCTGCAGTTCCATCACTCCCCTTTCTCCACTTTCAATGGCCTGCGTGAGCTCTAATGCCCTCTTCAAATTAATCTCTGCCTCTGTGAGTAATTTCTTCTGTATGGGTCATGTTGTTAACATCATAGACTAGTCTATCTCTCAACATGTCGTTGAGCGCAGATCCAACCTCATAATGTTCAGCTGTTTACCTTAGGCTCAATACAAAGGCTGCTATAGACTTCCCTGGGATTCTTGTGGTTGAATTAAATTTATATTGTTACAAGAGCACAGAGGGCTCTGAATGATAATGGCCCTTAGCTAATTTGACAAGCTCCTTTAAAGTTTTGAAATCAGGGTATCTGGAGAAGTCATTCCGTATCAGGCTATAGATAGGAGCCTGCAGGTTGTAAGTAGGATGACCCGCTGCTTCGCTGCTTCTCTGCCCCCTCCCACCCCACAGAGATTTCATTGGCTTTTTAAAAAACAGGCATTTGTCATATTGCATCCACTGCTCTGTTTTTTAGCTCTGGGTTCCGTTTTCCAAAAAGGGAAAGTTTAATTGTCACAGGCTACTGAACAAGTTAGCTGTAGACGTCATTGACATAAAGTCTGCTCCCTCAAATTCTGCAGCAGAATGAAGACACTCCGATTGATCCTCGTCACCATATGTAGTACCCTCAAAGATGGGTGGCCACCATTTAATAAATAAATGAGCAAACGGTTTATTAGAGGACAATAACTATTTATGAAAAGAGTTATATAAAGGCTACTGTACTCCAGAAAAAAAAACTCAACCCAGGGATGTGTGTACTTCACTCTGATTGACTAAATGGGTCACATGACCCTCCGAGAATTCATTCCTTAAAGGGGCATGCTACCACAGATTTTGAGGGACCCCCACCACTGCCGACAAGTGGGCAAGTATCCTCATTTCACACCATTGTATTGATTTCTGTGCCAAATCTTTCGGCAAGGACTGTTGCAGCCCAAGCTGTGGTGAAGAAGGGTATCTTACACAGCAATCTCTGGATTCCCACATTTCTCTGCACATGTGCTGATGCCAGAAGTTGCTGTCCGGTTTACCTCATTATATTGGTGAGTGCTACTCGCCTCACCGTTATTATCAATGCAAATTTTGGGCCTGTGTTTCTTATTTGGTCCTTTGATGTAGGTTGTCTATTTAAAGTTGTAGAGTGGGAAGATTCTAACAGTGATGTGGTTGAGATAGGTTGCATGATTATATTAAAAGATATGATGATAGATAAGCAATGATAAGTGTTTAAATTGGGCAAGAGGTGCTGGAAAAAGTGAGCAGGACATTGGAACTCACTGCAAATTAGGGTGGTGGAAGCAGAGATGATCAATGATTTCTAAAGGAAATTGGATAGGCACTTGAGGGAGATAAACTTGCAGAATAAGAACTGCAGAGAAAGGATCTATGCTTGAAAATCAAGAAGTGGAATCAGTTTGGATGGAGCTAAGAAACAGCAAGGTGCAGAAAACATTTGATGGGCATTGTTTACAGGCCCTCTAACAGACGTTATAAAGTAGGGCAGAGTATAAATAGGAAATGAAAGGTACAAGTAACAAAAGTAAAACAGTAATCATTGGGGACTTCAATCTTCATATAGACGAGGCAAACCAAATTTAGAGTAATTGTGTAGAGGATGAGTTTATAGAGTGTATACAGGATAGTTTTCTAAATCAGCATGTCGGCTTGATAACAAGCTATCTTGGATCTAGTGTTGTGCAGTGAGAAAAGGTGAATTCATTACCTTATAGTAAAGGGGCTTCTCGGGAAGAGTGATAATCTATGATAGAATTTTACATTGAGTTTGAGAAGCTAATTTCAAAATTAGGGTCTTCAATTGCAACAAATGAGGCTATGTATTATGAAGGGTGAGAGGTAGATTGGGAAATAAGTAAAAAGATATGATGGCACACAGCAAAGGATTTAAAGAATTAGTATATAATTTGCAACAAATACACATTCCTTTAAAACACAAAGACTCCACAGGAAAAGTTGTCCAAATGAGGCTAACAGGAGGAGGTAAATTTAGTATGCACTGCATTTTATGTTGCTGCTGTAGGCGTGTGTCCGATGCAAACATGCATTAAATTGCACAAGAACATGTTGCACATGCGTCCTGGTGTATTGTGCCCTTGTGCAGTATTTTGGTTAGCGTGTGCGTGTGGGAGTTGTAAGCATGCTTGCTGACAATTAAATGGGCCAAAGCAGTGAGGTGGTGACAGACATATGTCTTATGACCCAGCAGCAACTTGAGCTACAATACATCAACCCTCATGCCTAATCAGTGGCTGTGAAGGTAAATGTTACCCTCAACGTCTATGCCTCAGGATCTTTCCAGGGATCATTAGGAGACTTGTCTGGTATATACCAGTAGACAGCACACAATTGCATTAAGGTTGTAACTAATGCTCTGTTTTTGTGAGGGATTTCCCAAAGATTTGGCATATCAGATGCAGAGAGCCATGGCCCAGGCTTCCCTCAGGTGCCATATGTTGCCATAAAGGCACCAATTTAACATGTAAAAATCTTTTTCAACTGCAAGTCCTTCTTAATCGATGTTCAGGTGGTTTGTGACCACCACAAGGTGTGGTGTCACATGTGTGTCCTTCATGTGTGTACAAGGTTCCTGGGCAGCTACCAATACTCCTTCATACTAAGGAATTCCGAATTCCCTCTGTTATTTCAGCCACAAATGCAGACTCTTGGTTGGTGTCTCGGGATAAGGGCTAATGTTTGAGAACTTGGAAAATGACCCTTTTAGTAGTCCACATATAGAGGCAGAGTGCAACTACAACAGCAACCACGTCATCACCAAGATTACCATTGAGCAGGCAATGGTATTTTAAAGATGCACTTCAGGTGCCTCGATCAGTCAGGTGGAACTTTACAATTTGCCGCAGCAAGAGTATCAAGAATAGTAGTGTAATGTTACATGCTGCACAACGTTGCACAGCGAGGGGCATATAAATTGATGACGATGAAGCAATGGGTAGAGCTCCAACCTCTGAGGATGAGGATGACGAAGAGGAGAAGGAAGCCCTTGTTCATTTGGAAGATTCCAAAACAGAGGAGAATGAGGAGGCTGCCAATAACTGTGCAGCTGGAAAGCATAGCCATGTAGCCAGGGCCGACTCTGTGTAGGAAATGATAATAACCAGATTGTTCCTTGTGCAAAATTGATTCTCCTAAGGTCCTCTCACAGCACAATTGCCATCAGCCAATCCCCAGAACCTGGTGACATATTCCACCTCGAGCACCCTGGATATTGACTTCACAATTACTCAAGGGACTGCTCATCCTCCACAAGAATAAACATCTATGAGGTTGGCTAAGTCACATTCATGTGGCTGAAACCCTCATCATCATAACCATGGACCTCACCATATTGCAAACAAACATGGTAATAAGTCATTCACAACCTGGCCCCTCATAAGAACTCCAATGACTGTAAAGGAGGGATCCATGCTGCCAAATTGTCCGTAATCAAACCATGTCCACAATGCTTAGAATGTCATAACGTCAGACTTCAAACTCTATACATGCTGATAGGATTGTATGTCATAACATCCATGCAGATAAGGCATCTTGTGCATGAGGAGCCCAAAACTGCACAACAACATCTCTTTGAAAGAACTTTTGCACCATGCATTCGAGCCTATGATCCAGTTTCTGACATAAGCACCAAATGGAACATTCCATTCCCTCATGTCTCTTCTGTGTGACATTCTATCAATAAAAGTGTAAAGCAAAGAGGTTGTATGCTTACACATATTAACCATTTTTACCATTTCATCAATGATCATTGTTAAGCTGTGGTGCAGAAAATGGCTCTGCATGGATGCTTGGTGCCATGTATGTTGCAGTTGTGACTCCAAGGTAGCATGCTGCATATTGCAAACACTTGACAGCCCTACTGTTTACTGCCTCTTAATCACACTATTATGCCATGACAGAGTGCAGCTGTGAGGGTCAAGGCTCAACACTGTGGCCGTGTCCTGACAGATAGGTGATAAGAGGGCATGGATATGAAAGTTAATAGTTAGAAGGGATTTACTCGGTTTGTTAATAGCTTAGTGTGGTGGACCTCAGTTGTGCCTTTGTCCTATATGGACCACTGTTGTGTGTGCTTGTCATACCTGGACACATCCCCTTCCAGTTTGGTTCCTCCCCTCGGCACCTAGTATAAAGGTGGCTGTCTCCTCCCCCTTGTTTAGTCCAGGTTGGTTATTTGTTGGGATCTGCTCCTGATTCTGTTGTGAATAAAAGCCTACACTTATATTGGCATATCGGTAGTCTTTCGCCTTATTGATAGCGCATCACTTAGTTAATTTGCTCACTGTTAGTTAGATAATTAAATTGTTACATGTTGATTTCAGAGAGAGTGTCAGGGATTTATTTTTATTTAACCACTAGTAGACCAGGTCGCACCACTTCACACACACTTTTTACAGATTGTAGGGCGAGGTACTTCTCTTTGGGTGTTTCGGTGTTAGTTCTCAGAGGGGGATCAACCTTTGCTTTATTACAGATTGTTAATTAATTGTTGGAGCTGTGTTGTTAATTCTTTTATGACTAGGCCACTTCATAGGTTTCACGGTACACAGACAAGAGTGAATTTTTTTAACAGAATGCTGCCTGAGATCATCCTGATAAGAGTGATCTCCACTTTTCCCTGATCAAGAAGGAGAAGTCCAGTCACAAGGCCCCTATCCCAGATGAGCATCCTGAGGTCAACCCCTTCCCCCAGCCCAAGTGCATCCAACCCCAGGTCCCTTGGGGGACCCTTCCTTTGCAGTGACAGAGGGGCACGACAGAGGGGCCCTCCTTCAGAGTCTCAGGCATCAGATCCACATTTGCCAGGATCTATACTGTTTGGCGTCTGCTAGATTTCCTGCTGGGGGTTAGGGGTGGAGTATCCCAGGAAGCCAGAGAATCAGGCTTTCAGCCCATTAATGACATTCAAATTAGGAAATGATCAGGGCCGCCGCAGTGGGAAGGGAGACTTGCAACGTGTTTGATGCCTGGCAAGAATCCCGTTTTGGTCATCACGCCTGATTCAGCAGGCCAGCAGCAAACCCACTGGCAGCTAGCAAGAGTGGAGAAATGTCCGCTTTCTCTCTTTATCTAAGTTATTAATATGGGTTGTAAATAGGTGAAGTCCCAGCACTGATACTTGCAGCACTGCACGAGTCACACCCAACTTGAAAATGCACCATTTATCCCTACTCTTTGCTCCTAGTTTGTTAACCAATCCTCTCTTCATGCCATTATGGGCTGGCACAGTGGTTAGCACTGCGGTCTCACAGTGCCAGGGACCTGGGTTTTATTCCCAGCTTGGGTCACTGACTGTACATTTTCCCTGTGTATGCACATGTTTCCTCTGGGTGCTCTGGTTTCCTCCCACAGTCCAAATGATGTGCAAGTTTGATGCACTGGCCATGCTAAACTCTCCTTCAGTGTACCTGAACAGGCGTTGAAGTGTGGCGACTAGGGGATTTTCACAGTAACTTCATTGCAGTGTTAATGTAAGCCTACTTGTGATACCAATAAATAAACTTTACTTTTTATATCACCCCCCAACTCCATGAGCCTTTATCGTGTGTATTAACCTTTTGGAAATCTAAGTATACTACATCTACTACTTCCTCTTTATCTACCCGATTAGGTTACCCTTCAAAAAACTCTTATAGATTTATCAAACAGGATTTCTCTTTTGTAAAACCATGTTTACTTGTTTCAATCATGCTATGCTTTTCAATGTGTCTTGTTAAGACTTCTTTAACAATAGATTTCAGCACTTTCTCGATAACCAATGTTAGGCTAACTGGCTTGTAGTTCCCTGTTTTCGCTCTTCCTCTTTTGTTGAATAGCAGTAGCACTTGTATTAAATTTCAATCTGCTGGGATTGTTAGGGAATTTTGGAAAATCGTAGCCAGCATATCTATTATGTGCAGTTATCTCTTTTAGGCCAATTGGTCCTGGGGATTTGTTAGATTTTAATCCCCAGGTTTCTCCAGTACTTTTTCCTCTTCTGATATTAATTATCTTGATTTTCTCACATTTTCTAACACCCAGATTACCCTTTATTTATGGTAAATAACTTGTGTCTCTTATTGTGAAAACAGACACAAAATAATTGTTCAATTTCTCTGCCTTGTCCTCATTCCCCATGATAATTTCTCCTGTCTCTGTTTCTCAGGGACCCATGTTTACTTTAACTAGTCTCTTCCTTTTATATATTTGTAAAATCTCTGATAACTGTTTTATATCCTTATCCAGTCTACTCTCCTATCCTATTTTTCCCTTTTTATCAAGTTTTTGATGGCCCTTTGCTGGTTTCTAAAACACTCCTAAATTTCAGACTTATTCCTATTCTTTGTCATATGATCATCCTCTGTTATGGACATAGAGGAGATTTTGGATAATTTCTCCCTTTTCCTACTTCTTGACTGACCACAACAAGGTGTATCTTTGAGAAGGAATGTTTTAACTCCTCGAATGCTGTGACTTTAAAGCACAGATTTGAAACAGGCTTCTGGTAAGTTTAAATCATAACACCCAAAATATAAATACAACAAACATCCACTCCTCAAGCACATTGACGAACATACATACATACACACGCACATGAACACACACATAAGAAAAGATGATTTCTAAGGAATTAGTATGCTCATAGATTACTAAAAGGGGAAAAAATAAATAGCTCACTTCTTTAAATAATCCTCAAGGTGGTTCAGATGGTGGTTGAAATTTTGCAGGCCTGAAGGATTCACTCTTGGTTTGCTGAAGACAAAGGAAGTTGGATATTTCTGTCTTTCCAGCTGTTGGGAAACCTGGTAGTGAAAGTGAGATGGAAGCTGCTGGATCACAAGAGGTGTGCCTCTCAACATCATTTGTGGGCTAGAAGGAATGGGAGCACTCCACAAAAAGCCCTTTGACGATACCATTGTGAGCCTCTACCTCTTCCCTCTCCCCAAAACCCCCATGTGTGATCATGGTGCTCTCCCAAACAAGCGCCGCTTCAACCTCCTGATTGTTGGGAATTGTGCCAAAGGTCCTTGCTGGTGCCAAAGGTCCTTGCTGAGGCCAACAGCTGCTTTTGTTCCCTTCCACCTGCCTTTGTTCCCTTCCACCTGACAGCCGGCTGTCCATTTGGCTGGTGGCCATTTGGGAACCTGAGCTAAAAAATGTTAATGAGGTCCTCTCATTAAGTTTGGGCCTCCGCATCTCTGACCTTTTCTGGCCATTTTGAGCCTTTTCCACTGCCTTCTCCTTATCTTCGATACTTTTCCAATAAATGAAGGTGTTTAAACGAAGTGAACTTGAATGTGATTTTTATGATTTTTCTCCCAGGTTCTTTACAGCACTGTCCTCGAGATTGATTTTCACTTCTTAGAATATCTCAAAGGATTAGCCTCCTAAGGCCCCAATGACTTCCTGATTAGATCAGATAATAGGACCCCAGTCTGCATTGGTGGATGAGGCTCCATCTGCCCCATTTGTCTGAATAATCAGACATTTTAGAGTTCTACTTGATCAGGGATGGAGCGGGATTTACTCATTCTACATTAACCTACCACTATCACCCCCTACCACCCTCCACCACTCCTCCCACCCCACTGCTGCCTCCCCCATGCTTGTGACTGCAACCGCCCCCCCCACCCCCGAGTCTTCCCAGTGTCTATCGCGTAAAGAGTTGAAGTTCACTCTTACTGTCTGGGCTGAAACATAAAAAATGGTCTCTTGGGTTAATTTAAGACGGCTGCTGGCACCAATGGAATGGAGTGTTGTACCTGTTAATTCTCAGATACTTTCAACCAGTTTACTTACTCCAAGGTTTTACCCCGGTGTCCTTATTTGCAAGATGGACAAAGGACAAACACAAGTAAAGGTTCAACAAGTTTATTAATAATAACACTATTAACCCTTAAATTACCCACATAAAACAAGAGGATATCCCAGCAGATTCAAGTATACTACCCGTAACGATGGTTTGGTTGAACTGCAGGCCCGATTCTCTGAGTCCCTCTGGTCCGTCGTCACGAAGGTGAGTCTCGATGGCAGCTTCTTCCTTCTTCGGTCAGTATTCCGAATGGTCACGGCTGTCTCCCGTCGAGTCTTCGTTCCTGTGTGTCTCACAGCGTGTCCCTTTGTCCCCCAGCCTGCTTGCCTTTCCAGAAACTTCTCTGGCTCCCGGCCAATGAGGTCCCAGGAGGGGGTTCCAATACCCAGTGGGTTTCTTGATGTCTGCCTGACAGGACACCAGGGTCCGCCCCCAGGTGTCCCATCTCCCAGGAACTTTCGGTGACAGAAAGTCTGGCCCGATCTGGGCTTCTAACAATAGGCCGGTGCATTTCAATGGGGTGCAATGATCTCCTGTTAAGTATCAAGTAGAGTGTAACGACCTTTGATGGGTGGTTGATGGGTCAGGCCCAGACACATTTGTGTATTTGTATAATTGGCCTGCCTGTGGTTTGACTGTGTTTGATTTTAATATGCCCAATTCTTTAATTTAGGATATCCAATTTTATCAGCCTTAAAACTAGGCCCTATTTATATCACCACAATCCCTCCTCTTGATCCAATGAGCGTCAGCGAACCGAATCACACAATTCTCACCAAACCATCTCAACAAGCAAGTACCCCGAATCTGGGGTTGACAGTATCATCCCTAACCCACAATAGTACCAACAAATTTAAATGAAGAAAATAATTAAAAAAACAATAAGAAACAATACATCAATCGGGTATATACAAAACAAAGCAATAAACAGTAACAGCACAAAATGACAAGTGACTATACATATTAAATATAGACAAAATGAAGTAAAATAATTTAAAAAATCAATACAAAACAATACGTCAATCGGGTATATACAAAACAAAGCAATATGAGAGAGTATCAAGGCTCTTGATTGTAGAGCCTCTCCTGATGTCAGATGGCCCTTGCCGAGTCCGAGTTTTTGCAGAAATTCCTTAGGGCGATAGGGAAGCCAGAGCAGTCTGATTGTTGTTGGAAGAAAACGTGGTTGGAAAACTTCCAAGTTGCTTCTGTAAATCAACCATATACTGGTAACACTGAGCACAGTAGGTCAACTGGGCATCAACATAGTCATGCAGGCGACGAAGGTGATGAGCATGTGTACTGCTAATTCCTTCAAGCAAAAGTCTTGTGATCTCTGCCTGGCGATCAAATTCACTTTGTGTAATTCACATTTCCTGTTCTGCTGTTGAACGGGCCTCTGAGACCTTTGCCTTCTTCAGTCTTGCTTTTGCTGCATCTAAATCAAGTCTTTCATTCTGCAAGAGT
The DNA here is from genome assembly GCF_964213995.1 of Mustelus asterias. Taxonomy (NCBI): domain Eukaryota; kingdom Metazoa; phylum Chordata; class Chondrichthyes; order Carcharhiniformes; family Triakidae; genus Mustelus; species Mustelus asterias. The sequence goes on along the minus strand of NC_135815.1, from coordinate 75,206,326 downwards.
TTACGTTCTTTAGATATTGTTCTGCAGTCCCCTTCCAGAAAGTTTCTAAGGAGTGCCAAAAGGTTGACCTCTGATGAGTGAACTTCCATCGGGCGTGGGGTGAACCACGTATATCCGGGGTATTGTAGGCTGATCTTCTGGTCTTTGGTTGATGTGGTGTCTGTGGTTCGGTCTGAGACGAGGAGTCCCAGATAACAGGGAAGTATGTAGTTAATTCTGGGGAAGATCAAGGTAGCACCTGTTAATTCTTATGAATACCTGATTCTCTTTTCCTTTTCTTTACTAGAATGTCGTATGACTCCTCTTTTTTTAAAAAAAACAAAGAAATAAGTAAAGGAATAGTAAAGGCCCAATAGTGTCATACGAAGGGTTGGTCGGCAATCAGTGTTGATGGGGTTGAGTGGGGTAAGGAGTTTGCAGAGCGTGAAAATAAAATGTTGGGTATGTGGCATGTGTCCTTATTGTTGGAGGACTATGGCACAGTATAACAATAGATTCTTCATCCCACAACCAAACTGTGGTGTGTCGGAAAATTATGACGCAGTATAACGTGGGCAGATAAGAAACCCTTTTCAATTGGGTGATGCGTGGAGTGGATGGATAAAGCTATTTACAATCTGGACTGTGATGTCCTGATTCTTTCTTAGTAGAGGGAACCTATGTGGACGGGCTTTGGCTGCCAGGTACCCAGTGCATTACCACCTCTGGTAGTGAGCGCCGTGTCAAACGGTTCTGGGAGTCCCGGTACCAGGGCCGCCACAGCGGGTTAGGTTTGCGAGTTCCCCATCCTTTCCGTCGGGGTCCCCTGGGCTGGGGTTTTATTCCTGAAGCCCTGTAAATTGGGGCGGGGACCGAGGTTGCGTGTGCTATTCCTGGGGATACTGGGTGGGGGTTGATAACCTGGGGTACAGATTGTGGTCCATGGTTTAGGTCCGGTGCTGTGGGGTGAGGGTTGGGGCTTCCTTGTGACTCAAAGACTCCTTCCAGGGTGACATGGCATTGGTGAAAATTTTGCTGGGAGCCGAATGCCATCATTTGGTTCACATGATACCACCCGGCTTTCTTGTGGTCTACCATGACCTTGTATACCGAGGGGCTGGCCTTCTTGGTCTTCCACGTATATCCCGCATCCTGTCCTCCTGTTTCCCTCTTCCACCATGGATGACCCATCTACAAAAATTGTTTAACTGTCTTGAGCTTGGGTTTGGCTGATTCCCCTGGCTCCTCCCCCCTTTTGTTTTGGCAAAAATGGCCCCTTGGGGTCTTTTATTGCCGGAACCTGGCATTCATGAGGCTCCCTGCCATAGGTTAGGTTGTCTGCCAGGAATGTGGGGGTTATAGCTGCTTGTCGGGCCGGTCCTTCAAGGGGCATGAGTCGGGGTCCATCGTCGGGGAACCACTGAGATGGTCGTGTGGGGTAGTTGGGTGGTGCCCTACAGTTCCGGGTGAAATGGTTGGGTTGCCCGCAGGTATAACACTGTGTTTGTGGGCGTGGGCCTCTGGGCTCAGCTCTATATCGTTCTTGGTGTTGGGCCTATGTCCTGTGCGGCCTTGTGGTTCCCTGTGTCGGCGATCAGCAATAGTGTATGGGTGTGCGGGGTTTGCTGGTCCCCTGAAATTTGGTGGTGCCCACAGTCCCGGGCAAAATGGTTGGGTTGCCCACAGTTATAACACTGCTTGTTGGGGTGCATATCTGGGGTTGGTTTTATCTTGTTCCCTGTACCTGGGGTTGGGAATATATCGGGGTTCTGCGCAGGGCTGTGGTTTTCTGTATCGATGATTGGCACGGGTATATGGGGGTGAGTTTCCCAGTCCCCTGTTTCCACCTCCCACTTCGTTACGCCAAACCGGGGCCAGGTCTGTGTGGATCGGGTTCATCAATCCGTGTTTCGTGGACTTGGGGGTGTCTGTTTGTCTGACTTCCCGTTCCCACACACGAGTCATTTTGCGGGTGGCCCAGGCTTCTGTGTGTGTATTATCATCGGGATCAAAATTCTCACAGACTCCCCTCAGTGGCGTGTGCTATCAGGGTCCGGATCCATGTGGGCTGGTGGTATGCATTTAATTGGACTCGATTTAATTGGCCGAAAACCGCAACAAATTGGTTCCATAGTTGGCCAGCATAGGCTGTCGGGTGCTCCCCTCTCTTTTGTTGGCAGTTGTTTAAGCCTTGTACTGGGTCATCCCTATTGTAGCCTATGGCGGCCAGAACGGTCACCTTCATTTCTGGTAGGGTTCCCCCGGCCACGTTCTGGGGTTCGGGTAGGGCGGAACAGATGGCAGGACTTAAACATAACAGAATAAATTTAACCTCTTCTGCCTCGTCTAGGCCGTTTAAAACACAATATTGGGTGACCTGGTCAAAGAGAGCATGTGGATCCCCGAGGGTTCAAATACTCCAATCACTTTAGCTATGTCAGTGAGCTGTGTCATGGTATATGGAGTTACATAAGTCACATTGTGGTTCTGTCCGTCCTGTCGTTGGGTGGTGACCAGATTCATCGGTACAGGAACTGGATTAGTGACCGGGCTTATTGGGATGGTAAAAGGACTAGGAGCTGAGATTGAGTTTCCCCAGATGGGGGCCGGATTAGGTGGTGCCGTTGGTTCCACTACCGGGAAGAGAGGTGGGGTGTCCCCCGTCGGCAGTGGCGCTAGCTGTTGCATAATGGCAGGCATCCTCTTCTAAATCCCCCCACTCTACCCCTGGGTCACTATCCCCTGTTTTGGTCGTGTATGCACACATTACACCCCTTTTTATGGCTAGTTGTGCTTTTAAATCTTCAATCTCACGCAGGCATTTGGAGTGGTTTGTTGCGCGGGCTGTATTTACTTTTCCTGCTCGATGCAAAACTTTTACTGCAGCCTGTAGGTCGCTGCATTTACGTTTAACTTTCTCTACCCATCAGGCGAACTTAAATGTGAGGATGGTTAGGTACACTGCCATAAGGATTCCTATTGCAGCCAGTTGTGACAGAATGCGGACCCATGGGTGGATTTGGACATTTGAACCCCAATCCCAGAGGTCCTCCCATTCAGCATGACTGGCCATAATTATTTCCTTTTAGGATTCGTCACTTGAGTATAGGTAAGGGATCGGGGTAGAGGTCCGGTTTTCACTAAATTCCCTCCCATAGGTTTAAACCAAATTCCCGAGACTGTTCTCGTTCTAACTACACAGTTTGTCCACCTTGTATTACAGACACCGGGTTTATGGCCCAATTTACTGGTTGAATCTGTATTAGTCCTTCACTCACTTAAGACTGGCCGTCACGTGGGGCAGCTGCCCTCTTAAATTCAGGCTCAGATGGAGTGTTGGAGAATACCGGGTTGAAGGTTCGACTTCGGAGTAACGTATCACTTCTTATTGAAGTCCCATCTGGGGTGCCATTGTTGTACCTGTTAATTCTCAGATACTTTCAACCAGTTTACTTACTCCAAGGTTTTACCCCGGTGTCCTTATTTGCAAGACGGACAAAGGACAAACATAAATAAAGGTTCAACAAGTTTGTTAATAATAACACTATTAACCCTTAAATTACCCACATAAAACACGAGGATACCCCAGCAGATTCAAGTATACTACCCGTAAAGATGGTTTGGTTGAACTGCAGGCCCGATTCTCTGAGTCTCTCTGGTCCATCGTCACGAAGGTGAGTCTTGATGGCAGCTTCTTCCTTCCTTCCTTCCTTCTTCGGTCAGTCTTCCGAATTTTCACAGCCGTCTCCCCTGTCGAGTCTTCGCTCCTGTGTGTCTCAGCCTTTATCCCCCAGCCTGCTTGCCTTTCCAGAAACTTCTCTGGCTTCCGGCCAATGAGGTTCCAGGAGGGGGTTCCAATACCCAGTGGGTTTCTTGATGTCTGCCTGACAGGACACCAGGGTCCGCCCTCAGGTGTCCCATCTCCCAGGAACTTTCGGTGACAGAAAGTCTGGCCCGATCTGGGCTTCTAACAATAGGCCGGTGCATTTCAATGGGGTGCAATGATCTCCTGCTAAGTATCAAGTAGAGTGTAACGACCTTTGATGGGTGGTTGATGGGTCAGGCCCAGACACGTTTGTGTATTTGTATAATTGGCCTGCCTGTGGTTTGACTGTGTTTGATTTTAATATGCCCAATTCTTTAATTTAGGATATCCAATTTTATCAGCCTTAAAACTAGGCCCTATTTATATCACCACAGGAGCAAATCAGAGAAATTTGAAGAAGATCATTTTATTTTTTAAAGAGGGATACTCTCAGTCACTCTATTTTGAAAGGGATTGCGTGCAATGGACCACTGTAGCTTGAGTTGTGACGTGATTTTTCACATTTCCCTTTTAATCTTTTCCCTGCTCTAAATTCCCTCTCAACCAAGGTTCGTAATAGTTTCCTTAAATTACTTGTTTAATTCTGGGAATTCTATAATAGGTTGCTGTGCTGCACATTCTCTGTGGAATACTTTCAGTGGTAACATATCCTCAAATCATCAGAGTAATTACAATATCAGTAAAAGGTCCAAGATGAGATTACTGAAAGTAAATGTACAAAAAAATAGGATTTTACTTTATCCAATTGGTTGGATTTGATTGCAGAATGCAAGTGAATTGATTGAGGGTTAAGGGAGCATTGCAAGACAAATCAAAGTTCTTTGGCAACTGATCTGAATGTCAAAATCCTTTTACAGATTTTTTGACAGTGTGGTAACAGAACACAGTAGAACAGAGTGGTCATGAAAAGAATGCAGTGTTAAGAGGGCTAAAGTCAGGAATTTGCTGCAGAGGAGGAAGGAGCTGCTGATTTTTTTTTAAAAACCTCCAATACTTGAAATGGTTTGTGTAATCTTGAGGCAGCAAATGAATAATCTTTTGTAACTGCTTACTGTAAGTTAGTGTGTACAAAAAAATCTTGAAATAACCAAAAAATAGTTACAAAGGATATAAATACTGTAAAATAAAAACAGAAATTGCTGAGTACTCAACAATGCTGACGATATCTATGGAAAGTTAACAATGTAGGGCAATGACCCATCGCATCATCAAAACTGGAAAAGGTTAGAACTGCAACAGGTTTAAATCAGATGCAGAGACAGGGAAAGCAGGGGGAAGGGGAGAAAAAATAGAGGGGAAGATCTGTGATGGGGTGGAAGTCAAAAGAGGTTAAATAACAAAAAAGCTGATGGTGAAAACATCTTTAGCTTCGTATCACCTGTAACTTGAATTGTCTGCTCCATTCCCTCTGATTTCTCTGTCCTCAGCCTCCCACAGAGTTCCATTTTACAAACATTCCAGTCTAAACATTGAGTTAAACAATTTCAGATCATAACCCCTGCTCCCATTTTTACCTCCACCACCTGTTAGTCGGTAAACAATATACCTCAAAATCTAATAGATAAATAGCAACAAAACCTGATGCACAGAGAGGGTATGGGCCAAGGAAGATCTTGATTTTGAAGATTTTGATTAAGATGCAGATCTGAATCCAGAATATTTTTAAAGGATGTGTTAACATTGGCAGATTAGGCAAATTGACCTTTTTAATGTTGTTGTTGATTTGCTTAGAATGCTGTTGATTGTTTTAGAATATTGTGGTTATCTCAGCTGCTGTGATGAAATTTGGTGCAAATGAAAAAATGTGAGCAGAGTTTTAAGAGCAGGTTATTGGATGTGGATTGGACTGTGGCCTCCCTCAGTGAGATAAAAACTCTTAAATAAAAATATTTATTTTTTCAGCTTTGTAGTTACTGAAGATCAACCAGACTGGGAAAAGCCTCAAAGAAGAATTGTGTAATTGTAATAATGTTGGATTAACACAGTGTGTTGGAGACATGTGCTCTACCCAGTGCCCTTTTCACTTGTTTTTGTTTGTTTTAACCATTGATAATGATTCTGCATTTTGCATTCAATACGTCCTCAAGACATATTTTTTATCTCTGTATTTGTCCCATTACCACTACTTTGCCCCATCATTTCTTTTGTAATTTAATCTCTCCTGATTTATACCCTATCACAGGTCTTCAACTTTTTGCATTTCTAACTTTATCCCGTTCTGATAAAAAAAATCATTGACCTGAAACATTGGGCAGGATTTTTAGCTGCAGCTGAGGCTGGTAATAGAGGCAGTGGATGCTAAAGATGGCACCGGGTGTGTAATATTCTTGCCGCCATCCCACTCTCAGGCCTTCAGGCCTATTGAGGTCTGTTGATGTAGGCCAACTGGAATTTTCCATTTGTCCACCATTACCTAACAGACAGTGGGGGAGAGTACAGTTGCCTGGAGGCAGCCTCTGGCAGGAGATTGGGTGGAAGTGCTCCAGACAGGTATAGAGCCCCCTACTGATGGCTTTTCTTCCACAATAGTTTCTGTTTAATGTCCTTGCCCTGATTCCTAGCGCTCTTTATTCATAAGAGTTGAGTGCTTGGAATTTAGGGAGGAGACAATGTTAAAGCTGGGAGAGCAGGGGGATCTGGAGGACACCAATTGATGGCCATATCAGCTTTGATTTTTTAAATTTATACCTTCACCACAGGCAGCTGAGTGCACATCCATGTTGAGATACTCTCACATTACCAATCTTGCCTTTGCAATACCCATTATCCCTGTGGGACTGCTAGCCTGGCATCACTACAGGTCTCAGATTATCCTGATTGCCTTGCTCTCCTCCTCTTTCCTGTCTGGCGCTGCCTCCTTCTCCTGACATTCTGTCCTTCCTCTGGCTTGACAGGCTTCTATGATGTTAATGTGCAACGGTGCTATGCCCATCTTGTATCTTCTTTTGCATGAAGTGCAAAACTGCCTTCTCAAGCTCAGTGGGCTTTGGTATCCTGATTGGATGCTGTTGTCCAATATCCTCCTGCTCCTGCAAGGGCCTTCATTGTTTGGTGTCTACTGAGCTCTCCGTAATATGGCTCTCTAGAGAAGTGTGGAGCTTGAGAACTATGAGGCCCTGGAAGTGGACAATCCAATGGGGGAGATACAGGAGGAGATAAGAAAGGAAAAGGATTTGGAGGGAAAGGGAGATGATGCTGAACAGAGAAGTCCCCCTTCTGCATGATTAGGTGCCTTCTTCCTGTCACCTTCCAGGAACAGGATTCCCTCCTCTCCAACATGGTTCCAGGCCTCTGGATTCCCCTGTGACATTTTGTGTCCCTGTGGTGAAGTGGAAGACTGGCATAAATTGCAGATCTCTCTCTCTCAGGACAATCAGCAATCTAAGTGATGGTTGCTATGGGTGTTGAGGCCTGCAGTCCCCCTTATCCTCACTGACTCTACTTGGACAGGAAACTCACCTTCATATCAATTGAAGGGCTCACCTCCATGAAAATCCAAATCCAGTCAATTTCTTCCAGAGAAGGTTTCTGACAATGAAACAGACCGTGCCCTTTGTTTTTCTGATGGAGTACACACTCTCCGCCCATAGAGATATACTTTACTTTCCCTAGTGAACTTAGGTGCAATTAGCAAAAGCTGAAATTTGAGAACCTCTCAAGATTTGTAGAGATAGTGCTGAAATTTAATCAACTAAAGCAGCACAGCTGAGCACACAAGTGGCCAACTTCCCACTATTTCTGCAGTTTTTCTTAGGCTACCCATGAGGTTATTGACTTGCTGGGTAAATCTGGATCTGTGGCAAAAGCCTGAGCTCAGAGTTAGGTTTAACTAGATTAAGCAGTCATAACCTACCATTTACAACCATTCTGACTTTCCTTGATGTGCTGATAATTTTCCAAATAGTCAATCTGTCCCTGATCATGGAAGCTTGAATCTGGAAAGCTTTGGAAAATTATTACAAACACAATCATAATATTCTAACCTATTTTGTTTGAAACCCTGGAGATGAGATAATCAGATTTTGAAGATTTATCTATGTTAACTCTCATTATTTTCTCTAGTTCCTTTCTTTCTTTCTGTTTGAGTTATTTTCCAGTTTCCTTGACCATTGATACTTTTGGTGCTTTGTTCGTTTTGTGAAAATGGATACAAACGCTGAAATTTAACATTCCGCACCTAAGTCTGTGGCAGGGTGGGAATTAGGAGTGCTTTCGGCCACGGAATCTGCTGGAAATTCGTGCATAATCGTATTAATTATGCAGCCACGGGTTTCTCGACATATTGCTTAGCGGTGCAGACTGGATGATGCACGTCCTGCTGTCACATCTGGATGCCTTCCTTAAAAGACGCCTGGACATTACCTTCTTTGTCACAAACCCACCCTAGAAGGGGGATTTGGCTCGCTGATCCCAGGAAGCTTCCGCCCCCAGATTCAGCGATGCTTCCCCCGATTTGCTACTCAACCGAGTGGAGACCAGGAGGGACGTCATATCTGAGGACGGAAGGAGGAGGACGAGCCGTCTGATCAACCCTGCAAGGAGGGAAGTCACCAGGTGGTCAGTGCCTCTACCAGAGGACTGCCCTGCAATGCCAAAAATGAATAACTCACCACATCTGCGCCACCAGGGTATGTAAACCTCAGCTGTTCACACTCACCTCACTGAATGACGGTGGGGACATGCGTATCAGTGGCAAAGGCATCATCCATGCGGCCCATGCATAAAAGAGCTTCTCAGTACGATAAAGTGATGTCTCGTAAACCACTTGCAGTCTATTTTGTCTGCAGGTGGTGAGGCCACTGCGGGTCTCTGACCCTTCCCCTCAGAGATACCGTCTGCGGAACTGGCGGGGGTGGGGGGAGGATTAGGTGTTGAGGGTACCAGCAAGTCTTATGTTTATGAGTCTTATCTTTCTATCTGCACGTGCTCACCACACTGGAGGGTGCTGCTCCAGAACCTTTGTGGACAATCTACAGTGCATCAATCAAACGGCACACAATTCAATGGTTTTTTTTGTAAGAAAAAATGAAAAGGATACCTGAAACCCCATTGCTCTCAATCCCATCTTCTCTCTTTGCGCAGGAACAGTTATGGCACAACAGGAAAGATAGAGCGTCAGAGAGAAAGAGAGAGAAGACAGGATGGAACTGACCTGAACTGAGGAATCTTACAGAGTACAAGGAGCAGACAACCCAGCTGGCAGCTGAGAAACTGGATCAAGCCAGTGCAGATGGAGAGGTCAGCAGGCAGTTTCCTTCCATTAAGGATCCATGCACAATGAAACCTAAGGGTAATGCATTCCTCCACGTTGAAGGCTGCTCATACTATCCCCTGCTCACTTCTCTCGCACTTACAGGTGCCAGTGGGAGGAGGGGAAGACCAGAAGAAGAAGCCCTGTCCTGAAGTACCTCCAGCCCATAGAGGACTGAGGACATTGTGGAGGAGGACAAAAGTGCACCTGTGGAGCTGTCACAGCAGTCGCCTGCACCCTTTGCTCGAAGGCACATCCCAATGGATACTAGATCTAGTTTAAGCAGGGACTCGCATTCTAATGGTTACCCTATAGGCACGTGCCTACAGAGGGAGAGGCAGGGTCAGCCAAGCTCACTGACACTCAGAGGACTGCTGAGGAAGAGACATTTGCAAAGTTCAAGTCAGATGATGAGCCTCTGGAATTGGCCGTACACAAACTGCTGGAGAGGCAGCAAGAGATGGGGAACAAGGCAGAGGTGGAGGAGGTCCTTAACAGAGTGGCATGTGATGTGGAGGAGTCCATCCGCCTTAGCTCTGAAGTTCCGATCGAGCAAATAGCAAGGAGAACCTCGTCTAGCAGAATGCCCAATTTCCGTTGGAGATGTGGAAAGACCTGCACTCCACCACTGTAACCATGGGTGAGATCTTGCTGTGAATACACGTGAGGAGGACAGGCCATCTCATCCTTCTTCCAGATGCCCCTTCTTCTCACAAAGTCGGTTAGGGACTTTTGTGTACCCAAAGGGAGGAGGAACCTCTTTTGGGCACCCCTGGGACCTTCACTCAGGACTCTGAGGGTGACCAGCCCTTCACAATTCCCCTTGACTATGACCCTTTCAGCTCCTTCCTCAGTGACTGCAGACAGTGCAGCTGTGCACAGCAAGAGAACCAAATTAAGCAGGGGCACTCCAGGCCATTGGTCTCCAGAGAACGCTCACCATGATCATAGAATCATAGAATTCTGACAGAAGGAGGCCATTCAGCCCATCAATTCTGCACTGACTCTCCGAAAGAGCATCCCACCCAGACCCTATCCCTGTGTTCTCATGTATTTACCCCACTACTGCCTCACAGTGCTAGGGACCCAGTCTTGATTCTAGCCTTGGATGACAGTGGGGAGTTTGCACCGTTTCCCCGTTTCTGCGTGGGTTTCCTCTGAGATCTCCGGTTTCCTCCCACAGTCCAAAGATGTAAAGGTTTATGTGGAAGGGCCACGCTAAATTGCTCCTTAGTGTCCAAAGATGGGTAGGTTGGGTGGGTTAATACACGGGGATAGGGCCTGGTTGGGAGGATCTTTCGGAGAGTGCGTGAAGACTCAATGGGCCGAATGGCCTTTTAAGAACATAAGAAATAGGAGCAGGAGTAGGGCATCTAGCCCCTCGAGCCTGCCCCGCCATTCAATAGATCATGGCTGATCTGAAGTGGATCAGTTCCACTTACCCGCCTGATCCCTATAACCCCTAATTCTCTTACCGATCAGGAATCCATCTATCCGTGATTTAAACATATTCAACGAGGTAGCCTCCACCACTTCAGTGGGCAGAGAATTCCAGAGATTCACCACCCTCTGAGAGAAGAACTTCCTCCTCAACTCTGTCCTAAACTGACCCCCCTTTATTTTGAGGCTGTGCCCTCTAGTTCTAGCTTCCTTTCTAAGTGGAAAGAATCTCTCCACCTCTACCCTATCCAGCCCCTTCATTATCTTATAGGTCTCTATAAGATCCCCCCTCAGCCTTCTAAATTCCAACGAATACAAACCCAATCTGCTCAGTCTCTCCTCATAATCAACACCCCTCATCTCTGGTATCAACCTGGTGAACCTTCTCTGCACTCCCTCCAAGGCCAATATATCCTTCTGCAAATAAGGGGACCAATACTGCTAACAGTATTCCAGCTGCGGCCTCACCAATGCCCTGTACAGATGCAGCAAGACATCTCTGCTTTTATATTCTATCCCCCTTGCGATATAGGCCAACATCCCATTTGCCTTTTTGATCACCTGTTGCACCTGCAGACTGGGTTTTTGCGTCTCAAGCACAAGGACCCCCAGGTCCCTTGCACAGCAGCATGTTGTAATTTCTTTCCATTTAGATAATAATCCAATTTGCTGTTATTTCTTCCGAAGTGAATAACCTTGCATTTGTTAACGTTATACTCCATCTGCCAGATCCTCGCCCACTCACTCAGCCTGTCCAAATCTCTCTGCAGACCTTCTACGCACTCCACATGATTCACTTTTCCACTTATCTTTGTGTCGTCTGGAAACTTTGTTACCCTACACTCAGTCCCCTCCTCCAGATCGTCTATATAAATGGTAAATAGTTGAGGCCCCAGTACCGATCCCTGCGGCACGCCACTAGTTACCATCTGCCAACCAGAAAAGCACCCATTTATTCCGACTCTCTGCTTCCTGTTGGATAGCCAATCCCCAATCCACGCTAACACTCTACCCCCAACTCCGTGTGACCCAGTCTTCTTCAGCAACCTTTTGTGAAGCCCTTATCAAACGCCTTTTGGAAATCCAAAAACACCGCATCCACCGGTTCCCCTCCGTCAACCGCACTAGTCACATCTTCATAAAAATCCAACAAGTTCGTCAAGCACGACTTTCCCCTCATGAATCCATGCTGCGTCTGCTTAATCGAACCATTCTTATCCAGATGGCCTGCTATTTCTTCTTTAATGATGGATTCCAGCATTTTCCCAACTACAGACGTTAAGCTAACCGGCCTGTAGTGACCCGCCTTTTGTCTATTTCCTTTTTTAAACAGCGGCGTAACATTAGCCGTTTTCCAATCCGCCGGCACTACCCCAGAATCCAACGAATTTTGATAAATAACCACTAATGCATCCGCTATTACCTCTGACATTTCTTTCAGTACCCTGGGATGCATTCCATCCGGGCCCGGGGACTTGTCCATCTTCAGTCCCGTTAGTCTACCAAGCACTGCCTCCCTGGTAACATTAATTGTATTGAGTACCTCTCCTCCTACAAACCCTCTATCGTTAATATTCGGTAAACTATTTGTGTCTTTCACTGTGAAGACCGACACAAAAAACTTATTTAAAGTTCAGCCATTTCCTCATTTCCCACTATTAAATCCCCCCTCTCGTCCTCCAAGGGTCCAACATTCACTCTTGCCACTCTATTCCTTTTTATATATTTGTAAAAGCTTTTACTATCATTTTTTATATTTAGAGCTAGCCTAGCTTCATAACCTATCTTTCCTTTCTTTATCGCTTTCTTAGTCGTTCTTTGTTGTCTCTTAAAGTTTTGCTGCACTGTAGGGATTTTGTGATTCCCATTCACACCTGCACACCCCCTAAGTCTTGCTCGCACCTGCAAATCATCCGCATACTGCCAAGGCCCTCTCGTCCTCCTGCTCCATAAACTACCTCACCCATTCCATGACCCCTTCAGCATCTCTCTCATTCCCCATTACCTCCAACTCCCCACCCCTCTCAAGGCCTTCACACCCATCCCATCTCTTAATTTCTCTCCTCCCCGTCTTGCCCACCTGTGCACCCCCCCCCCCCCCCCCCCCCCCACAACAGTACAATACCTCATGTAGCTGATCACCTGGCGTGTGAAGATCCACTTCCTGGAATCTCCACCACCATAAAGATTCATATCCTGTAATCGCCGGCAGTGCAAAATGCATGCCCTGGAAGCTCCAACCACGTGAAGATTCAGTACTGGAAGCTTCTGCAGACCACGTAGTAGATGCTCCATCCACCCTCTGCTTCATGTAGTGTTCCAGAGTCCACGGTCACTGGAGGCCTTCATTTTCCACTCTTCGCAAGCTGCCCCAGGCTTTCTTCCAAGTGAGTCCTGACATATCCACACCATGTTGCTGCGGTCTGGCATGATAACTCGCTGGCAGTGTGGCTAATTGGAAGGGGATAGTGGCAATTCTGTGTTGGGGCATCATTAATGGAATGCAAAATGACTTCACACTGGCCTCTGGCGAAATGCTGACCTGCTATCATGGTCGAGAGCACACATCTCCACCGTCATTTTACACCAATAGGAAACAAATGTTTCAGCTCCACAATTCCGCCCCCCCCGCACCTCCCGCCATTACATCCGCCATTGTTGGGACTGGAATATCCATGCCGCAATATTAATTTGAGAATTACTAGTTTCTTTAAGAACCACTTTAGGTTTGTCTGCATTCATCTTTATTGGATGCACATTTACTATTACTTTTTTCTCTTTTAATGTGTGCTTGTGTGTGTGTATAAACTTTACTGTTAGCTTTAAATATGCACTGAAATTTTCCATGCTTCCTCTTTGCATTCCTGATTACTTTCTTTTATCTCCTTGTTGCTATTCGTGGCTCTCCCATTTTGTTGGATTTTTGCTTTCCCTTGCATTTGTGTAAGCCTCGTCTTTTAGCTTGACACTCTTATCTTGATACATTTATTGATCATGGTTGCTTGACTGCACAAGTAGTGTCTTTGTCTTTTAGCAATATGTACTGGATTTATATCGTACCAAATACTACTTTGAGTACATCCTGCTCTTGGTCTGAAAGTTCACCTGTTAACAGTTCAGCCCGGTTTACATCCATTTGAAGTTTGCCTCACTTAAATTTTAAAAACTTAGACCATAAGATCATAAGATGTATGAGTAGAAGTCGACCATTCGACCCATCAAGTCTGCTCCATCATTCAATGAGATCATGACTGATCTAATATGGTAATCTTCAACTTCACTTTCCTGACTTATCTCCATAACCCTTGATTTCCTTACTGATTAAAAATCTATCTTTCTCAGCCTTGAACCTGCCTCGTGACTCTTCCTTCTCCATCTCAAACATTCTATTAAATATTATTTTGGATAGCTTGTTCTAAAAAAAACCTTTCTGCTATTCCATGACTGAGCACTGAGCAAGTTTGTACAAAATATAAATGATATATTTACAATATAAACTAGTCTAGAAAAATTTTAATACTTTAATATTTTTGCTGCCGCTATTGGTATTTCCAGTGATATGGATCACATCAAAATTTATATAAAATGTACACAAACATTGTGAATATATCTCACTAATAACTCACAGCATCTTGGGAATTCAACAGAGCTAACTATCAGCGAACAACAAAGTAACAGTGCTAAAGGAGCTCAGGTGTTCTACCTAGTCTGTGAGGACCAATAAGAACAGTCAACCATCAACAATGACACTGAATATCATCACAAAATGTTTTGAACTGACAAGGAAACAGGCCATTCTGGATTCAGTGATCAGTAATGAGTCAAAGCAAGCGAGCAATCTGATGGTAAGAGAATCTAATAACTTATTGTGGGTAAAATTGTAGAGTGCTGGATAAGGCAAGAAAAGCTGTGTGACACTCACTACTTTCACAGATGCCTTTTCTCACCTGATTAAACAGCATTTAGTGCAATTTCAAAGTGCTGACGAGGATTACACATTTTTAAAGAATACCCCGATCTCAAAGTTAAATTAAAGCCCCCCCTCCCCCACCCACTGAGATCTGGATCCCACCCCACTGACGTCTGGACCCCTGTGTCGGGACAAAGGGAAAACCTCCCACCCAACATGGAGAAGGGCAACACCCATACTACGTAAAGTTCAAGGCACCTACTCACAAGTCAGGAGTATAATGGAATGCTGTCCACCTGCCTGGATGAGTGCATCTCCATCAAGAAGCTTGACACCACCCAGGACAAAGCACTGTATCCACAACCTCCAAGATCCATTTCCTACACCACCAATGCACAGTGGCAGCAGTGTGTACCATCTTCAAGGTGCATTGCAGCAATTTACTGCGGTTCCTTTGACAGCACCTACCAAACCTGTGACCTCTACCACTTAGAAAGACAAAAACAGCAGCCGCAAGTTACCCTCCACACCACACCCCATCCTGACTTGAAACAACATCATTCCTTCATTGTCACTGGGTCAAGATCCTGGAATTCCCTCCCAAAGAGCACTGTGGGTTACCTACACTACATGGACTATAGCGGTCAAGAAGTTGGCTCACCACCATGTTCCCAAGTGCAAATACAGAGAGTCAATAAAAATGCTTGCCTTTCCAGCATGTATAAATTTATTTTTCAAGGTTTTTCATTTTTTTTCTCGTAGTCTTTATAAAGTAATACAATTAAGGATTGAGGATGAGTTTAAGCAAAACATCCAAATTCATCCAAAACATTCAATCTCATTTGCGTCATAGTACTGGAAAAAGCAGTGAATTTCCACTGTTAAATTGATTTATAATGATTATTGTGGAGCTCAGCTGCAGTTGACAGATTGCTCCTATTTGTGCAGCGGGCCTCGGTGAAACTGCGAGTTTCACTCCTAACTGCTCCTATGGCGTGTCTTATTTTTTGTACTCTGCATGCGTTTTCATTATCTTTTTGCAAGCAAAGTTTGCCCATCGTCACTAGTGAGAGTGAAATTACTCTATAACATATATGAGTTACAAATCATAGGAACAGATACAAACTTAAGACCTGCCATTTAAAATGACCAGATGTAATCAAAGTAGAAGCTGAGTATTGAAGAAAAGTGAGAGATGTTAGATGTCAAGAACTACATTACTGAATATAGTGAGCTGTGAGAACGAATCCTATCATATACACTACCAGTCAGCTTGTTATACTAACATAAGTCCAACAACTGTTTTTGTAACTTGCTTTTGTGCAGGTTTTTATGCCATTATATTTAGTGGCAGGTCCAATTGACACAAATTTGGAACTATCATTCAGAATAATGTGCATTTTGTTGATTTAGTCACACATGTTAAGGTTGACTATTCAATTCTCTTTGTCAGGCTTACAGAGATGTATATCACGGTTGGTCTTGAGGCCTTGCAGTGCTCCCAGACATTGCCGCTGCATGTAAAAGTCAGCCAAGTCATTGGGTATCCAATGATTAGCTAGGGGTGCTTTCAAGGATTCAATGACTTTATTGAATGCTGGTTTGTGGCAGGATAGCTGGGAATAGAGGAGTTTGAACTCAGCAAATACATCTTCCTGTTCAATGGGGGATGAAAGCACACCAAAATTGAAGCCATCGCAAGAACAAACTCTCATTTTGAGAGAGTACATGGGAGATTTACTGTGTGTTTGGTAGTAGATAGTATCATTAATTGCACTTCCAAATCGCTTCTGCTTAAGTGAGCTTATAGTGCGGCATGTTTCAAGTGGGTATTGTTTATGGTGCAGTCATTTATTGAGGTGATGTAATGGCACAAATAGGTCAAATTGAAAAATGAAAGAAAATACTGACCATAATCAACCAGACTGTGCCAATTGCAAAACTCAATCCAATATTAGATGTAATTCTGTGATTAGACAACACATACTAATTAATCCTGAATGTACTAAGAATTACACTGACAATTAATTTAAGATTATCAGTCAGGCTCACAGTATGGCTCACTTATGCATGCTAGAAGCTATATATATTCACACATAGGACCCTGTCCTTCATAAATAGAAAGAACACATTGATGCATTGAGCCTTTTTTCAATGTAGCAAAAGCTTGGTGGACAGCCAGTCCCTGATTCATTACTCATGGCAATGCTTTGACCAATCAGTGTTGACCTGCCTAGTCTGAATTTAAACATAAGTTTGGCAGTTAATTGTTCCTTGATACATCTTCTTGGCAACACCTCTGCCACTCAGAATCCACTCACTCTGACACAGACTCAGGCTCTCTCACACACCCACTTATTCTCTCACACATTGGGCCCGATTTTACCATTGCCCGGCGCGCAAATGTGGTGAAGTCGGGTGTGAGGCCATTAACGCGATCCGCACCCGCGTCTGCGCAGATTGCCACTTTACCGAAACCCGGGAATGGCGGCGATTCGATTCGTGCCCAAAACGGGCGCAACTGCGATTTAAATGCATTTGCATGTATTTAAATTGAAATAATGAACTGCCCGCACAACTTTATCAGCATTTCCCCCTTTACCACTGCGTTTGCCAATCCAGAACCGCGCCTTAATGGACCTGCAAAATAAAAGTCTGAATCGGGCGCTCCAGCTGCTGAAGAGCGCATTCAGAGCTTCCAATGGCTCTTTGACTCAGATCTGTGGGGGCGGCTGGGGGGGAGGAGGAGGAGGGAGGCAGGCCAGATCATTCTCTGGTTGGGGGGGTAGGGGAGTGAGGCCAGATCGTTGTCTGGTGCGGGGGGGGGAGGGAGGAGAAGGCGGGTCAGATGTATCTCTGGTGGTGGTGGGGGGGGGGGGGCTGATCATTGTCTGATGGGGAGGGAGGAGGAGGCGGGTCAGATGTTCCTCTTGGTGGGGAGGGGGGTGAGTGAGGCCAAACCATTCTCTGGGGGGGAATGAGTGAGGCCAGATCGTTGTCTGGGGGGGGGGGGGGGGGGGCGGTTGAGTGAGGCCAGACCATTCTCTGTGGGGGGGGATGAGTGAGACCAGATCGTTGTCGGGGGGAGGGCGGAGGAGGGAGACTGGTAAGATGTATCTCAGGTGGGGGGTGGGGGGGGGGGGTGCAGATGGATCTCTGGCAGGGGGGGGCAGATGGATCTCTGGTGGGTGGGGCAGATGGATATCTGGTGGGGGCTTGGGGGGATCCGCTGCCACTCTGTGGGTGATCGGTGGGGGGGGAGGGGAGAAGGGGTGGCGATCGATCTGGGTAGGGGGGGTGGGTGGATAAGGGGACAGCGATGTGTGTGGGTAGTGGGGGGGTGGATAAGGGGGACAGTGATGTGTGTGGGTAGTGGGGGGGGTGAATAAGGGGGACAGTGATGTGTGTGGGTAGTGGGGGGGTGGATAAGGGGGACAGCGATGTGTGTGGGTAGGGGGGCCGAATAAGAGGGACAGTGATGTGTGGGTAGTGGGGGGGGGTTGGATAAGGAGGACAGTGATGTGTGTGGGGGCCATCGCTCCCGCTTTTCGCTTCCGTGCCGCTTTCTGCGGCCGGGGAGCGATCTGACACGAGCGCGCTTTTTCAGATTTTTTTCTAACTGCGCATGCGCAGTTCAGTTCAGGACTGGAGATGGCTGAGTGCGTATGGGAGCACCTGAAAGCAGATTTCCAAGTCAGATCTGCATTACGCCCAGATTCAGCACTTAGAATGAAAAGGGTAAAATCGGGCCCATTGACTCACTCTCTCACACAGACTCACTCACTGCTTAGCCTCACTCAGTCAGACTCACTCACTCCCTGCCCAAGCTTGGGTGGTTTGTACACCTTACTGTTGAGGAGGTTGAAGAGATAAGCTTCCTTATCCACCTGTCTGGGAACCCAGCTGCCCGGATGGAGGACAGGTGGGCACAGTTGCAACAACGATGCTGTTCCCTGTGGCCTTCCCAGCCCACTCTGCCAACTTGAACACTTTGCTCCTTTAGGGGGCTGACATTTGTGTGAGTGGTGAACAAGTGAGAGAGAGAGATCATAGCCAAGGCATGGAGAGAGCTGCGAAAGCAAAGGAGAAGCCATTGATCCTTCAGTTGCTTGCTGCTCCTCTGATCAGAGACTGTTTCTCTCCTGAAATAGCTTTGCTAGGCACATTGGTAAGCCTATCAGCTGCAAGTGAGGGAAATGGCATGTGATGGGAGGAAAACTCCTTGCAGAATCTTTTGTTGAACTTGCTGTAGTTTGAACACTAGCTCGATACAGAGGCTTGATGGGCCGGATCCGGCCCTTGGGACGGGAGTCAGACAGCCAGCTATAAGTCATCTTGGGGTTTTGTTGGCTTTTAGGCCATTGAGTTTCTCTAATACTTTTTCTCTGCTGATATTAATAACTTTTAGCTCCTCACTCTTATTGGTCTCTTGTTTCCCTCTTTTTATGTAATGTAATTTACATCTTCTCTTCTGAATAGAGACATTCTCCATAATAATTTCTCCTGTCACTGCCGCTAAGGGAACCAATGTTTACTTTAGTTACTCTCCTTTTTATATACTTGTAAAAGCTCTTACAATTCCTTTTTATATACTTGCTGATTTCCTTTCATGTTCTATTTTTCCCTTTTTATCGACTTTTCGGTTGCCTTTTGCTGGTTTCTAAAACACTCTCAAATCGGCAAACTTACTGCTATTCCTAGCAACATTATAAGCCTCTTATTTGAAGTAATACTACCCTTAACTTCCCTGGTAAGCCACATTTGATACTACCTTGGTGAGTTTTTGTTTTTTAATCAATATCCTGCAAAATTTATTTCCCAAACTTGGTCTCACCTTACCATATCTCTCCCTTCTCACCTTAAACCTATGCCCTCAAGTTTTAGACGATCCTATCTTTGTCCGATTTCAAGAAGAAATTAGATATAGCTCTAGAGGCTAAAGGGATCAAGGGATATGGGGGGTAGGGGAGATCAGGATATTGAATTCAATGATCAGCCATGATCAAAATGAATGGCGGAGCAGGCCCAAAGAGCCCAATGGCCTACTCCCGCTTCTAGTTTCTATTCTTGGAGTAAGGGGTTGCCCATTTAAGACAGAGATGAAGAAGAATTCCTTCTCTCTGAGGGTAGTGAATCTGTGGAATTCTTTACAGCAGAGGGCTGTAGAGGCTGGGTTGTTAAGCATGTTCAAGGCTGGGATAGACAGATTTTTAATCAGTAAAGCAATCAAGGGTTATGGGGATAAGGCAGAAAGTGGAGTTGAAGATTATCACATAAAAGTCACATTCACATTGAATGGCGGAGCAGTCTTGATGGACCAAATGGTCTGCTTTGGCTCCTACATTTAATGGGCTTAACATTATATTAAGTACCTATTTTTAAAAAATTGTGATGCAGTTTATGAAATGTACATAAATACAAAGTGTAGCAAAAAACAGAACCTTGTAAAGCCAAAACAAATTCATGCCTTGTACCCACTCACTGCACTGCTGTCCATTGATTCACCTGCACCCAGTTTTTAGTTGCTCCATTCAGTGCTTACTACCTACATGCTTTTTGCTTTACAAAAAAGTCAATAGAAATCAGAGGGAAGATTCCCTGCTGCTTGGAGTCAGGCCTTGTGCAAAGGAAGATGATTAGAGTTTGCGGTTAATCATCTCAGTTCCAGAACATTACTGCAGGGATTCCTCAGGCTACTGCCCTTGGCCAAACCCTCTTTAACTGCTTCATCAATGACTTTCCTTCCATTATAGGGTCAGAGGTAGGGATGTACACTGATGATTGCACAGTATTCAGCACCATTCACAACCTCTCAAATACTGAAGCATACCATGTCCAAATGCAGCAAGACCTGGACAATATTATGAGGAAAGATTAGTCAGGCTTGGCTTGTATCCACTAGAGTTAGAAGAGGTGACTTGATTGAAATATGTAAGATCTTGAGGGATCTTGATAGGTTGGATGTGGAGAGGATGTTTTGTCTTGTAGGAAAACCTATAACTATCTAGGGGTCACTGTTTAAAAATAAGGAGTTGTGCAATTAAAACAGAGATTTTATGAAATGATTTCACTCAGATGATCATGAATCTTTGGAACTCCCTTCCTGGAAAGGTTGTGGAAGCTGAGTCTTTGAATATTTTAAACGCAGATGTGGATAGATTCTTGGTAAACAATGGGGTAATAGGTTATCGGGCGGAATGCAGATTTGAGGCTATTATTAGGTCAGCCATGGTCTTATTAAATGGAGGAGCAGGCTCAAGGTGCTGAATGACCTTCTTGTTTCTATGCTCATATGATTAATGCGCTATCAATAAGGCGAAAGACTACCGGTGTGCCAATACAAGTGTAGGCTTTTATTCACAACAGAATCAGGAGCAGATCCCAACAAATAACCGACCTGGACTGAACAAGGGGGAGGAGACAGTCACCTTTATACTAGGTGCCGAGGGGAGGAGCCAAACTGGAAGGGGATGTGTCCAGGTATGACAAACACACACAATGGTGGTCCATATAGGACAAAGGCACAACTGAGGTCCACCACAATGATCTTTGAGGTTTTACTTTTCAATTTGGACCCTAACTTCTCAAAATCTCTCAGCAGACCACCAATTCAAGTTCTACCTATGCTGGTGGTTCCTAGATGGACCACAATAACTGGATCCACCTCCTCCCACTCAGTGGACTCCAGCCACAAAACTGCCTTAAATCCTGGCCCAATCAGGCAACACAAACTTCAGAACTCCCAATTCTGGCTGAAGAAAACGGTATCTATTTCCCTGACTAAACAGGTTCAAATCCTCCATCTCTGGATCATCAGATGATGTGTCAGGACCCTGCATAAGTCCTGACACCAAATTCCCACTTGCACCCAAATCCCAACTTTAGCACCATGTTTCCCGATTGCTTTGTGCTCACACTGAACAGTAATCTTCTGGAGGGTGAAAGGATTACCTTTATAAACAGTGCTATGAATATCCTGCGCTGGGACCCATGATCATTTTGAAGGGACTTGATCAGAATCTTTCATGCTAGAGTAATGTTGGGCTTTTTCCTGATTGGCTTGTTCTGAGGTTGAGCAGTCTCTGCATATTTGTGCTGCCAGAAACTTTGGTCTCCAAATCAGTGTCTCCAAGACAGGGGTTTATTTTTCAGCCAGTACCAGTCACACACTATGATGTAATAAACATAATTGTACATTGCAATAGTCTGAAGGAAAAATTACCAAAACTTTGTAGGGTGCTCGCGAGGGATGTCACTATTGTCAAAGGTATTAGGGCACGCATCCAGAAAGCAAGTACGGTCTCTGGCTGACTCCATGATCATGGCTGGAAACAGTATGGCATTAAGATGAATAATCAAATCAAACTTTACAAGGTCATTGGCACAGGAATCCATTTGATGATTCTATGCAAGTCCTTTGGCAAGTTTATTATCTTCAACTTCAATAGGCTGCCATCAAACAAGATCTTTGAGCTCTTTTGTGATTAAACTACCTGAGCATCACTTCATTGACATCCATCATTCAGTGTTTCCTATCCTGGTTCTTATTAATTTCCTGGTCCTTCAAGATGTCTGATCTTCTTGTTAGAATTAATGAAATCTGACAGTCAAAAGGCCATACTTTCTCTGTGATTTGCTTTTGAATCCTCAATTTCTTCAACTGTTTAAAACATTGACTTGATCACACAGTGGCAAGTCATGGTTGACCTTCTGGAAAATCAACTTCCATTCTTTTATCAACAACATAACACAAACAAAAAAGTAGAAATTAAGTCAACCCAGTTATTAGGCGTATTGGCCATAGAACTAAATCAGTGTACGAGGTGAAACCCTCGGATTTAAAGGTGACAAGTCTTGTTAAAGCAGGATTTCTGCATGCTACACTGGAATAATCTAAATTAAACTGCAATAAAACATATTTTTAGCAATTGGAATTAAAAGGAAATTGTAATTAAGTGAGTAGCAAATAAACAAAAAAGGCTATACAGCAAGTAACAGATTATGTAGCCTCACAGCAAGACCAGTGTGATCATGTCATATCACAAGTTTAGCAAGTAATTAGAGTCTGATCTGGCCTAGCTTGCTTAAGGTCAATTTCTGTGCATATTGGCCTAGGTCCAGCACACAAGATGCAAGGGTGGGATATTCTGTTAAATAGTTGATAGAAGTGCAAAATGGATGAGAGGTACAAAGGTTTCTTAGACTGCTGATGTACATGTGATTAAAATGAAAGCGGAAGTAGCCTTAGATAAATTGAATCCCTGGTTTCTAATTGGAGGTATAGAATACAAAATCAAGTAGGCAGTGTTTAACATTCAGTTGGAGTATCATGCATTGTTTGGGGCACCTATTGCAAGAGATGAAAAGGGTATAACATGGACTTGTTTAGAAATGAAAGGTTGCAGTTCTGAACCATGAGAAGTTGCGATTTTATCATTCGTGCTTAAAGGGGTTAGGAGTGCAGGAATCGACATCTTCAAAATTTTGAAGAACTATGTTAAAGTAAACAGTGGTAATTTGTTTCTACTGATCATTTTGTCAGTAATGTGAGGTCACACATTTAAAATAATCCTTAAAAAATAAAGAGGAGGTTAAAAAAGGAAAGTATAAATATATGCTTGAAAAATAAGTTTATATTGAAAGAGTGGGTGTGGGTGAGTGGGATTACATTTGTTGTATTTTGGAAGATGATGGAAATGTTAAATAACTTATTTACCTCAGCTTTTACAACATAAGAACTAGGAACAGAAGTAGGCAACAGCCTATCGAACTTGCTCCGCCATTCAATATCATCATGGCTGATCTTGGCCAAGCCTCAACTCCACTTTCCTGCCCAATCTCTATAATATCTATATATTCAACCCATTACTAATTAAAAATCTATCCATCTCCTCAAATTTACTCAGTGACCTGGCATCCACCGCACTCTGGGGTAGTGAATCCCACAGATTCACAACCCTTCAAGATAAGTAGTTTCTCTTCATATTTGTTTTAAATTTGCTACCCTTTATCCTAAAATTATGACCCCTCATTCTAGATTGCCCCACAAGAGAAAACAGCTTCTCTACATCAATCCCCTTTAGCATTTTATATATTTCAATTAGATCCCCTCACATTCTTCTAAACTCTAGAGAGTATAGGCCCAAACTGCTCAATCTCTCTTCATAAGACAAATCCCTCATCTCTGGAATCAATCTAGTGAACCTCCTCTGAACTGCCTCTAATGCCACTGTGGAAGTTTAAAATGCTTTCTCTGTAGCAGTTTGCAAGAATGTTTAGTTGCAGATCTTCAAGGATTCTTCTTTGGATTAATCTTTTCCTTGCCTGCGCCTCAAAACATTCTGCTTTTTGACCTTCACCGGAGGGTGAACAAGACCAGATTTTTTCCATAACAAATACCAAAGGCGAGATATGGGGATATGCTATGCAAATGAAGGATTAGCAGAAGTCAATTTTTCATCGAATGAGAAAGGGCGAAAAGCCAGGATTTAATTGGCAAATATGTATGTCAATGAAAGATGTGAAGAATCTCTTGTTCCTGATTTGCTGTAATTGACTATAACTGTTGAGTTGTTTCTCTATAACGCCAGAACCACTCCAGCCATTTTGATGGGGCGGGGGGGCGGGGGAGGGGGGGGGGTGTTCTCCTTGTACACAAATAATTAAAGACCTTGCATTGGATGCATGATGTCAGCGTTGTTTGTGTTAAGAGTCGACTAAGTGTGCCTAAGGTTGCTGGTACCCAAGGATCTCTGACACCACTACGTCCTTCCCAAATAAAGGGACCAAAACTGTACACAGTACTCCAGGTGTGGTCTCACCAATGCCTTGTATAGTCGCAGCAATACTTACTTACTTTTATACTCTGTTCCTTTAGCTATAAATGCCAAAATTCTATTTGCTTTGCTTATTACCTGCTGTACCTGCATACCAGTTTTCTGCTACTCATGCACAAGGATGCTCAGATCCCGCTGCACCAAAGCACCCTGAAGTCTCTCTTCATTTAGATAATAAGTTGCCTTTCCATTGTTCTGACCAAAATGGATATCCTCACAGTTATCCATGTTAAACTCCATCTCCCACATTCACCGAACCTATCTATATCCATTTGTAAATTTCTTATTTCCTTATTGCAACCTACTATCCCATCAATTTTAGGGTAATCTGAAATTTGGCTACAGTACCTTCTATCCCTCTATCCAAATCATTAATGTGGATTGTAAATAGTTGAACCCAAGGATTGAACCACGTGGCATATCACTAGTTACATCTTGCTAACCAGAAAAAGACCCATTTATCCCAACCCTCTGCCTTCTGTCAGTTAACCAGCCTTCTATTTTAAAAGATTGCAGTTAGTACCAAAGGAAATAAGATGGGGCAGGACAGTTAGATAGGATAATAAATAAGGAAGTAATACTGAAAGGGTCTGGATTTTGGCTGAGCCAGGATAACTCCGAAGGTCTTAAAAACCTGGCTGTGGAAGTCCTGTCTCCATTTCTCTGACAGTTCCTATTTTTACTAACGGGGGGAAAGGGGTGGGGTGTGAATTGAACATGTGGGGAACCCAAACTCAGCAGGGTCATTTGATTTGACTGCTGAATACAAAAGAAACCTAACTTTCTCTTTACCAATGTCCTTAACCGTTAATATTTGAACTATTATTTTATGTAGGAGGAGTAAAGACTTATGAAGGGCAGATCTAAGGTCATAGAGGTTTACAGATAGAAACAGGACCTTCGGCCCAACTTGTCCATGCCGCTCTTTTTTTTTAAACCCCTAAGCGAATCCCAATTGCCCGCATTTGGCCCATGTCCCTCTATACCCATCGTACCCATGTAACTATCTAAACACTTTTTAAAAGACAAAATTGTACCCGCCTCTACTATTGCCCCCCTGGACACTTTTGTATCTCTCCCCTCTCACCTTAAACCTATGCCCTCTGGTTTTAGACTCCCCTACCTTTGGGAAAAGATATTGACTATCCAGCTGATCTGTGCCCCTCATTATTTTATAGACCTCTATAAGATCACCCCTCAGCCTCTTAAGCTCCAAAGAAAAAAGTCCCAGTCTATCCAGCCTCTCCTTATAACTCAATCCATCAAGTCCCGGTAGCATCCTAGTAAACCTTTTCTGCACTCTTTCCAGTTTAATAATATCCTTTCTATAATAGGGTGACCAGAATTGCACACAGTATTCCAAGTGTGGCCTTACCAATGTCTTGTACAACTTCAACAAGACATTCCAACTCCTGTACTCAATGTTCTGATGAAACAAAGCATGCCGAATGCCTTCTTCACCACTCTGTCCACCTGTGACTCCATTTTCAAGTAACTATGAACATGTACCCCATGATCTCGTTTTTCTGACACTCTCCCCAACGCCCTACCATTAACTGAGTAAGTCCTGCCCTGGTTCAATCTACCAAAATGCATCACCTCGCATTTGTCGAAATTAAACTCCATCTGCCATTCGTCAGCCCACTGGCCCAATTGATCAAGATCCCGTTGCAATTGGAGATAACTTTCTTCACTGTCCACTATGCCACCAATCTTAGTGTCATCTGCAAACTTACTAACCATGCCTCCTATATTCTCATCCAAATCATTAATATAAATGACAAATGACAGTGGACCCAGCACTGATCCCTGAGGCACACTAAGGTCTGTTTAACTGTCATGACCTAAAGTGTATTAAATCCACAGCCCTTTAAAATCAAAATGAAAAGCTTTCTGAAGCATTCACTTAGAGTTAAAAAAATGCAGACACCCACTGCTGGAATACATTTTTTGACAGGCCATCTAATGTACCTTAAAAAAAATTAGACGTTGATTTTCAATTTCAATAGACTCCATTATTGAAATTTCCCTAGGTTTGTTATTATGGCTGAGCACATTATGAATGCTTGGCTGAGTTTTAAAAGGTCCTGAACTACTTATCTCAGCGGTCGGTGGGAAGGTTTGTGGTGCTTGGGCTGTGTAAACATTTTGATTTACAGTTTAAGAGGTTATTAAAAGGCTTATCTGTCACTGATATGGTTAACAAAAGCAGATTGACCACTTGTAGGGATCTAATTTTTTTGGAATGGCTTTTTCTAATGAGTTTTTTTTTCGGTTTGGTGTGTTTGAGTTAGATTAGATTGTTGGAAGTTGATTCATTTTTAATGTCCATTTCAAATACATCTTGAGATCTGCTTATAATGAATTATGACTGATTGGCTGTGGAGACTACATGATGGATATGGAAGGAATATGAGAAGATATGGAGGATATGCAGGGCATGGGGAATATGAGAGGACATGGAAGAGGCATGGTCATATGAGGGGGCATGGATGTGATGAGGGAGAATGGGGTGCATAGGGTGAGGGGGTGTGAGGAGTGCGGACGAGAGGATCTAAAAGCCTTTAATACAACTGGACTAAAGTTCTAGAGAACCAAGGCTGGCCTTTCAATCATCCTGCCTTGACACTCGCATGCCTTCATGGGAAACTCCAAACTCTCTGCCTTCTGTCAATTAATCAATCTTCAATCTACAAGAGACTGTAGTTAGTATCAAAGGAGATAAGTGAGGTAGGACAGCTCTTCTGCACTCTAGGGACTCTATGATTCAATGATGATTATTTGAGTCCATGCTGGCTCTCCATAGAGCAATCTATTAAGCCATAGAATCCCTACAGTGCAGAGGGAGGCCATTTGGCCCATCGAACCTGCGCCAACAACAATCCCACCCAGGCCCTATCCCTGTAACCCCACGTATTTACCGTAATAATCCCCCGGCACTAAGGGACAATATAGCATGGCCAATTCATCTAACCCGCACATCTGTTGACTGTGGGAGGAAACTGAAGCACCTGGAGGAAACCCACAGAGACATGGGGAGAACTTGCAAACTCCAGTCACCCAAGGCTGGAATTGAACCCGGGTCCCTGGTGCTGTGAGGCAGCAGTACTAACCACTGTGCCACCATGCCGCCTCTATTCTCCTGCTCTATTCCTGTAGCAAGAGTTTTAACAACACCAGGTTAAAGTCCAACAGGTTTATTTGGTAGCAAATACCATTAGCTTTCGGAGCGCTGCTCCTTCGTTGAAGGACGAAGGAGCAGCGCTCAGAAAGCTAATGGTATTTGCTACCAAATAAACCTGTTGGACTTTAACCTGGTGTTGTTAAAACTCTTACTGTGTTTACCCCAGTCCAACACTGGCATCTCCACATCATGAATACCATATTCCTGTAGCCCAGCAGTTTATTTCCCTCAAGTGTCCATTCAATTTCATTTTGAAATCATTGACCATCTCCTCTTCCACCACCTTTATAGTGAGTTCAGGGTCATTACCACAGCATAAGAAAGTTCTTTCTTCTAAAAAAAAGGATGTCTCTGCTTCTGTCCAATGTCCCACCGCTCTTTGAGGCAGTACCTGACAACCTTAGTGCACTTTGACTGCTTCCGCTACATCTTTGTACAGCACTGTTCTCGGGTATCGCTGCAAAATGCACTTTCCCTTTAGAGGTGATGGCTGCCTGGAAGTGATGTCACAGATGCCCAGTACCACACCCTTTCATTCATTTATCAGCATTGAGTGCACGCCCGTGTGATAACGATCAGGAAGTATGAATATTACGTGCAATCTGAGTCTGAGGTGTGTGCTTGCCCCCTTTCATCAGGTATCTGGGCCTACCTCTGAGAATAGAGTGAAGAGGGGGGAAATTGCAGCTGAACCTGGCCGTTCTGACTCCTGACATCCACAAAGTGATCAACTGTGATTGATTATTTTCCCCCTTTCATTAACTCTCCTGGAGTCAATTTTATGCATGGCCATCATCCTGACAGGTCAACCAACTCAATACAACTGGGGGGGTCAAAGTGACACTTATTTTCTAACTTGAAATAGCCAAAACATAATGGTCCTGCTGGACCAATATAGTGATGTGTTTATTTGCATTTTACTCCTAAACTCCTTTTCAGTTGTCAATTGTTGATGTACATTGGGTGGAGGAGGGAATGTGCAAGGCCTCTAGAACGCGGGAGGCCTACCGGAGGCAAGGACTCAGCTGGCCCCAGGCTATGTGCTGGGCCTCTGTGATTGCTTCTCTCTCAGCTGCTGGAGATGCAGCGACAGAGCCAGGGAATGCAGGAGGGGTTGACGGCAACACTGGAACAACTGCAAGGCTGTTGGGAGGAGTCCCAAATCTTTCAGACGGACCAGCTATTGCTTGTCTGCGTTGTTCCCAGGCCAACACTACAAGGATGCTGTTCGCAGTGGAAAACCTGGGGCAGGAAATCCTCACCTTGAGTGGCAAGGTCCAAGCGATGGCCAAGCCACAGCAGGCCACGGCAGAGTCCCAGAGGGCTACGGCTGAGTCACAACGGGCCACAGCTGAGGGCCTTAACAGGCTTCTCAAGATGCTACGGCCCAAGACTGAGAGACTTTAGAGCTTGCAGAAGACCCAGTGGGACAGTGCTCAGACACAGCGGGCTCTGGCTGCAGCCCTTGAGAATGTGGCCCATTCACCGAGAGTCATTGCTGAGGGGCTGCAGAACTTGTAGGAGATCCAGCAGAACAGCACCAAGACACAGTGGGCTATGGCAGCAGCCCTTGAGAACCTGGCCCACTCGGTGAGGGTCATGGCTGAGGAGCTGCAGAGCCTGGCCCAGTCTCAGAAGGCACTTGCTGCTGCCATTAACAGGTGGCCCCCGACTCAGAGGGCCATCGCTGAGGGCTCGTCCACCATGGCGAGAACGCAGGTGGTCCTCCAGGACTGGCAGGGCCAGGTGACGACGGAGCTTCTGGAACTCACTGCAGAAGCAGCGCTGTTCCATGGAGCGGCCCAGGGGCCCACGCAAACTCGGAGGGAAAAGGAAGGGCTCGAGCCCATGCCTGGGTCTTCCACTCAGGAGACTGTGGCTGTGGCTACAACTTATGACTCCCCCCTTCCTGTCACCGGGGCATCTCAGAGGCAGTGGGATGAAGAGGGTGGCATGGATACGTCCCTGACATCTGGAAGCTGGCCAGGGCCCTCAAGGCCCAGGCCCTCCAGAGGACAATCACCAAGGGCATCACAGGCCATGGGGCGTGGTAGGCAGCTGGCCACCCCCACCTCTGATGTACATCCTGGGGAGACACTGAAACATACTGGTAGGCCACGTAAAGTTGAGAAGTTGTAGTGGCACTAAGATAGCACGGGTGAAGGAGGGCACTGGTTAGATATTTAGACACTCAAAAGTCTCACTTTCACATGTTTTTATTTTATCACTTATTTTGAAGGCACTCTTTTGGCTGATTAGTCTCCAACAGAAAGCAATTTACCCCGACGGTCGCTGGAGGGACCCTACATGTTGAAGTCAGAGGGGAAGGCCCGTCAGCGCACTGCTACTGTGAAAATCAGAGTGCTCAAATCTTTCACTGGCTACAGTGGATGGCATGCATTGGCAGCAACACCAGGCTGGTCGGTCTCCAAGTCCTCCTCCTCCAAAATGTCTCCTCACTGCTGCACCAGGTTGTGTAGGGCACAGCACACCACCACAACGCGGGACGATATCGGGGCTATATTCGAGGCCAAAGCAATCCAGGCACCTGAACCACATTTTGAGGAGACCTATGCAATGCTCCACTATTGAACAGGTTGCAAAGTCGACTTCATTATATTGGGGGTCTCCACCTCAGTCTCAGGCCTCCGCACAGACATCATCAGCTGAGTCTAAAGTGGGTACCCCATGTGTACCACGAGCATTGCTGCACCCTGGACTCCTGCTCAAAGACCTCTGGGACATCTGAGCTTTTCAATATTAAACTCATGCACGCTGCATGGGTATCTGGCGCAGGTGTGAATGATGTGCAGCTGATGGCCACACACCAACTGCACATTGATTGAATAGAAGTCCCTTTTGTTCATGAATCTACCTAAATTTTTCACCGAGGCCGTGAGGGTGACATGGATGTAGTCTATAGCCACCTGCACATTTGGCATCCCCCAACGCTGCAAATCTTGCAGCGTGGGCTTCCTGCTGGACCTGGTCCAGGTCAAATTTTATATACTGGCCAACCCAGGCATTAGGGGCATTCTGACCTCTTTCATACATTTGTGGATGGACGATTGGGAAATACCACAAGGGTCTCCACTGGAAGGACCCAGTGGCGTAAAAGTTTAAGGTGGCTGTCACTTTCACAGCCACCCCGCCCCGAGGTGCCAGGTGCTGCAACAAGTGGCACAGCTGTCGCACTGTCTCCTTTCGGAGCCGGAGCCATCAGCAGCACATGATGTCCGACAGTTGCGTGCAAAACTGGGGGTGTCCCCACTCCCTCCTTCTTCTGCCCCCCTCACAAGGGCGAATGGCAGCCATGTGCTGCCCTCTTCTCGTGCGAGTGGTAAGGCCTGGGCCTCCTCTGCCTGCAATTCATCTTTGTGTTCCTCCTCCTCAGCTCCAGCAGCAACCAAAAGAACAGCAAGATCAATGGGTTGCACTGCAAAAGCCATTTTGTCAACCTGAAGAGGGTGGGGCGGGGGGGAGGGGGTTGGTTGGGGAAAGGGAGGGACAGGTGGAGAAGTTAAAGGACTTCACTCACCACCAGCCCAGCAACACACACTCCCTATACCGCCCCCCCCCCCCCCCCCCCAGACTCCAGGAACACACACTCTCCATACCCACTCCCACAGACCCCCAGCAACACACACTCCCCATACCTACTTCCACAGACCCCCATCAACACACACTCCCCATATCCCCCCCACAGCCCCCCAACAAAACACATTCCCCACATTCCCATCCACAGCCCCTCAGCAACAAACACTCCCCACATTTCCACACACTGTCCCCCAGAATGGCAACACAGCACCCCCCTCCCATTCCCCCCCTCACTTACAAACAAACACCCAGAACCCATGCAGTAGTGGCCCTAGACCGTGCTGCTTGACAAGTCCTGAGGCTGCAGCACTACCACTTCAGAGAGTTTCCAGCCATCCCCCACCAGCAACAGTGCTTGCTTCTGCCAGCACTAGGACCCAGAGTCAGTGCTAAGACCCAAGGTCAGCACTCAGACCCGGGTCCATGCTGAGACTCCAAAGTCAGACCCCGTGAGCAGCAACAGCCCCCATCCCCCACACACTCACAGGTCCCCCCGGACCCGAAATGCAACATGCCCACCACAAAACAATCCTCAATAACACAGAGCAATTTGAAAGCAGAGACTTGGCTCCTCGCTCACCCTCACTGCTCCAGCACCTGAAACCGACTTATATAAATGAGGTGTTTTCCTCACCAATTCCAGCTGCAGCGAACGAGTCCTTAATGCAGGTGAGCTGGGATGATTGGAAGTGAAGCTCGCCAATTACATTGTAATGAATGCAAAAAATCCAAATTGTTTCGCCTGTTTTGGGCGGGGTCCCAATCGCGCCAATTTTCTTTCTGTGGTAAACTGGCGATGGGCGCAAAAACGGGCGCCATTCCTGCTGGTTGCATCACGCCCGATTTTACGACTTTTTCCCACCATAAAACAGAAGCAATGAGGTTAGAGCTCATTCATATATATGTGATAGAGAGAGAGATGGGGATAGATATACACAGATAGATACCAGCAAAATAAACTCTGTTAAGCAAATTTTTAAATCTCCAGTTTGAAAGGAATGGAAATTTGACCCATGAGTGCTTTCAGTCATTCCTGTACTGCAGTTTGCAGAATGGAACACAAGGGAATAGATATGCCACACACCAAATTTGATGTGATTATCATACAGATTTTATGTTGGAACACATATATGTCAGAAATTGAAATTTTACTCTCCGGTTTAACTGTGACTATTTTAGTGTTTGCAATTGGAATTGAAATAAGATTGAAAGCAGTTAACTACAATTGTTTTCATAGACAATTGTTAGTTACTCTAATTAAGATCTTTTTTGGGAAACAACCTATCTCAATAAAATGCATAAAATTTTAATAATTATAGCACATTTGCTGTATTAAGTTTAACAGAAGCAAAACTTACATTTTGCATGAAACACAATTTTTTTTCTACTTTATACAGAAAGGATGGATGTGACATAAAATTGTGCTGAGATAGCCACATATTTTAAAAATACTCTTTCTCCTGTGCTGTTGATGTGGGCAATACTCAAAATTAACCAACAATGGCAGTGAAACTTAGATAGTTTTCTTTGTTAGTGCCAAAGCTTGTACTCAGAAACCAATTAGACCAAGTACAAGTTTACAGATGGGGAAGTAGTCAGACTACAAAATTCCTTGGTATCGATCAGAGGGCCTCCAGAACAAACACTGTTGTGAGCAGCCCAGAAGAAAACCATGGCACTAAAAGCATTTTAAAAAAAAATCTCTGAACACATTATTAATGAAAATAACGGACATCGTTCAAAAAATCTGTTAAGTGACAGTGAAGAATCATCCAATTATCTAATACGTCTATTCGCTTTCCGATTGGTATAGAAAGGTGTCAGGTAATGAGAATGGATATACTAGGCAACTAGTGGAAAGTATGTTGGGGGGGGGGGGGGTGGGGTGCGTGCAGGTAGGGATTTGGGGGTTGGTGCGAGTTGGTTGGAGGCAGGAAATCATGTGCTGAATCACCCAGGAATGTGCCCAGCTAGAGTTAGCCCTGGAACATTCCTCCTGACATCGCCATGCACAGCTGTGCCTTTTGCTGTCTAGAAGCCTGTTATGAAAGACCCTCTTTAAAAATTCTGATTTTCAGGTTATTAGGTATTTTGTATACAAGTTAGGTTTTTAAAATACTCAAGCTGTGAAATTGTTTAAATCCCCAGCCTTTTAATTTGTTTGTAAAAATAGGCTGCCTATGTCTGTATGAGATGAAAACAAATCTGGTCTAGCAGTTACAATAGCTGCTTGTTGATATTACCACAAGGGCTATCATTGTGTCATTATTAAATTTTGGCCGCTTTTCCCAAACTGTCATTTTCTCAGTAGGGGATTCTAAGTTCACAGTTTCATAGATAGCGCAAAGAGGTTATGAAAAGATTAGCTGTCTTTGATGTGGAGTTATGTATATAAGCCTCTTTGTTTCTAGAAGCAATTAAATACTTGAGGGATTGAAATGTTTTGACTGGAAATATATTTTTAATATAGTGAAGGCTATAAAAGATTTTTAGAATTTTATCTTGTTTCATTTCAACATGGTTCCTGCGTTAAGGCCATTGTGGAAATTGGATGAGTTGGCCTGGAAGGTCTCTTGGCTTGACTTGGCATTAAATTGACATACAATCTATAAGAGGCCATGGAGATAGATGGGGGCATTAAGTTGGCATGGAAGGTATAATGGACCAGTGTGAGTGAGTGGCCATCATGGGTTGGCACGAGATAGTATAGATGTGCCATGGGAATTGGTCAGGGGTGAGGGAGTGTGAGGGTTGAAGGCAAGAGGGCCTAAGATTAAACAAAACAACGAGGATGAAATCCCAGAGACTGGAAGCAGGCATTTTACACAGCTTGCCTTTGCATTTAGCTGCACATGTGGCCACCTCCAATCTGCATCAGGGGGCACCGAGCCTGACTCCATCCCACACCTCTGCCCACCCCTCCCTCCTGGAGCAAAGATCCTGCCATTTGGGTGGGTTTCTCCTGGGGTGAGTGTGATAAGCCGGGAAATTTCCCAATTCCCGCTACCCGACTCGTGTGTGAAAATCTGGGCGATAGTGCTTACAGCGCAGAAAGATCTCCACCATTGTGTACACAATTCATGAGCTCCCACCCACCATACTTCATCTCACCTGATCAGCATTTTCTTCTTTTCCTTTCTCCCTTGTGGGGTCAATTTAGCTCAGCTGGCTGGACACTTGGTTAGTAATGCAGAGCGATGCCAACAGCATGGGCTTAATTCCTGTACTGGCTGAGGTTATTCATGAATGCCTCACCTTCTCAACCTTGCCCCTTGCTCGAGGTGTGGTGATCCTCAAAGGGGAGAGCGTCATATGGTTATCTGGGACTATGGTGACTTTACCTTACCTGTGTACTTATTTAGCTTCCCCTTAAATACATCAATTGTAATAGGTTCCACAGGTCCACCATCTGTGAGTAAACAAGCTTTTCCTCAATTCGTTATTGGATGCTTTGATGACAATGAGCCCGATTTTAAGTAAGTGTAATCGAATGGTTTTTGAATGAGTTAAAATCTCGCCCACAACATATATCTCATTGTCTGAGAGTCCCTCACAAGTGGTAAAGGTTTCTCTCTCAGTCTGATTCCTTTCAAGATCCTAAATACCTCAATGAAATCACCTCTTAACCTTCTGTATTCTAGGGGCTACAATCTTCATTTATGTAATAGAAACATAGAAAAACTACAGCACAAACAGGCCCTTCGGCCCACAAGTTGTGCCGAACACATCCCTACCTTCTAGACCTACCTATAACCCTCCATCCTATTAAGCTCCATGTACTCATCCAGGAGTCTCTTAAAAGACCCTATTGAGTTCGCCTCCACCACCACTGACGGCAGCCGATTCCACTCGCCCACCACCCTCTGTGTGAAAAACTTACCCCTAACATCTCCCCTGTACCTACCCCCCAGCACCTTAAACCTGTGTCCTCTCGTAGCAGACATTTCCACCCTGGGAAAAAGCCTCTGAGAGTCCACCCGATCTATGCCTCTCAACATCTTATACACCTCTATTAGGTCTCCTCTCATCCTTCGTCTCTCCAAGGAGAAAAGACCGAGCTCCCTCAGCCTATCCTCATAAGGCATGCCACTCAATCCAAGCAACATCCTTGTAAATCTCCTCTGCATTCTTTCAATCTTTTCCACATCCTTCCTATAGTGAGGCGACCAGAACTGAGCACAGTACTCCAAGTGGGGTCTGACGAGGGTCTTATATAGCTGCATCATTGTCCCCGGACTCCTAAACTCAATCCCTCGATTGATAAAGGCCAGCACATCATACGCCTTCTTAACCACCTCCTCCACCTGCGGGGCCGATTTCAGAGTCCTATGGACCCGGATCCCAAGGTCCTTCTGATCCTCTACAGTACTAAGAGTCTTTCCCCTTATATTGTACTCCTTCATCCCATTTGACCTACCAAAATGGACCACAACGCATTTATCTGGGTTGAAGTCCATCTGCCACTTGTCCGCCCAGCCTTGCATCCTATCTATGTCCCTCTGTAACTTCTGACAGACTATCCACAACCCCACCAACCTTCGTGTCGTCGGCATACTTACCAACTCATCCCTCTGCTTCTTCATCCAGGTAATTTATGAAAATGACAAACAGCAAGGGTCCCAGAACAGATCCCTGGGGCACACCACTGGTGACCGACCTCCATTTAGAAAAAGACCCATCTATACCCACTCTCTGCCTCCTTTGGGCAATCATGATGGAATAAACCTGTTGGACTTTAACCTGGTGTTGTGAGACTTCTTACTGTCCTTTGGGCAAGCCAGTTCTGGATCCACCGGGCAGCAGCCCCTTGGATCCCATGCCCTCTCACTTTTTCCAGAAGCCGTGCATGGGGGACCTTATCGAACGCCTTGCTAAAATCCATATAAACCACATCCACCGCCTTCCCTTCGTCAATGTGTTTAGTCACATTTTCGAAGAACCCCACCAAGCTCGTAAGGCACGATCTGCCCTTGACAAAGCCATGCTGAGTATTCTTGAGCATACTAAACCTCTCTAAATGCTCATATATCCTGTCCCTCAGGATCTTCTCCATCAGTTTATCAACCACTGAGGTTAGACTCACCGGTCGGTAATTACCTGGGCTATCCCTGTTCCCCTTCTTGAAAATAGGAACCACATCCGCAATCTTCCAATCCTCCGGCACCTCTCTTCTCATATTCTAACCCTTGGAACCCTGATCACGTGTTACTGAACTTGCACTAATAATTAGATTGTAATTTTCAGCTTATTTTAATAACACCTAGTACTGCATGAGCCTTGATAAATGTGCCTTGCTTACCATGGTGGACCCTTGCTTACAAAGGGTGGCACGGTGGCATAGTGGTTAGCACTGCTGCCTCACAACGCCAGGGACCCGGGTTCGATTCCCGGCTTGGGACATTCTCCCCGTGTCTGCGTGGGTTTCCTTCAGGTACTCCGGTTTCCTCCCACGGCCCAAAGATGTGTTGGTTAGGTGCCTTGGCCATGCTAAATTCTTCCTTGGTGTCAGGGGACTAGCGAGGGTAAAGGCATGAGGTCATGGAGATAGTGCCTGGTTGGGATTGTGGTTGGTGCAAACTTGATGGCCGAATGGCCTCCTTCTGCGCTGTAGGATTCTATGATTCTTCCCCACCAACCCCTCCTGGACCCATGCTCATTTTTAAATTTTAGAAGGACAGTAATAATTTTCTAACTTTATTCCATTTTTGGATTTAAAAATAAATCTTTTCACAGGATGTGGGTGTTGCAAGTTAAGCCAGTATTTATTGCCCATCCCTAATTGCTCTTGAGGAAGTGGTGATGAGCTTCCTTCTGGAACCATTGCTGCCCATGTACACCCACTATGCTGTTAGGGAGTTCCATGATTTTGGCCCAGCGACAGTGAAGGAATAGCAAAATAGTTTCAAATCAGGATGGCTTTTGGCTTGGAGGGGAACTTACAGATGATGACATTCCCATGTGTCTGCTACTCTTGTCCTTCCAGATGGTAGAGGATGCAGGTTTGGATGGTTCAGTTGAAAGAGCCTTGGTGAATTGCTGCAGTGCATCTTATAAATGGTGCTTACTGCTGCCACTGTTCATCAGTGGTTGAGGGAGTGAATGTTTAAGGTGATGGATGTGGTGGAAGCCAAGAGCGCTGCTTTATCCTGGATGGCGTCAAGCTTCTTGAGTTTAATTGAGGCTGCACTCATCTAGGCAAGTGGAGAATATTCCATTACGCTCTTGACTTGTGCTTTATGGACAGGCTTTGGGGAATTCAGGAGGTGATTATTTGCTGCAGAATTCCAAGCCTCTGACCTGATCTTGTAGTCACAGTATTTATATGGCTGATCCAGTTCAGTTTCTGGTCAATGGCAGCCGCCAGGGAGTTTATAGTGAGGGATTCAATAATGGGAATGCCATTGATAGTCATGGGGAGATGTTTAGATTCTCTCATGTTGGAGATGGTTATGGCTTAACACTTGTGAGGTGTGAATGTTACTGGCCATTTATCAGCCAATGCCTGAATATTGTCCATGCCCTGCTGAATATGAACATGGATTGTTTCAGTATCTGAGGAGTTGCAAATGGTGCTGAACATTGTGCAATCATTAGTGAACCAGTGTCCCATGGAGTGACCCAGGGACCAAAGGAGACCCCAAGGGAGGAGGAAGGGCTCGAGTCCACGCCGGGGCCTTCCAGCCAGGAGACTGTGGCTATGGCAATACCTTCTGACTTCCCCCTTCCTGACACCGGGGCATCTCAGGGGCAGCGGGATGAAAAGGGTGTCATGGAAACATCAAGCAGGCCAGGGCCCTCAAGGTCCAGGGCCTCCAGAGGACGCCACGCGCATCACAGGCCACGGGGCGAGGTAGGCAGCTGGCCCCCTCCACCTCCGATGTACATTCTGGGGAGTCACTGAGGTGTAGTGGTAGGCCACGTAAGGTTAGGAAGTTGTAGTTGCACTGAGACGGCACGGGTGAAGGGCTGCACTAGTTAGAAAGAAATGTAAGCACCTTAACGTTTTCTTTTCATAAGTTTTTAATGTTACAACAGCTTATCTGAACGCCTTTATTGTAAATAAATGTTTTTCTCAACAACCACCTGCGAACAAGTTGTCTCGAATATGATTCCTGCCCCATTGACGATCACCCGACGGATGCCCCATGGTGATATCAGTTGGAGTGGCCCCTCAATGCAGTGTCATTGAGAAAAGGAAGCCATTGGTCTCTCATACCCCACGAGCAATGACCTCCTGTCCCCCACCCCACCCGCCCCAGGGCCCTGTATGGGGGTTTTGGATCCCTTATCCACAAGACAGACATGGGCCGAGGCGCCAGCGTGCATGTGGAGCTCAGGTAGGAGTCAGGCTAGCTTGCACCAGGGCATCATCAGGATGGTGCTGAGCGAGTCGTCATCACCCTCCTGCCTGTCAAAAAGCTCACTAACACAGAGTACCCAGGCCCACCACTCTGGTGTGACAATGTGCAGGATAAATGGAAGGCATTTTGGGGGGGAGCGGGGGAAATGGAACCCACAATCACCATCCCCTAGCGACTGAACCGCCTGGTTATCAGAGCCTCTCTTGCTGCCCTTGCATGCCTCAGTTGAACTGATAGCCCTTCACCACCTGGCTGGTGTTCCAAGGCGTGCACTTCCTCCTCTTCTTCTCTTCCTCCTGCTCCTGCTGGTCATCCTCTCCAGTGACGGCTGGCTGGTCATCCTCCACGTCCTCTTCCTCCTCCAAGAGGTCACCTCACTGCAGAGCCAGATTGTGCAAGGTACAGCACACCACCATTATGCGGGAGGAGATTAGGGGGCTATACTGGAGGGTCCCTCCGGATCGGTCCAGGCACCGGAATCACATCTTGAGGAGCCCAATGCACCTCCCTACTGTCGCGCGGGTGGCTACATGGGCCTCATTATAGCGGGTCTTTGCCTCAGTCACAGGCTTCCGCACAGGCGTTGTCAGCCATGTCCGAAGCGGGTAACCCATATCACCGAGGATCCACCCCCGCAGCCTGGACTCCTCCTCAAATGCTTCCGGGATGTTCGAGATCCTGACAATGAAGCTGTCATGCACGCTGCCTGGATGTCTGGCGCAGACGTGCATGATGGTCATATTGTGGTCACACACGATTTGTACATTCAGGGAGTGGAACCCCTTCCTATGAACAAATGATCTTGGATTCTGTAGGGGGGCCCTGAGGGCGACGTGGGTGCAGTCAACCGCCCCCTGTACATTCGGCATCCCCGCAATTGCAGTGAACCCTACAGCCCGGGCTTCCTGATGGGCCTGGTCCAGGTTAAATTTGATGTACTGCCCAGCCCGGGCATACAGGGCCTCAGTGACCTGCTTGACACAGGTGTGCATTGAAGACTAGGAGATGCCATTGACATCTCCGCTTGGGCTCTGGAAGGAGCCAGTCGCATAGAAGTTCAGAGCGGCCGTCAATCTGACAGCCACCAAGAGTGGGTGCGCCCCCTCCCGCCCCCAGGCGCCAGGTCCTGCAACAGGTTGCACAGGTGTCGCACGGTATTCTTTCGGAGTCGGAGACGTCGGTGGCATACGGTGTCCGACATCTTCTCGAAGGACACTCGTGCATGGAACCGCCGGGGTCTCTGCTCCCTCCTTCTCCTATGCCCCTGCTCTGGGTGAATGGCGGCCACCTCTTGCCTCTGGTGGTCGTCTCCCTCCGGTCCTGTAAGGCCCGGGCCTCTTGGGCCCGCAATTCTTCCTCCAGTTCCTCCTCCTCAGCTCCAGCAGCAACCAAAAGAACAGCAAGATCGATTGGTTGCATTGCAAAAGCCATCTCGTCACTCTGAAAGGGAGGGAGAGGAGGGGGTGTGGGGGGAGGTGTGGGGGGAGGTGGAGATGAACAAATATGGAAGTCATGCAACGCTGCTTGCCCTAGCTTATCAACAATCACAGCCCCCCATGCCCACCAATCCCCCAGCCACATGCTCCCCACAATCACAGCTCCTGGTAAAGTTGAGAGGCTGCAGCAGTGCTATCTGCAAAGGCTTTGTGCACATCCTTCAGCCTGAAGTGAGCTGAGTGCGCTAGGACCCAGCAGCACTGCAAGACCCGAGGTTAGTGCTGAGACCCCGTTCCGTGCTGCAAGACAAACATTGGAGACCCTGCAGAGCAACAGCCCCACACACTCGCAGAGCCGCCACTGACCCGAGACAGAAAATGGCCGCAACAACAGGACACCCATGAGTAGTGGAGAGCTGTCGGATGCCATGCACTTACCTCCTCGCCAACCCTCACTGATGAAGCGCCCGAATCAGACTTTTATTTAGCATGTCCATTTCGGCCTGATTCCGGATTGGCAAACGCGGTGGTAAAGGGGGAAATGCTGATAAAGTTGGGTGGGCAATTCATTAATTCAATTGAAATGCATGTAAATGCATTTAAATCGCCATTGCGCCCGTTTCGGGTGCGAATCAAAGCGCAGCCATTCCCGAGTCTCAGTAAAGTGGCCATCTGCGCGGACGTGGACGTGGATCGTGTTAATGGCCTCACGCCCGACTTTACCATGTTTTCATGTGCGTTAATGGTAAAATCGGGC
This sequence comes from Mustelus asterias, assembly GCF_964213995.1. NCBI lineage: Eukaryota > Metazoa > Chordata > Chondrichthyes > Carcharhiniformes > Triakidae > Mustelus > Mustelus asterias. Next base: position 75,165,749 of record NC_135815.1, on the reverse strand, counting down.
CCATTGTCTTCAGTTCTGTCACAAATTCCGTTCCGTAGCCACTGACTCTATCCCCTCTCTGGCAACTGTCTGAAGTTGAACCAGATTGTTTGAAGTCTTGTTATCATAATTGAC